>NW_020954737.1:9027095-9363067 GCF_900497805.2 Vombatus ursinus
GAATGTCACTCGCCTTATAGTCAATACTCTGTGGAGGAGTGACCTGGTGGCCAAGTCAAGGTGGGGTTTTGTCTTGGATGTCTAAACCCACTAGAGGTGTTCTTTCATGATCCTGGATGATGAGAGTTATAATTTGTTCCTGGTTGAATTACTTTTAAGTGGACTTGTGTATGAAATGAGATTTGGGTATTACTGCCTGATGCACCCATAGCCTGGTGGTCAGGGTATGGTGGAGTTGGAGCTGGTCATGAGGTCCAGGTAGAGCTGTGTGCTTGGGGTCTAAGTTGAGGACAGATGTTGCATCCTGCACCTGATTTATAGGAACTATGGTCTGGTTATCTGTTCTTGGGGGTATTGTTTCCAAGTGTTTTGTTCTTTTTGAAGTATAACCTTGGCATTGGGATTTGATGTTGTATCCTTGGCATTGTGCGGAAGTATGTCATGATTGTTGGAGACAGGCAACATTTGCTTCTCTGAGTCAGTGCTCAGTATAGTTGTTGCCTCATAGTCTTGTGTCATTGAGATTCTGGGCTAGTGGCATTGTTTCCCAGTGGTCCATTCATAGTTCAACTAAGAAGAACTGGTCTAGCTGCAAGTTAAGTGATCAGTGAAGAAATGGTCCAATGGATAGAGTTAGATGGAATTGTGCCTCATGGTCTAAAGACAGGTAAGGTGTTGCTTCTTGTTGCTGGGCTGTGAGACTTTTTGTAGCCATGTGCTGTGTTTCAGGGGGCATCAATTCCCAATGTCCTTGTTCTGGTTGGATTGTGACTGGAGTATTGGGACCTTGTACATCAGTATCTTCAAAGTCATGGATGGATAGAATCAAGTCTTGCTTGTCAGGGCCAGGTAGAGTTGTGTCCAGGTGGTTTTCGCCCAGTGGAAGTATTGTTTCCTGATCATGGGCTGTGAGAATTAGGGTCTGGTGTTCTATTTCCTGTGGCATTGTTTCCCATGGGTCTTGTTCTGTTTGGAGTATGCCCTGGGCATTAAGATCTGTCTTATTTTCAGCTTGATGGTCAGGGCTGGTTGTACATGTGGCATGGTAGGCAGGGTCATGTTGTATCGTGTTGTGATGTTCTATGCCTAGTAAAGGCAGTGCAGTCCAGTGATGCTGGTTTATCTGTGTCATAGCCTGATATTCTAGTGCTGTTAACAAAAACATATCCCAGTCTTCTTGTTCTTTTTGAATTATGTTGACTTTAGGGCCTGGAATATCCTGGGTCTGGTAGTCATTGTTGAGTGAAAGTGTGTCCTGGTAGTCTGCTCTTGTCCAAAATATGTCCCAGTTATCTTGTCCTTGTTGGAGTGTGACCTTGGAATTGGGCTCTGGTATATTCCCTGGTGGTCACTGTTGGATGGCAGTCTGGTTTGGTGCTCAGGATCATATGGAGCTATATTCTGGGGCTCTATTATGCCCATTGAAGGTACTGTCTGGGAGTGCTGAATCGTGGAATTTGTTACCTCTTCGTCTAGTACTGATGACATTATTTTCCATTGGTCTAGTTTTGGTTGGAGTGTGACCCGAGCATTGGGCTCTGGTACATCCACATCCTGGTTTTTATGACTTGGATGAGGGTGAGCCTGTGTGGTCAGTAACAGGGGAAGTTTTGTTTTGGTGTTTTATGTCCCATGGGGATATTGCCCAGGAAACCTGGGCTGGTAGAGTTGTGCCCTGCTGGTCCAGTTCCAGTATTGGCCAACATTTTCCCCATTCATCTATATCTAGCTGGAGTGTTTCCTGAGCACTGAGATCTGATAAATTTGAAGCCTGGTCATCATGGTTAGGTGGAGGTGTAGCATCATGGTGAGGATCAGGTGAATTTCTGTCTGGGTGTTTTATGTCCCATTGGGATGTTGCCCAGGGAATCTTGTCTTCTAGAGTTGTGGCCTGCTTGTCTAGTTCTGTTGTATAAGATGTCTCCCTTTTGCCTAGTTCTTGATGGAGTGTGGCCTGGGCATCGAGGTCAATTACATCTGAAGCCTTATCACCATGTCTGGGTGGAGGTGTGACCCCATGGCAAAGGGCAGGTGAAGTTCTTTTTTTGTGTTTTAGATCCAATGTGGATGCTGCCCAGTAAACCTTGTCTTTCAGAGTGGTGACTTGCTGGTCCAGTTCTGTTGGATAAAATGTTTCCCATTCATTTAGTTCTTGTTGGAGTGTGGCCTGGGCACTGAGGTCTGATACATTTGAATACTGGTCCTTATGGCTGGGTGGACGTGTGACCACAGGATGAGGGTCAGGTGAAATTCTGTCTTGGCATTTTATGTCCCATGGGGATGATGACCAATAAGACTTGTCTGGCACGGTCTGCAGGTCTACTTCTGTGGGACAACATATTTTGCACTCATCTAGTTCATGTTGAATTATGGCCTGGGTACTGAGGTCTGATATATTTGAATCCTGGTCCTCATGTCTGGGTAGAGGTATGGCATCATGATGAGGGTCAGGTGAAGTTCTGACTGGGTGTTTTAGATCTGGTGTGGGTATTGCCCAGTAAACCTTGTCCGTTAGAGTTGTGGTCTGCTGGTCTATTTCTGTTGGACAAGATGTTTCCTTTTTACGTAGTTCTTGGAGTGTGGCCTGAACACTGAGGTCTGTTAAATCTGAAGCCTGGGCTTCATGTCTGGGTGGAGGTGTGGCCCCATGGTGAAGGCAGGTGAAGTTCTGTCTTGGTATTTTAGATCCAATGTGAGTGTTGCTCAGTAAACCTTGTCTGTTAGAATTGTGACCTGCTGGTCTACTTTGTTTTTCATCTAGTTCTTGTTGAATAGTGGTCTGGGTACTGAGGTCTGATACATCTGAATCCTGGTCCTCCTGGCTGGGTGGACATGTGACCACAGGATGAGGGTCAGGTGAACTTTTGTCTTGTTGTTTTATGTCCCACTGGGATGTTGCCCAGTAAGCCTTGTCTGTTAGAGTAATAGCCTGCTTGTCTAGTTCTGATGGATAGGATGTTTCCCTTTCCCCTAGTTCTTGTGGGAGTATGGCCTGGGCACTGAGGACTGATGCATCTGAACCTTGGTCCTCATCTCTGGGTGGAGATGTTACCCCACGGTGAAGATCAGGTGAATTTTGGTGTTGGTATTTTATGTCCCATAGGGATGTTCCCCAATAAACATTGTTGTTTAGAGTTGTGACCTGCTTGTCTAGTTCTGTTAGATGAGATATTTCCCTTTCACCTCGTTCTTGTTGGAGTGTGGTCTGGGCACTGAGGTTTGATACATCTGAAGCCTTGTCACCATGTCTGGGTGGAGGTGTGGCTTCATGGTGAGGGCTCGGTGAATTTCTCTCTGGGCATTTTATCGCCCACGGAGATGTTGCCCAGTAAACCTCGTGTGGTAGATCTGTGGCCTGCTGGTCCATTTCTGTTGGCCAAAATGTTTCATTTTCACCTAGTTCTTGTTGGAGTGAGGCCTGAACACTGAGGTCTGTTACATCTGAAGCCTGGTCCTCATGTCTGGATGGAGATGCGGCCCCATTGTGAAGGTCAGGTAAAGTTCTGTCTTGATGTTTTATGTCCTACAGGGATGTTGCCCAGTAAGCCCTGTCTATTACAGTTATGGTCTGCTTGTCTAGTTCTGTTGGCCAGAATGTTTCCTTTTTAACCAGCACTTGTTGGAGTGTGGCCAGGGTACTTAGGTCTGATACATCAGAAGCCTTGTCACCATGGTTGAGTGGATGTATAGCCTCGTGGTGCAGGTCAGGTGAATTTCTGACTGTGTGCTTTGTGGCCCATAGCGATGTTGCCCCGTAAACCTTGTCTTTTCGAGTTGTGGCCTGCTCGTCTAGTTCTGTTGGATGAGATATTTCCCTTTCGCCTAGTTCTTGTTGGAGTGTGGCCTGGGCACTGAGGACTGATGCATCTGAAGCCTTGTCACCATGTCTGGGTGGAGGTGTGGCCTTGTGGTGAGGATCAGGTGAAGTTCTGTCTTGGTGTTTTATGTCCCATTGGGATGTTGCCCAGTAAACTTCGTGTGGTAGATTTGTGGCCTGCTGGTCTGCTTCTGCTGGCAAAAATGTTTCCTTTCCACCTAGTTCTTGTTGGAGTGTGACCTGGGCACTGAGGTCTATTACATCTGAACCTTGGTTCTCATCTCTAGGTGGAGATGTGGCCCCACAGTGAAGCCCAGGTGAAGTTCTGTCTTGGTGTTTTATGTCCCATTGGGATGTTGTCCAGTAAGCCTTGTCTGTTAGAGTAATAGCCTGCTTGTCTAGTTCTGATGGATGGGATGTTTCCCTTTCACCTAGTTCTTGTTGGAGTGTGGTCTGGGCACTGAGGACTGATGCATGTGAACCTTGGTCCTCATGTCTGGATGGATGTGTGGTTCCACAGTGAAGATCAGGTGAAGTTCTGTCTTGATGTTTTATGTCCCATTGGGATGTTGCCCAGTAAGCCTTGTTGGTTAGAGTGGCCTGCTGGTCTAGTTCTATTGGCCAGAATGTTCCCTCTTAATTAGTTCTTGTTGAAATGCGGCCTGGGCACTGAGGTCTGATACATCTGAAACTTTGTCACCATGGCTGAGTGGAGGTATAACCTTGTGGTGCAGGTCAGGTGAATTTCTGTCTTGGTATTCTATGTCCCATCGGGATGTTTTCCAATAAACATTGTCTTTTAGAGTTTGGCCTGCTTATCTAGTTCTTTTGGACAAGATGTTTCACTTAGTTCTTGGTGGAGTATGACTTTGGCACCTAGGTCTGATGCATCTGAAGCCTTATCTCCACATCTGAGTGGAGCTGTGACCCCATGGTGAAGATCAGGTGGAATTCTGTTTTGGTGTTTTACATCCAATGTGGGTGTTGCCCAGTAAACCTGGTATGTTAGAGTTGTGGCCTGCTTGCTCAGTTCTGTTTGCCAAAATGTTTCTCATTTGTCTGTTTCTTGTTGGAGTGTGACCTGAGCAATGAAGTCTATTATATCTGAATCCTGGTCATCATGGTTGGATGGAGGCCTGGCCTCCTGCTGAAGGTCAGGTGATGTTCTGTCTTGGTGTTTTATGTCACATGGGGATATTGCCCAATAAACCTTGTCTGTTAGAGTTAAGGCCTGCTTGTCTAGTTCTCTTGGCCAGGATGTTTCCCTTTTACCCAGTTCTTGTTGGAGTGTGGCCTGAGTACTGAGGTCTAATACATCAGAAGCCTTGTCATCATGGCTGGGTAGAGGTGTGGCCCCATGACGAAGATCAGGTGAAATTCTGTCTTCGTGTTTGATGTTCCATGGGGATGACGCCCAGTAAACCTTGTCTGTTAGAGTTGTGGTCTGCTGGTCTACTTCTCTTGGACAGGATATTTCCCTTTTACCTAGTTCTTGTTGGAGTATGGCTTGAGCACTGAGTTCTGTTAAATCTGAAGTCTGGTTCTCATGGGATGGCTAGAGGTGTCATCCTATGAAGAGGGTCAGGTGAAGTTCTATCTTGGTGTTTTAGACCGAATGTAGGTGTAGCCCAGTAAAACTTGTCTTTTAGAGTTGTGGCCTGCTGGTCTACTTCTGTTGGCCAAAATGTATCCCATTCCTCTCTTTCTTGTTGAATTATGGCCTGGGTACTGAGGTCCAATACATCTGAAGCCTGGTCCTCCTCATGGCTGGGTAGAAGTGTAGTCCCATGACAAGGGTCAGGTGAAGTTCTGCCTTGGTCTTTTATGTCCCATGAGGATGTTGCCCAATAAACCTTGTCTTTTAGAGTTGTGGCCTGCTTGTCTAGGTCTGTTGGGCAAAATGTTTCTCTTTTGCCTAGTTCTTGTTGTTGTGTGGCTTGGACACTGAGTTTCAATACATCTGAAGCCTGGTCACCACGGCTAGGTGGAAGTGTGACCCTATGGTGAGGATCAGGTGAAATTCTGTCTTGGTATTTTAGATCCAATGTGGAGGTTGCCAAGTAAACCTGGTTTGTTAGAATTGTGCCCTGCTTGTGTAGTTCCATTGGCCGAAGTGTTTCCCATTCAACTGTTTTTTGTCTTGATGAGGCCTCAGAATTAGAAGTTGGTTTATCCTGGGTTTCCTGGTTATTGCCAGGTGAAGGTGTAGCCTGGTTGTCTGGTCCTTTTGTCCAAAATGTGCCCAAATTATCTGGTTCTTGTTTGGGTGTTGTGTGTGCACCAGAGTCTTCTGGTATATCCTGGGCTTGGTGGTCATTATTTGGTGGTGGTGTGGTTTGGTGGTTTAGTCTTTGTGTCCAAAATATTTCCCCTTTATTTACTTCTTGACTGAAGATGACCTGTGCACTGTGTTCTTCTGGTATATCCTGGGCTTGGTGGTCATTTCTAGGTGGAGGGGTGGCTTGGTTGTCTAGTCTTGTTGTCCAGAATCTATCCCTATCATATTGTTCTTCTTTGAGTATGATATGTATGCTGGGATCTTCTGGCATATCCTGAGCTTGGTGGTCATTGTTTGGTGGAGGTGTGGACCAGTGATTTAATCTTCTTTTCCAAATTGTTTCCAATTCATCTAGTTCCTGATGGAATATGACCTGGGCACTGGGGTCTTCTGGTATAGCCTCAGTCTGGTGGTCATCGCTGGATGGAAGTGTCAACTTATGGTCTAGTTGCTTTGCACAAAGTATTTCCCACTTTTCTAATTCTTGTTGGAATGCATTTTGGTCCCTGGGATCTTCTGGGGGGTCTTGGGCCTGGTGGTCTATGCTGGATGGAGATGAAGACTTTTGCTCTTTCATCCAACATGTTTCCCATTCATCTGGTTCTTGTTGGAATATGACCTGGGCACTGGAGTCTACTGCTATAGCCTCAGCCTGGTGGTCCTTGCTGGGTGTCTGTTGTTCTGGACCAGATAGAGTTGTTTTCTGAGGGTCTAGTATAGCCTGTGAAGGTGTTGCCCATTGATCTTGGCCTTTGAAATGTGTCACCTCATAATCTGGTCCTAGTGATATTGTTTCCCAGTCATCTAGTTCTGGTTGAAGTGTGACCTGGGCTTTGGATTCTGGTTCATTCTCAGCCTGGTATCCATGACTGAAGGGAGCTGTGGCCCTCTTGTCATAGTTAGATGGAGAAGTATCATTGTATTCCATGTCCAGGGAGGGTGTTGCGCAGTAAACCTGACCTGTTAGCATTCTGAACTGGTAGTCCAGATCTTGTGGCATCACTTCATAGTGGTCTTTTTCTTTTTGAAGCAAGACCTGGGTACTGGGGTCTGTCATGTACTTGACCTGATGGTATTCAGGGCTGCGTGGCCATGTGGTCTGATGATCAGAAGTGGATTGGGGTAAGGCCTCTTTGGCTGGAACACCAGCCATTTGATGATGTAATGAGGAGGGCCCAGAGGTAGCTGCCACCCAATGACTAGCTGATCCCTTGTCCCATGGTTTAACACCTTGTGCTAAGGCAGATCTTGTCCTGGCCTGGAAGTTTGAGCTTGGTGATGGCAAAGCTATGTCTTTAACACAAAGTTTGGGACAGGATGAATTTACAGTGGCTGCTCTAGTTTTCTGGTTCAGGTGTAATGAATATGCAGCCAGGGGTCTGGAGTGGTGGTCAATACATCTTAATAGTGATACTGTTTCCCTGAGGCGGAGGTCAGGATATGACATCTTAGAAGCTTTTGCCTGGACTCAGTGGTCCAGGACTGGAGTTTTCAATGCTGCAGCCCTGGACCAGTGGCTAAAGCAAAGTGATGATGATGTAACAGTGGCTGTATGTCTCAGGTCAAAACTTCCTAGTGTTGTAGCAGTTGTAGCCCTGACTTGGCTCCGGAACCTCCTTGCAATTCTAGCCTGGTTACCAGGACTCATTGAGATAACAGATGGCTTGCCCTTGCCATGAAAGTCAGGATATATTCTTTCTTTAGTCATGGATCCATGGCCCAGGAATGAGGAAAGCTCAGTCTTATTGTCGAAGAATGGTGGAGATGGGAGTTGTTGGTTGAGGGATAATAGATTCTCAGTTGAATGTTCATAGCTTGGGAAAATCTTGGGAAGGTGATCAGAGGCTGAAGGAGTCATCTCCTGGTGGAAGGATTTCAAGGCTATTTTGTCCTTGATGTCATACCTATTATGTAAAGGCAAGGCCGAGGTGACTTTCTGGTATCTGTGACTTGGGGAGACTGTAGCCATGTCCTGGTGATAAAGGTGAGGTAAAGGCACAGCTTTTGCCCTGGCAAAAGACTGGGACAGTTCTGAAGCTGTGGCCAGATGTTTTAGCCATGGTGAGGATCCAAGTTCATTCTGATAGTAATAAGAATGTGGTGGGGATTTGGCGGTGATTCTTGTCTGGTGGTTAAGGAGGGACGTTTGCTTAGTCCGGGACAGATGGTCTTTTTCCCACAATGGTGAAATCCGGTGAGGGGGACATGGCAACAGCACTGAGTTGGCTTGGTGCCAGTGGCTATTCTGAGGGAACTGGACCAAGTCTACAGATGAAGGGAAGGTATTAGTAATGGTAAGGAAATAATATACATACAAGGTGTGTGGGAAAGGGAGCAATGGCTAATTGGATGGCCAAGATGTCATCTTAGTAGTACCTTACACTTTCATACATATTGTGTGAAAGCTAGGTGGCTTAGTGGATAAAACCCTAGGTATTAAGTCAGGAAGACCTGAGTTCAAATGTGGCCTCAGATACTCACTAGCTGTGTGACCCTGGGGAAGTCACTTAACCTCTGTTTGCCTTAATACATGGTAGAAGGAAAAGGCAAACCACTCCAGTATTTTTGTCAAGAAACCCCATACAGCATTGTACATGACTAAAAATGAACAACAACAAACCTTGAGGAAATCACTTAACCTCTGTTGCCTTAGTTTTCTCAACTGTAAAATGAGGATAATAATAGCACCTACTTTGCTTGTTATGGGAATCAAATAAGGTGATTTTTATAGTAGGTGTTATATGAATGCTAGCTATTATTATTAATATCATCTCATTTGGTACTCCCAGGAAGCCTACGGGGTATCTTTAGAGAGGGTTTTTTTTCCTGACAATAATTCTGTAAGTTAAAGAGTCCAAGTAAAGCCAGATGAATAAGGCAGTTGGATTAAGTGACTTGCCCAAAGATATAGCGCTAGGAAATGGTAGATAGCCAGACTCTATCCTAGGACGCTGAGGTTCAAGGCACCTGAGTGTCTCCCAAGGGCCCATGAACAAGAACTCCGATCTTATTTTTAGCCCAGTGTTTTCACCACTACACTATGATGGTTCTGGGATCATAGCATCTGGATCAAATGGTTCAGAAGGAGGGATGTGATGGGGGTACCCACTGGTAGATGTGGGACAACTGAAAGCTAAAGCCTTCTCACCCTTGGAAAATATCCTGTGTTTTCTTCCCATTCAGGTACTGAAGGATTTCCCAGAAAAAATGATTTTTCAACAAATAAGTACCGAGTACACCAGTTCCACTGACATCCCACCCCACCATGGGTAGCTTCCCTCTCATTACCCAATGACTGGCTTCCCTATGAGCTCACCCCACTCTGCCTGTCTGAGGCACTTCCTTTTAAACCCAATGAATTCTTCTACCCCATCCCAGATAATTGATTTTAGATGTAGAGTTGTTCTTTCCTTCCCTCAGGATTAATTTCATCACAATCAGAAACAGATGAAACATTTAATCATTGCCTCAAAGATGGACCTCCCACCTTCTCAGTTCTTTCCTCCATAGGGTAGTTAAAAACTACCCTAAAAAAAAAGAACTGAGAAATTATTTATTTAAAGAGATAAAGGACCAAGGAAAGAATAGAATTACTAACCTCCCATGGGCATTCTACTAGGAATTGAAGTCATAAGCAAAAAGGATGAAACTTCAAGTGTTGGTCAGTCAATTAACATTTATTAATTAACTACTATGTGCCCGGGCACTGTGCTAAGTATTGAGGTTAGAAAGAAAGGCAAAAGATAGTCCCTGGTCTCGGGGAGCTCACAGTCTAACAGGGGAGTCAATATGGACACAACTATATACAAACAAGATATGGACAGCATAAATTGCAGCTAATTAGCAGAAGGGAGGTACTAGAACAAAAAAGGATCTGAAAAGTTTTCCCAGATAAGGTGGGATTTTAGTTGAGACTTGAAGGAAGCCAGGAAGCAGATCATTCCAGGCATGGGGCACAGCCAGTGAAAATGCCCAGAGTCTGGAGATGGAGTAGCTTGTATGAGGAAGACAGCAAGAAGGCCTGTGTCACTGGATTGCAGAGTACATGGTGGGAGGGTGGGGGGGGGTCTAAGGTATAAGAACACTGGAAAAGTAGGTAGTATGTGTTTTAAAGTGAAATAGACTTTTCAAGGTCATTTTCCCAGTCTTCATTTGACCATTGAGGCAGCTGAGGGATAGGGAGGTTTAAATGACTAACCCAGAGTGTGTCAGGATATAAAGCCCAGGTCTTCTGCATGTCACACCAGTTCTACACAGCTCACTTGATCACACTGATTTCATGGAACATTTTCTTAGCTGAAGGTTTCTTTTCATAGCCTCCTTTGATTTTTACAAAATGATCCTATAATCTCAAAATCCAAGTCTGTTCTCCCCCTCCACCTTCCTCAAAAGAGTTTTCTAATATTCTTTCCATGATGATTAAAAGCATTTTATTTTGAGATCATGGAAAATGTTCAATTAGAAATGAACTGCATATCAAAAACTTCTGTTGAGATATATTACACCAGATCACTCAGTCTTCTTCCAAAATCCCCATTTTCTTTTTCTGTCTTATGGACTTTCATCCTATTGATCCACATTGCATTGCCCTCTGTGCAGGAAGCCCCCTCCCAAAGTGGCTCTAACCGGTAGGATCTACAAGAGCAGGAGGCAGGGTATTTCAAATATCCCAAGATCAGAACATTGGGATAGTCCAATTTAAAGCCCCCAAATTTGTGAAGGCTAAGAGAATGCATTAGTAATGATAAAGGAATAAAACCAAAAAGACTAAGAAAAAAACTACTCTCTTAAAAAAAAATTCCTCCTGACAACTGTGTCCTGAAAGATAGAGGAAATTAGACGTACTCCTTCAGATGCTTCTAGAGCAGGAGTACTATGGTCTTGACCCAGTTGGGTATCTGAGGTATCACTGACATCACAGTACAGTGCCAATGTCCACTGTCAACCTGGTGAACATTTTGTGTAAGAGGTAATCCATGACATGACCCTTTTCTTATGGGTTCTTCCTGACAAAATAAAGATGGATTGGTCTTGCAACTTAATTAAAAATGGAATTTCTTGTTCATTTCTGCCAATGGATTTCACTTTAATGTCCTTTGAACAGAAATCTTGTTATCATTTTAATGCTACAACATCTTGAATAGTCTCTGTCATGTAAGTAAGCATCAGTCATTATTTTTTACATAAATTAATTTATAGCCAGACTTCCCTGTTAGAAAATAGAAATCACGTCTCCATTTTTGGAAGTTCTGGGGAGAATTAGTGCCCCAAATAGCAAATATTCTCTCTCTGTCTCTGTGTGTCTCTGTCTTTCTCTGTCTCCAAAAAGCCCCAAAAAGTAATATCCTGGCATCCCTGACTAACAATAGATAATATGCAACATTGTCATAGACTGACTACAAGTAGTCTTCCAGAAAGAACTTTGAGTCTTGTAGAGGGCCAGCTCTAATCAGTCCAGAAAAGGGTTAAAGAATTCAGGTTGGAATTTAACTCCTGCCTGTTCTTACCTTCAAGGGCTCACTTTATCAGGATGTTAGCTCACCACTCTCTTATTCATTAAGGGGCTCCTGAAACTGCCCGACCGCCACAGTAACAGTCTGGCATGAGGGATAACATGTGGCAAACTAGGAAGGACTAGTCACATACTTTGAGATAAGAACCTGAGACAGCCCTGAGAATGATTGTCAAGGCCTATTAATTGACTGTTAATCTCTATCTTGTAACCATTTGTTTAAAATGTATGTAATCCTTTTTTTCTTGATACTTTTATTGTATGCTCCTTTGATGTATATCCTGAAAGCATTTTTTTACTGAGCTCTGAACCTTGAAAGTTATCAGTAACAGTTACAGAATATGCATAGTTTTCCTACACAAGGGATCCTTTGAAGTTCCAAACTTTTCCGTATATATGCTGTGACCCTCAGATGAATAAACGGTTCAGTCTTGGCTGACCCTCCTGGCCCACATTTCTTCAGTTCACGCTCTCCCGTCAGGTGTGATTCTTAGTTGCTGGCAACAGAGTCTAATCATAAACGTGCCTGGAGAGTATTACAAAGGCAACACTCTACTTCAGTGACCCCTATAGCTATTTACCTTGATGACCCATAGGCATAAAACTAGAATAAAAGAGTTCTCCAGGGTTGGCAGAGGCACCCTACCAACCATCTATAACCTAAATAATTCCAACATAAGGTTGATATGACATTGAGAAATCTAGCCTCTTAAGTAGCCCTTTTAAGGTGAAATATCAATTTAAAAATCTGGCTTACATTACAGGGTTTTAGACTTAAGGGAAAGAGGTAAAGATAGCATTGCTCACTTGTGGAAAAATTCAGCCCTCCAAGAATTTCATCCTATGTCTTTTGGTTTGTAGTCTTAATAAACCATGTATAAATATATACAATATGAGACAATTTTCAGTGATAACTATGTAAATGGAGATAAAGAACACAACCTTTTTTTTTTAACTTTAGTTCCTAAACGTTTTTCTGTGCTAACCCCTTCTCCCTGCCCTCCCAGCAATACTCATACTTTTAGGTTGTTTCTATTGGAAGTAATATAATGTAAAGAGGAGTTGGAGTTGGAGAATCTGGAATTTAAATCCTTTTTCTACTTACCATGTGACCTTAGGTAAGTCACTTAACCCTCTAAGTATCTCAGTTTTTCTAAGCTGTAAAATGAAGAGCGTGGAGACTATATGTAGGACATGTTACAGTGGGAATTCCTTCCATGTATGGTTTGGAACTAGAAGGCCACCAAAATCCATTCCTACTCTTAAATTCTCTGATTCTGTCTTTCAATATAATTGATTTCCTTTTTAATCCTGTGTACTTTATTTTATGCATGAAAATTTTTCTCTGAGGTCTAATTTTTTTGTTCCTTTTAAAAAATTTCCAGTTCCAAATTCTCTCTTGCCCCCCATCCATTGAGAAGGCAAGAACTATATCCATTTATTTTATAAATTTAAAAACATGATTCTGAAAAGGGGCACACAGACTGCCGAAGTTCGGCTTCACCAAACTACCAAATGGGTGCATGACCCAAAAAGGTTTAAGAACCTCTAAATTACAATTTGGCCCTATAGGTAATCCTTCCCTCCGTTCCTCCCTCTCCCCAACTAAGGCAATTTCAAACATATGCAGAATAGTTGCCACAAGACTTCTTAACAGTAAGAACTATTAGAAGAGCAGGAAACCTCAGGGAATTTCCAATGCCCCAAAGATCAGAAATCTCACAGTACAATTCTAACTTGAGGTTCTGGATGGTAGCTCTAAGCTTCTCCAATGGAAGGAGACTGGGAGACTAAATAAGTCCCCAGAAAAATATACAAAAAGCAAAATCCAGTCTGTTCAGAAAAGTAGCATCCTTTCCTGAGAGGACTGTGTCCTGGAATACAGGGAAAGCAAGATGTGTATTCTCTAACACCTGGAGGAGTGAGCCTCTGGTCCTTGAGTACAGGTAGGAGGTCAGAGGGATCACTGACATCATAAAGCACCAGTTGTCTTTCATTTGCCTTCCATCTGGCCCCACCCATCTCTAGGGAACCAGCTGGCATTGAAGGCTGGGGGTAGTCGGTGACATTTAGATGGTGATATTTGCCTATGTTTGTGCTTAGTATTTTGAATTCAAGCCACTTGCCTTGAAACTATATCAAATGCAAATGTTCCTTGTTTTTTTAATTTCTTTTTTTTTTTAAATTTTGAACTTAAACACCAAAGAAGAACACTTTTGTACAGATAGCAGAACACAAAAAGAGGATTCTATATGAAACTGTGAGCCTCCATTTTGTACCAGTAAGCACCACTTACTTTAAAAAAAAAAGCATTTAGTAAACAGTAAATTCTGCATGTTATTTTCAAAGCTGTCCTGCTTGTCTATGTTTTCTTATAAATTTCCTTTTGTTCCCTTCTGTGCATTTGAAAAATGTTTTAGAGGGCAGACCAATTGCTAACCATCTCTCCCTCTCTCTCCTCTTCCCACTAGAAACCAAGAAAAAGAAACAAACCTTGTAATAAATAAGCATGGTCAAGCAAAACGAATTCCCACAGTGGCCATGTCCAAAAGCACATATTTCTTTTTGCACCTTGAGTCTATCAGATCTTTCTGTCAGTAAGTAACATATTTCATTATAGGTTCTTTGGAAACATAATGGTCATTGCATTGATCAGAGTTGTTCTAGTACAAATGGTTCTCTTGGTTCTGCTCTCTGCCAGTTCATACTACTTAGTGCAAGGGTGTGGTCCAAAGCACCCCAACTAGTTTTAGCCTTGATTACTAGGTGAGACTGTGGCATTATTAAGCACCTACTATATTTCAGGTGCTAGGGAAAAAATATGAGAAAAGAAAGTCCCTGCCCTTCAGTTACAATCTAATGAGGGATAACACACAAAAAGGCAGCTGAAAGGGGGAGGGAGAGGGGAGGGGAAGTTACCTGACAAGGAGGATATGGTGGAGAAGTCAATGGGAGAAGTCCCTAAGTGGTGCTGCCGGGAGAGAGATGAGATGCCTGAGCTGCAGTTTCTTCTTAAGCGAAGGTTTAGAGTTCATGACCCCACTTTCCAATCAGAGAGGAAGAGGGTAGCGATGGGGGTGGAATATCAAGGTTGAGGGGGTCTTGCGGGATGATGAGGCTAAGTGGGAAGAAGCTGCACCAGGATTGTGTCCAGAATATACCAGGATAGTCTGGGAACTCAGCTGTGTCTCAGAGGCTACCTATAACTTTGCCAAGCTAGTTAGAATTAGATTCATTGGAAAGGTTGGAACAAATAGGACATTTGTTTAAAACTTCTGAGATGAAACTGCTTGGGGTGGGGGGCTCGTTGTGAAGGAGAGGTCTTCTCAACTCCAGCTTTGGCCCAGGTCTCTGGCTGGAGAAGGACCTTGCGAGTGTTAAAGGGTGTGGAGGATTTTGGACTTCCCATCTTCCCATTGGTGGCCTGGATAGGCAGCCAGGTGTCACAATGGATAGAGCCCTGGGCCTGGAGTCAGGAAGACTTGAGTTCAAATATGACCTCAGACACTTACAGCTATGTGACCCTGGGCAAGTCACTTAACCTCTCTGCCTCAATTTCCTCAATTGTAAAATGGGGAGGGTGGTAATGAATACCACCTGACTCCCAGGGTTGTTGTGAGGATCAAATGAGAGAGATAATATTTGTGTA
Organism: Vombatus ursinus; assembly: GCF_900497805.2. Taxonomy (NCBI): domain Eukaryota; kingdom Metazoa; phylum Chordata; class Mammalia; order Diprotodontia; family Vombatidae; genus Vombatus; species Vombatus ursinus. The sequence continues at coordinate 9,042,352 of NW_020954737.1, forward strand.
ACCTGAAGCCTGGTTCTAGAATGGGGCCACCCTTGAGGAGCCTTTGGAGCATACTCAGTTTGCCTGATGTAGAATACGTTGAGGGGTAGCTAGGTGGTACAGTGGATAGAATGCTGAAACTGAAGTCAGGAAGACTCATCTTCATGAGTTCAAATCTTGCCTCAGACACTTTTAACTGTGTGACCCTAACCAAGTCACTTAGCCTTATTTGCCTCAGTTTCCTCATCTGTAAAATAAGATGGAGAAGGAAATGACAAACTATTCCAGTATCTTCACCACGAAAACCCCAAATGGGGTCACGAAGAGTCAGACACAACTGAAGAATGACTGAGAGATCACACTGAGTACCTTACCATGGCAGTGGGGTAGCCCCTTTGATTTTCTACGTGTCTTTAAAATTGCCAAGACTGAGTTGTTCACTCTCTTTTCTGCCCCTGTTTCAGCTGGGTCCAGTGTGGAGACCAGGAATCAAACTGGTGAGAAAGGAAGGAATAGCCTTCCTTACTTTGTTCTCCTTTATCCCTGGCTCTGAGAAATGAGCCTGGTGGTGTTTATTTTGTGTTGCTTATCCTCCACTTCACGTGTGGAAGATAAACCTCATGGGGCTGAGGAGTTTGAGCTATGGTGACTTTGGAGCCAGAATTGTAGGGAGGGTCAGATATTAACACTGAACATGATGGATTGAGCAAAGGAAACTGTATTTATAATAATAATAGTATTATAATTATTATATTATATATTATTTTATAATATGATACATTATTATTATTAGACAGGAAAATTGAACCCAGAGATAACTCTCTTCCTGCCCAAACTTCCACAGAGACTCACAGGGTACAGATTCAACCCACAGGGGTCAAAAATAATGCTAGCCAACATAGCATGCTTGCCAGTCCAGATGCAGATATGTAAGTCTATAATGGTCCTGCTGGTCAGCCCACATCAGCTACTAGCTCTGGTATAGGAGTGAGAGGTCTGTTGATGACAAGAGAATTATAGCTTATTAGACTAGTCACTCGGCTGAGTTCTAATGTTGCAGGTAAATCTGAAGATATAATTGCGTATGTCTCTAGGCAACAATATCAGAGATTACCTATGTGAAAATGTGCCTTGCATGTAATTGCATGTGTTTATTGCAAGTTTTAGTATGCTTGTGTCTTATTTTGTTGTGTTCATTTGATTATGTTTTGTGTCATATTCATGCTATAGCAATGTCTGTGTGTTAATTCTTTTGTGTACATGCTACTCCTTATAGTTAGTTAAGTTGTATTTTTTGTGTAGATCTGTTGATAGTGCTATTGTTGTAGCTAGCTAGCTTTGCTTGTTAGTTTGCCATGTTTATTGCTTTTGATTGATTGCTATGTACTGTGGATACGCACATACATTTGAAATGTGCATGTGTTCTATAGCCTGTATATTGTTAGGCATATTGTTACTGCCATATGTTCCCGGTTAATGCTCTGTATAAGGTCATATCTAATGCATGTACTGTTAATGTGCATTTGTTTTATTTCCATTTCAACAGTACTGAAAGTTGGTTATCTGGTTCACCAGGAAAATTATCCTTTTCATTTTAAAGCTCTGAAACTTGTGTTTATACTGTATAGTTACAGAGTTTGGACAGGCTCCAGGTGATCTTTTCAAGGGACTGCAAAGAGTTTCAGCCTAGGGGAGGAAAGTAACAGTCCTGAAGCCCATTGGTTGGGGACTCTGTCTCCTCATTGGTGCAGATCAATGCCTTGAGCCTGAGTGAAGGGTAGGGTGGAGTTGGTGAGACCCAGAGAGAGGAGAGGTTGTCAATTCTTTTCAAGATTTTCAGCTCTTGAGTCTTTTCATATTTCCATCTCTTTGGGCTTGAGTCCCAAGCACCTAGGCTTCTCAGGGCTTCCCTGTTGGCCTGGCTGGCTGCACCATCCCCCTGCAATCCTGCCTCCAAGGTTGTCAGGGCACGAACTCCTGGGACCCACAGGGATCACCTCCATCAAACAACACAGGAGGGCATCAGAGAACAAATAACACAGAACAGAAACAAATGCTCCCAGGCCCATTTCTCTGAGTCAGAAAAAAAAACAGGTAAGCAGGGAAGAATTATTCCTTCCCCTCCCACTGGTTCAGTTCACTGGGCTCAGCAAAAAGAACGCAGCTAAAAAGATGGTGGAAAAGAGAGTGAATGACTCACTGCTTGTAAAGATGCAGGCAGCCAATTAAAGGACCACCGCCTCACTTAGTGGAAGACTTATTTGGCTCCATGTCAGGTAAACTGGACATGCTCAAAAGGTCCCTTAAGGGTGCCCCCATATCAGAGCCAGGCATGTCCAGAAAAACCTGGGGTACATTTGTAAAGTGCTTAGCTCAGTGCCTGACATATAGTAGGCACTATAGAAAGGCATATTCCCTTAACCCTACCTATATCTTTGGATCAGCTGAGGGCATTGTCTGCCTTGGGAGCAAAGTCTAGAATGGACATTGATTCACAGCTCTGCATAGGAGCCTAGCAAAGGAACTACACCAGGACTTAAGTCAAATTAACTTCATTGTTACCTGTAACTAAGGGAAACCTCTTTTGACAACTAGGAGCAGTGAGTTACTCCCCTTACTTTCCATTAGACTGTGTATGTACTTCAGGGAGAATATGTCACAGACTTTTCAGGGGATGTTTTGTACTGATTATTACCACCTTAACAAAGGGATATTCCTTTTCTAAAAGCTATTTAAGGCTGACTTATTAAAATGATTATCAACTAATAATCTTGGGAGAAAGTCTACTAGTAGGGATTAGGCTGATGCCATTAGAGAATCACCACTTTCCAATCAGAAAGGAAGAGGGTAGTGATGAGGAGGAATATCAAGGTTGATGGGATCTTATAGGTAGATTGAGGTTATCCCAATAATAAGCATTCTGGAATATGGTAGAGAAACCAATCAGAGAAGTCCCAAAGTAGTGCAGCCAGATAGGAAATGAAGAGTTTTGAAATGAGGACCTTGACTTCAAAAAAGTCTGACATTTGCAGGTAGCTATTTCTCTGGATGAGTTTCTATTAATGGGATTATTCTAGGTTTTTTCATTTGGTTGTTTGGTTTCTAACTAGTAATCCTTGACAGGGATAATCACTCTCTAGTTCTATCCTGTCAATAATTTAGATGCATTTACTCAAATACCTTTAGACATCATAATAACCAAGAAGTGATTCCTATATTGACTTTGTTAGTCAATCAGCTGATAAGAATTTATTTTATTTTTTATTTTGAATTTAACAAATACTGAAAAGAAAAAGAACATTCCTATAGAAGAGAAAGGGTATTACGTGTGAAAATACAAAACTCTATTAGATACAGCTTGCTTTTAAAAATAAGATGTAACCTGGCATTTAAGCCTATTTGCATAAGACTTTCCTCATCAATGGAGATTAATCACTTGATTCTCATGTCTGCATGAGGAGTGGAGTTGGAGAATGCTTGGGATAGGACAGATCCTTGTTATGGAAACTGACTTCAAGCTTGGAGAGTATGCATTTGGCTCCAGATCTTCTTCAGGGAATGGTTCCTGAAGTGAGAGAAAGACTCTGAGAAGCCAATATGTAGAGGACCTGGCATCTCAATCCAACCCTGTCTCCAATTTATCATTCTAGGGCAGGCCTGCACAACATACAGCCCTTGGACCACTTGTGGCCCGCCAAAGGATTTCAGGCAGCCCTCGAAAAATGTAGAGAAATGTAAAGAATATTAACAAAATGTAAAGAAAGTAAAGATGTAACTAGTGCTTTGTCTGTACCCTACTTAACCTGCCTTCCACCAGTCGCTATTATGCTTATCATGTAACTTAGAGGGTGGGTTGCCACTGTGCATTCTCTCCTGTTTGTCATGTGACCTGCAACAACCAACAATCCTCAATCTGTCTCTAGTCTAAGAGGAGCGAGAGCTGTATCTTTTCACTGTGTTTGCAGTTGTTACTGGTGTTGAACAGGGTCAAAGTGAGTGCAGCCATGCGCCAATGCAGCCATGGGATAAGCGGCAACAACTCAAGGTTTTCTTCCCCTTCCTCGCTGCATGGCTGCCCTCCAAGTTACATGAGTGTCTGCCGCTCTCTCCAAGGTCAGACACTCAGTGCAATATTTCTTTGCATGTGAGCAGTTGCTGTGGAGATTTTTTGGGGGTGATTTTGTAAAATGGGTGATTAAAAAGAAATGGAAGATCAAATCAGAACACAGAGTGTTTAATCCAGAGTGGACAAATAGATACTTGTTTACTTACACAAGAGACAAAATATTGTGCCTTCTTTTCGGAGAAGTAATAGCCATTCAGAAGGAATACAATCTTCGTCGCCATCTCAAATCAAAACATCCTGACTTAAGCAAATTGCATACTAATGAAAAAAAAAATGAAAGTGTCCAAATTGTTGAAAAATCTCAGTGGGGAACAATGATTTTTCAAGAAAGTAAACTCAGAAAATGAGGAGACAACTAAGGTTAGTTTTCAGATTTCTAAAGAAATCCATTTCAAACATGATTCCAGAGTATGATAAATTGATTGCTGCCAAAAAGTGTAATACGTCCCATTAACTAAATGTAAACGGTAAGAAAACCTGAAAAATGCATTAAAACTTGTACTGCTTAGCAAAGTTTTATTAACATTAATGTGATTTCATGATAAATAAAAATCTTAAGAGTAATTAATTGATATTAATTGAAATTTCCCTTTTTTAAAAAAATATGGTTTATGTGCAGAATAGTTTAATAATTAATTATGCCTTTATTTGCAAAGTGAGTCACTAAGAACCTATCTGTGGCCTGAAGAAGTTTAGCCTATTTTAATTTTGGCTCCTACCTACTGCCAAGTTGTGCAGTTCTGTTCTAGGGACTTAGTGAAATTTCCCCTTGGGAAGCTCTGGAACTCTTTCTTTCTTATGGTTGAATTGAGATGTCTCACTCCCAGTGGGAGAGCTTCCAGAGTGGGAGAGCTGTTTTCTATTAGTTTTGTTAAATGAATTAATTTGCTGTTCCTTATGTGTGATCATCTTTGTAGAATTGGCAGTGGGAGGAGAATTGAACCTTTGCATATATACTTTGGAGCCCTTCTACAATAAAGGAATAGTGATCAGGAGAGTGGCTTGAACCTAAAAAAAATTTCCTCCAGGTTAATAGTATTTAGTGGGGCAGATAGATCTATTTCTAGTCCATTGCCCACTCTCTGAGGAAGCAGAGTGGCCAGCCTTGTGAACCCCATCTCCTGCTCCCCTCCCAGCAGGAATCAGTCTCCCATGGAGATTCTAGAGCCATCACTACCAGACAAACCCTTGCAGACACACACAAGCTATACGGGCAACCCAAAGACGCTGTACAAAAACATACTCTTAACAGTGCTTCTGGCAAGGCTTGGATTGGCTACCTTGTAAAGGAATCTAAGTCATTAAAGACTCTGGGAATTGGGCTTTCCACATGGGAAGAAAGGACCATATTGTGGGACCAGAATAGTGCAGGGTTCTCTGCTACAGCAGCAGCTTTTAAAATCTCTGTGGATGAGAAAGAACTGATGGAATCTAAATACAGATCAAAGCATAATTTTTCTTTATTTTTTTCTGTTTTCTTTCACAATATGACTAACATGGAAATATGTTTCAAATGATTGCATGTGTATAACTTGTATCAAATTACTTTCCTTCTCAAGGAAGGGGGGGAGAAGAGGGAAGGACAGAAAGAATTTGAAACTCAAAAAGTTTTTTAAAACAAATGTTAAAATTATTTTTACATGTAATTGGGCAAAAAAGTAAAATATTAAATTAAAAAAATAAAATCTTTCCAGAGGAGAACCGATGAATCCTGAGTGCAGACTGAAGCATGTTGTTTTTCATTTCCACTTTTTTGTAACACGACTAATATGGAAATATGTTTTCTATATGTTTAATAGATATCATAATGCTTCCCTTCTCAATGAGTCAGGGAGGGGATGGAGAAAGGGAGAGATTTGGAATTCAAAATAATGTTAAAATTTTAAAAATATGTAGTATAAATAAAAATTTTAAAATGTCCCTAAAATAAAATACAATTTCTCTGGAGGAAAAAAGAAGAGGAACAAGACTTGGTGGGAGGGTGAGGCAGTCTACAGTAACTATGGCATATGAATGATGCTTGCTAGAATACTGACTAAGCCTCATAGTGGTCTAAAGCTTTTTCCTTTCCCTGGGTTCTTTCAGCTTATTAAGAGAATCCAGCAGTGAGTGAATTCTGACTTCTTGGAGGAACTGTTGGAACAAAGGGTGAATCTATTCCCCTCTCTGTTTCTTGCCACGTTCAACTGGCAGCAGGGCTCATTATTAAGGGTCTCATTCCTATTTAAAGTGTTTTGTTTACTGTTTAGTTACACTTTAAAACAATGGTTTAGTAGATAAAAGATAATTTTAGTAGATAAAAGATCATTTTACTTGCATCCTGAGTTTGTGTTTTTGTTAAATTGTGATGAGAAGGGAAATCTGAGGATAATTGATTACACTAAATTTAACTGGGTGGTAGATCACCCTCCCATCTTGGCAATCAACAGATTGACTGGGGGCTCTGAACATTTTATATTTTTTCAATCTGTATTTTAAGCTTTTTTTTTAATTAAGATTTTATGTAGATCAGTGGTATCAAACTTAAATAGAAATGGGAGACACTAAACATAAAGATCCCTTCAGGCCACATATTTGACGCAGTTTGGGGTGCTGGGAACCCGAAAGTGTAAGGGTACAGGGTGAGTCTGCCTGGAAAGAATTTGAGCACTCAAGCCTTCTTTCAGTCAAAGTAGGAGGTTTATTGTGATGCCCTTATAGCGGGATAGATTCTGAATGAATCTGCAACTTCATGAGGGTAAGACTAATATTTATATATAAAAAAAGAGACTGTGAGAAGATTTGGGTGGGATTAAGTAATGGTAAACAGCCTGGGATGGCCCAGGTGCAGACAGTGAAAGGAATTAAGTGGTCTGGGCTGGGTGGAGAGCCACAGAGAAAGGACTATTGAATATCTAGGTGGGCAGGGATGGGCCAGATGTCCCTCTCCCCCCAAAAACTCAATAAAAATCTATTAAAAACTAAAAAAATTCAGGTTTGTTTTCTCCCTATGTGCCTCTATCTCTCCACATAAAATTAAAAAATAAGATACAAAATAAGACTCAAGTTTTGAAGTCACATAAAAGGATCAGTTCCTTTAAAAAAAATATAATAATTTCTCCTTTGTCTCCTTTGAAGTCTCTCTAGCAGTGATCTGAAAAATGTCCAGGGTCCTCTTCTTGGTTCCTTCTCATCTCTGTTCCTGTTACTCTTCTTGAGTGACTGTTGGCATCCAGTTTTATTGGCTCGTTCCTGAGGCTGGAAAAAATCGCCAACCCTTTTTGACTTTTTGGGCTGAGGAAGCACAGGAGATGTGCGGGAAGATGCTGAAAATGTTGGTGGGTGATGGTGTGAAGACCTGTATAAAAAATCATTTGGGGGATCAGAAAGGGAGTATGTCAATGTCTGGGGACATTTGAGGACAAACTTCACAGTCATCTCTTTCTCAGAACTGGACACAATTGTTGGTGTGGCCACCAATTGTGCCCCACATGGGTATTTAATTATTCCATGAACATGAGGACAGCCATTTGGGATCCAGGAGGTACAGGTTAGACAGACCGTGTATTTACAAGAGATCTTTCCAGCAGGATATTGAATGAAGAATTCCTTTATTCTGTGAAGGAGAATCTGCTTACAGATGTCATTTTTGATTGTCTGTTGAGGGATGGAATTGATGATGGCATGAACAGTTGTATTAGGAATGCTTTCTCCCCCTTCAATGATGTATGGCTTGATATAATTTAAAAGCTTTGGAACTTGCCTATTCTTCTCAGGCTGGGCATAATACAGGAGTTCAGATTCAACTTCATTTCCAGGGTCAGAGGTCAATCTAGCTCCAGGCTTGTGGTCATCACCACCTGTTAGAATTTGAGTCTTACACCCAGGATCTGATGGAAGTCTTAGTATAGTCCTATATTTTGGGGTTGGTTGGTTGGTTTCCTGATTATTCATCAGATTTATGGGAGCTATTTCCAGAAAGGTGGTGGTAAAATCTGATTTAGTCTCAGGTTGGTATTCAGGAATGGATAGAGGATCAGGAAGTATGGAAGTATGGAAGTATGGAAATGTGACTTGATGGTATGACCTCATTGACATTTTCACTGAGTGAGGTATATTTGATGGAGATATTATCTGAGTTTGGGGTTCTGGCATGGCTTCTGATTGGAGGCTGGGGTTGAATGGAGGTGTTACCCAACAGTTGGGGCCAGGGAAACTTGTGTCCTCAGTGTCAATGCCCATTTGAGGTCTTGCCTTATGATCTTGACCTTCTGGTATTGAGACCTGCTGGTCTGTATCCAGTGGCCTAGTTTCCCAGTGGTCTAGTTCTGGTTGAACTGTGGCCTGGGTATTGGTGTCTGGAATGTCCTTAGCCTTATGGTCAATGTTCAGTGGAGGAATGACCAAGTGATCAGGGTTTGGTGGAAGTGTGACCATGGGCTTAGAGCCAGGTGAAGCTGTGTGCTGGTTGTCTGACTCTGATGGAAGTATTGCCTCCTCAACATGGCCTATGAGAGTTGTGGCCTGGTGATCTGTTCCCAGCACTGGCATTATTTGCCAGGGTCCTTGTTCTGTTATAAATGAGAGCTTGGCATTTTAGTCTGGCACATCCTTAACCTGGTGGGAAGGACTTGGGGTTGTGCTCTGAACTTCAGGTTCAAATGGAGTTTGGGGGCCTAAGTCTGGAGGAAGAGTGGCTTGATGATCTTGGCCTGTGAAAGTGATTGCCTGAGAATCTTGGGGCACAAAGATGACCCAAGAGTCTCTTTCTGGTGGCATGGCTTCCCAGTGGTCTGGTTCTGTTTGAACTGAGTCCTGAGCACTGGTATCTGGAATATTGTCTTTGGCCTGGTGGTGAGGGCATGGTAGAGCTGTGGTCTGCTCAAGTTCAGATAGAATTCTCTCATGGCAGTCTAAGCCCAGTGAAAGTGTTGTTTCAGAAACCTGGCCTGTGAAGTTGTGATCTGGTGGTCTGTTCTGGGTAGCATTGTTCTCCATGGATCTTGGTCTGATTGAAGTGTGACTTGGTCATCGAGATCTGGTTTTTCTTTCTGTTGGTCAGAGCTAAGTAAAGGCATGGCCTGGTTTGGGGGTCCAGGGAAAGATGTGTCCTCAGGGCTCATGCTTGGTGTAGCTGTTGCTCCATGATCTGTTGTCATTGAAATTTCAGGCTGGTAGACTCTTTCTAATGCCATTGTTTCCCAGGAGTCTAGGTGTAGTTGAACTGTTTTCTGAGCATTGGTGTCTGGAATGCTATTAGTCTTGTAGTTAATTGTCAATGGAGAAGCGGTCAGGTCTTCAGGGCTGGGAGAACATAGAGACCTGTCCTTGTGGTCTAAGCTCAGTGGGTGTATTTCACCATGTTCCTGGAGTGGGAGAATTATGGCGGCTGGTTGGTGTGCCCTGGCTGGCATTGTTTCCTGGTAGTACTGTCCTATTTGGAAGGAAATTGTCATCTGGCCATTGCAGTCTGGCGTTTCCTCATCTTGGTGATCAGGGTGATCAGGGGATAGCAGAGTCAAGGTCTGATCTTCAGGTCCTGATGAAGTTATGCAGGAGTGGTCTTCACTATGCTACACTGTTTCCCAGTGATCTTGTTCTCTTTGAAGTATGAACTGGATATTAGTAGGATCCTGTTTGTCCTCAGCCTCAGAGTCAGGGCTGTTTGGAGGCATGCCCCAGTAGTCTAATCCTGGTGGGATTGTTTCCCAATTATCTTGTTCTTGTTGGAATGTAACCTGGGCACTGGAGTCTGATAAATCCACATTCTGGTGGTTAGGGCTGGGTGGAAGTATTGTCCAGTGGTCAGGACCAGATATCATGGTATCTATGCCCAGTAGAGGAACCACTTCCTGATGATCCCAACTTATGAGAGCTATTTCCCCATTTTCTACTCCTGGTGATGTTGTATCCCTATGTCCTTGTTCTGGTTGGATTGTGGGTTGGGTCATTACATTCATAGCTTGGTTGTTACGACTGAGCGAAGACACCGACCTGGGATCAGGGTCAGATGGAGTCATATCCCACTGTTCTAGCTTCAGTGGGAGTACTCCCTGGGGGACCTGGCCCAGAGTCATGACCTGGAGGTTTGGTGTCAGTGACACGGCTTTCTATTGATCCTGCTCTTGTTGGAGTGGGACTTGGCCATTCCAGGCTAATATCTCCTCTGATATATCCAGTTGTTGTTCAGTGGTAGGTGGATGTGTAGCCTGGTATTTGTGACCTGAGAGAGTTACATCATCAGAGTCTATTATGCCCAGTGGAGGTTTTGTCCCCTGATCCTGGCCTGTGGGAGCTGTTACCTGGTAACCTGGTTCTGGTAATATTTCCTAGGGTTCCAGTTTTTGTTGGACTGTGATTGAGTCATAGGAATCTGGTTCATCCTGATTCTGGTAGTCATAAACAGATGGAGATGTATCCTGGTCATCAGGGTCAGGGAGAGCTATGTCTTGATGTTCCGCATCCACTGGAAGTGTTCCCCAGTGATCCTGGTGTACAGCAGCTGTCGTGTGGTGGTCTAGCTCTGATATTATTTCCCAGGGTTCCAGTTTTTGTTGGTATATGACTGGGTCAAAGAGTTCTGGTTCATTCTGACTCTGGTCATCATAACTGAGTAGAGGTGCATCTGGGTTGTCAGAGTCAGGGAGATCTGTGTCCTGATAGACTTTTCCCAGTGAAGAAATGACATCATGACCCTAATCTATGATAACTATGGTCTGGAGGTCTCTTTCTGGTAGCCTTGTTTCCCAGTGATCTTCTGAAGTTGGACAGATGCTCTGGGTATTTTTGCCTGATGTATCCTCAGCCTGGAAGTCAAGATTGGGAGGAGATATGACACTAGGTAGAATCATGTTGAGGTGTGCTATGTCCAGTGGAAGAAAGGCCGTCCAATTACCCTGGCTTGTTGGAGTCATGGTCTGTTGATCTTGTTCAATTGGTCCTATTTCCCAGTTGTCTGCTTCCTCTTAGAGTTTGACTGGGACACTAGAATTTGGCATATCACCAGCCTGGTGGTCACTGATGGCTAGAGGTATGGTCTGGTTTTTGGAACTAAATAAAGTTGTATCCTGGAGGTCTAGTAAGCACTGTGGAAGTATTGCCTGGTGTTCCTGGATTATAGGATTTGTCACCTTCTGATCTAGTCCTGCTTTCCACTTGTCTAGATCTTTTTGGAGGACAATCTGGGTATTTGGATCTGGTATACCCTCAGCTTGGTGGTCATGGCTATGGGAAGATGTAGCCTGATGATGAGGACCAAGTGGAATTGTCTCTTGTTGTTCTATGTTGATTAGAGGTTTTGTCCAGTGAATATGACCATTTAGAGCTGTGGCTCCATCTGCTTTAGGTGGCACTGTTTCTTGTTGATCTAGTTGAGCTGGTACATCTTTGACTTGGTCACCATGGTCAGGTTGAGGTAGAACATCAGGTATATGCTGATGCAATGAGAAGGGCACTGAAGTGGCCTTTCTCCAGTGACCAGGTATTCCACTGCTCTGTGGGGAAGGTCTTAGCCTAGACTGGTAGTTTGGACCTAGTGATGGTAAAAGTGTGTCTTTAGCCCATTTTGGGGGGTTATGAGTTCTCCTAGTCCTCTGATTCAGAGATGCTGGATATTTAGCCAGGGTTCTGGAGTGGTGGTCAATACATCTTAACAGTGATATTGTTTCCTCAAGATGGAGACCAGGATAGGACACCTTGGAAGCCTTTGTCTGGACCCAATGGTCCAGGTCCAATGTTTTCACTGATGTAGTCCTAGACCAGAATTCAAAACAAGGTGTTGCTGGTGTAACCATGGTCTGGTGTTTCAGGTGGAAGAATTCTATTGCAGCAGCCATTGCCACCCTGGCCTGGCTCCAGGGCCTTGGTGAAGTTTGAACCTGGCTACCAGGGCTCCTTTGCATAGGTGGCATTTCCTTGGTCTGTTGTCAGGGCAAGTTCTGGGTCTAGCTACAATCATTGTTCTCTGATTCAGGAATCGGGGAAGACCAGCCTGTTGGTCAGCAATTAATGAAGATAGGGGCTGTTGGTTGGAGCGTGTCAGAGCCTTGGCCACTGAGTGATCATGTTTTGAGAAAATCTTAGGAAGGTGGTCAGGACCTGAAGGCATTTCTGCCTGGTAGGAGTTTGGCTCTACCAACGACTCAGGCTAGTGTTTGGGGCTGAGTGGAGGAATATGGCATTGGCTCGTTGGTTTCAAGGCCACAGAAGTTATCCTGCCATTTGTATCATGCCTATGATGTAAGGGCAAGGTTGGGGTGGCTTCCTGATGCTTGTGGTGTTGAAGGTGAAGTAATGGTACAGCCATTGCTCTGGGATCAGGGAGCGTCAGGAGCGGCGCAGCTATGGCCAGGTGTTGCTGGAGCCATGAGGAGGGCATTAGTTTATTCCTGTAGCAGGAGTAGGGCAGCGGTCTTGGGGTAATTTCAGCCAGGCGGTTGAGGTGGGACATCTGCTCAGTGCTGGACAGGTGGTCTTTTCCCCACTACGGTGAAATCTGGTGAGGGGGACGTGGTAGTAGCACTGACTTGGTCTGGTGACAGTGGCTTTTCTGAGGGAACTGCACCAAGTCTGCAGATCAAGAAGGCAATTATGAGTAAAAGGTAAGAAATAAGTAGACATATAGAGTGGGTGGGAAAGACAGCAGCAGAAAAAGGAGCAGAGATCTGCTCAGAGGGATGCCTGGCATTTGCAGTGGAACTGGACCGTTTTCTGATTGCCTCATTTCATCCTCAGACGAAACCCAAGGGACAACTTTGACCTTGACAAAAAGGCTTCTTTTCCTGACCCTGTGAGGCCCCAGAAAATAGCATAAGCACTGCCATTTTATAGATTAATAAAGCAGATTACTTAAATGACTTGCCTAAAGGCATAGGGGAAAGAGGAGAACAAGCATTTATATAAAAGTTTAGGTTAGTAAACTGTCTGAGGCCAGATTTGAACTCAGGAAGATGAGTCTGCCTGATTCTAGGCCCAGCATTCTATCCATCACGCCACCTACCTGCCCGCCACTCGGGCATGCCTGTGACATGGCACGTCTGCTAAAGCCTACGCTTCTTCTACATGTACCCTTGGTCCTCTCTCACCTCCCAAATCTACTAGTAGGTTGCCCCCTATCATCCCCATTTTCTCTTTAATCTTCAATCTCTCCTAGATCTACTGGCTCCTCTACTTACAAACATGTCCACGTCTCCTCTTTCTTTAGAAAACCCTCATTAGATCTGATCATACCAGCCAACTTTCATCTTATACTCTTACCAGTTCCTAGCAAATACTGTCTGCTAATAGCCTGCTAAATGGTCTGCCTGCCACAAATCTCTCTTTCTTCCAGTCCATCTTCTACTCAGCTGTTAAAGTGATTTTCTAAAATGCACGTATACACACACAACCTTCCCCCAATTCAATAGACTCCAGTGGCTCCTTATCACCTCCAGGATCAAATATTAAATCCTTTGTTTGGCATTCAAAGCCTTTCCTAACCTGACCTGCCTCTACATTTCCTGTCTTCTTATGCCTTCTATCCCTATGTACTGTGAGATCCAATGACAATGACCTCCTTCTTCCTCCTGCTGACTCAGTGTATTTTCACTGTTTTTTCCTAGTGCTCATAATTCTCTCCATCTTCATCTCTGACTCTTGGCTTTCCTGGCTATTTTTAAGTTTTAGCTAAAATTCCACCTTCTACGAAAAGCCTTTCCCAACTCCCCCCACCCCCACCTTAATATTAGTGCCTTCCCTTCTCTGTTAGTTATTTCCAATTTTTCTTGTATATAGTTCATTTGTACATAGTTGTTTGCATGTAGTTACCCCCTTAGACTATGAGCTTCTCAATGGCAGGGACTGTCTTTTGCCTTTCTTTATATCCCCAGTGCTTATTACAGTGTTTGGCACATAGTAAACAATTAATAAATGTTTATTGACTGACTGATGCCTTCACTTATTCCCCTTTCACTCTCTTCGAAACTGTCTGAAATTTGACTTCTCACCTCATCATTCAATTGAATGTTACTAATTGAAATTGAAAGTTACTAATAACCTCTTAATTGTAAAATCTAATGACCTCTTTTCTTCTTGATCCTCATCCTTCTTGCTCTTTCTTGCACCATTTTTGGTACTTACCACCTTTTCTTTTCCTGGATACTTTCTTTTCAGAGTTTTCATGATTCTGCCCTCTCTAGGTTCTTTTCAAACTTGTATGACCTGCTGTTCAGTCTCTTTTGCTGGATCTTTATTCATGTCATGCCCCCATGTGGTGGCCCTCAAGGCTCTGTCATTGGTCATCATCTTTTCTCTCTATGCTCTTACTTGTTGAACTCATCAACTTCCATGGCATCCAGTTATCATCTCTATACAAACCGTTCCCAGATTTATTTATCCAGGCCTAGTCTCTCTCCTGAGCTCTACTTCCAAGCCTCCAAAAATATCTGTTTGACATTTTGAACTGGATATCCCATTTGTAACTCAATTTCAACATGCCCAAAACATCACTTGTTCTTTGCCCTCAAAACTCTCTCCTCTTCTGAACTTCCCTCTTACAGTAGAGATGATCTACGGTCCTTGCAGTCCCCCAGGTTTGTAGCCTCAGTCAACCACAACAACTCTTCTCTCTTTCTTACCCTACATATCCAATTAGTTACCACATCTTCTAATTCCTTTCTCTAAAACACTACTCCGCCATAGGTTTTCTTTTCACTCATATAGCTACCAACCTCGTGACCCTCACCCCTCTCACCTGAACTACTGCGATAACTTCAAAGTTCCATTATGATGATGCCCTCTGAGGTTACTTTCCATCTGCTCAGTATTTATCTGGTATATTCTGATTTATGTATTTGTTGTCTTCCCCATTAGAATGAAGTTTTTGTTTTTTCTTTGTATCTCCATCTTAGTATTCAAGAGCAAGTGCTTAATAAACGCTTGTTGATTAGCTGATTGATTCTTACCTTTGGGAAATATGCAGCATCTTCTCCCCATTCAGCTATTGAAGGATTTCCTGGGGGAAAATGATGTCAACGAATAAGTGCTAAGAACTCTGGTTCCAATAACTACCCCATTCTCCTAACTAAAGGAGTAGCAGCCCTAGAACGCCTGAATAGCTAATTTTACATAGCCTAGGGCACATCTCCTTCTTTTTAATCCAGTTCTTATCCCCTTCCTGGGTTTTGCTTTCCAATGTAGAGTTAATATCTTCTTACCTTAGAACCAGCCTCAACATAATTGATTAAACTAGTCAGTTCCTTCAGATCACTTTCTCTATCTCCTCCCTCCTCCATCACATATTGGCTCTCATCATCATTAAAAGTAATCCAAAGAAAGGAACTGAGAAGCTCACCTATGTGGCAATATAAGCAATGGAGGGGGAAAAATAGAACTATGCTTCCACTAACATTTTAGCAAACTGTAAGCAAAAAGGATGAATTTCTAAAGGTAGAAGTTCTTTTACTTCCTGTGGTTTATAGTGGCATTTTCTTAGTGGAGAATTAGGTAGCTTCTCCCAGACTCCCCAAATCACAAATTGTCTGAGACGAGTTCCAACATTCTTTCATTTCTCAAAATCCTATGGACCCAGCCGGGCTCATTACTCCAATGGCTCCCATCTCACTTCTTCTTTACCCAAAGAGTTCTCTTACATATATTTGTATTCTTTATTCCACAAGACACATGGTCAGTGTAGTGAATAAAGTGTTGACCTAGAGAGTCAGAATGACTGCAGTTGAAAGTCCTGACAGTTCTACCCAGGGCAAGCCTTTCTTAGCCCTTTCAGTACCCCTTAAGCAAATCTACTCTTTAAGACTAAACTACAGATTGGGTACCCATGTGCGGTGATAAAGGGAGTTTCCTTACCTATAGGTAGATTGAACAATCTACCTACCCTCCAATTTAAAAAAAAAAAAAAGTTAATGAAATGCATTTAATTTTGAGATTGCAGCAAATGTCTTTTTATGAATTTTAAAACATGATTTTAAGAAAGGTCACATAGGCTCCACCTCCGGCTATCAGAGGGGTCCATGACACAAAAGGGATAAAAACTTTGCTCTAAACCCTCCCACAGTCTACCTGCTTCCCTTTCTCCTCTCATTGTAAGGAGATCTACAGAGTCTCCCATGGTTCAGTTTTATCGAGCAACAGGGTTGGGGGCGGGGAATTGCTTTGAAGCTCTAAGCAATTAGAATCTAGAGACAGTCTCAGGCTGATATCAGAGAGGGAGAGAATGAGATATGGTTCCTATTCAGAATTGTGCTAAAAGGCCTTTACAAGTATATTATCTCAATTGATCCTTACAGCAACCCTGTATTATTATTATCGAGGCCAACAGAGGTTAAGTGACTTGCCTTAGGGTCTCTTAGGGTCTCTCAGCTATAGTAAATTTGAATTCAGGTCATCCTGAGTCTCACAGTCCCAGTTCTCTTATCTTAGTAGCTTAGTAGGAACAAACAAGAAAATCCATTTTGTATGCAGCTAATGCTCAGGTGGTTTGTGTTTTCTCCCCAGAGCCTACAGGAAAGTGTTATCTCTTAAGAGATAACTGCAACCTAGCTGCTCCCAACCCTGAGGACAAAGGAAGAAGCATCACTTCCATCTCCTATTCCTGGCACAAGGAGTGTCTATCACATTTATCCCTAGAGACAATTTCCTCCCACAAAAACATCCCCCTCCCCTATAGATACACACAAACTGCCCTATTCCCCAACTCCTACACATACTCTAGTATCCCATCCCACAAAGTAGGTACCATGAGGTCTCTTATCTATAAGAACTTCTAGAAGAATAGGAATCAGACACTGAAGGTCAACAGCTTAGCTGGTCCAGTTCAAGCTTATGCTTGGTTGTTGGTGGCTATAAGCTTCCTCAAGAGGGTACTGCTTTCCCAGTGAAAATAAAGTCTAGTCAGTCAGTGCTCTTTCTTCTCTCT
This sequence comes from Vombatus ursinus, assembly GCF_900497805.2. Classification (NCBI taxonomy): domain Eukaryota; kingdom Metazoa; phylum Chordata; class Mammalia; order Diprotodontia; family Vombatidae; genus Vombatus; species Vombatus ursinus. The sequence continues at coordinate 9,059,346 of NW_020954737.1, forward strand.
TTCTCTGTCTCTCTATGTCTCTCTGCCTCTTTCTCTCTTTTCTCTCTTTCTGTCTCTCTTCCTCTCTGTCTCTGTATCTGTCTCTCTGTCTCTTTCTTTCTCTCTCTCTCTCACCTTCTCTTATTTTGGGATGGAGAGAGAAAACTAGATGTGCTTTTGCAGATATACAGAGCAGGACTGATCAGGTTCCTAGTCTTCTATCCTAGTAAGGGGATCTGAGGTGGCCCTGACATCATAAGTCATCACTTGTTCTTTGTCCACCATTAGTCAGTTTCCCCCATTCAACTCTGTCATTACAGGTCAGAGTATTTAGAGATAGATAGATGAGTTGTAAGAAGGCTACTACCCTGAACACAAGCCACCATACCTTAAAGGGGTTTCAGACTAAATTTCCTGCTGATTTTCACCAAATAGTTTCATCACTCTTCTACCTACAGAGTATCTTAACAGAAGATTAAAAAGAAACCCCTCAAAACTCTTGAGTTTTTATTTCTAGTTTCTGTCTGACTGCCTCTTAATAAGGGAACAAATTTTTGTGCCCAGCATGGATAAATAAGAGGAATTTGACATGCTTCTCTCTAAAGCTTTGGGACATGTATCAGAGAAAAAAAAAGAAAGCTGATTCAAGGACAGATATGTGGCTTTCCTTTTTGATAGGGCTTTGAATTCACATATCCATTTTTGGGGTCTCATAAGCATAGAAGGGCACACAAATACAGCAACCCAGAAAAAAATTCCCTTTTTCCTCCTCCATCACCTCTTCTCCCTCTTCTGTAACACTCTACCCTTCATACCCATTCACACCCTTGAACCTGATTTTTGTCTAAGAACCAACTAGATGGTACAGTGGATAGAGTGCTAGGCCTGGAATTAATGTGGTTTGGGGTGCTGGGAACCCCAAAATGTAAGGGTACAAGGCAGGTCTGCCTTGAAAGAATTCAACCACTCAAGCCTTCTTTCATTCAAAGTAGAGAGGTTTATTAGAAGCAGGCTGGATTCTAAGTGAATCTGTGCAATTTAATGGGGGTAAGATTGGTACTTATATATAAGAAAAGACAGTGAGAAGATCTGGATGGGATTAAGGAGTGCTAAATAGCCTGGGGACTACAGACAATGAAAGGAGTTAAGGAGTTGGAGGGCCACACTGAAAGGGCAATTAAAAGGATTATTGAGTATCCAGGTAGGCTGGGTGGGCCAGATGCCTCAGCTGAACCACCAGGGACTGGGTTGTGGGGGTTTTTCCTTTTAGGGGTCCAGGTCCCATTACCCCACCATGCCTGGGCAAGTTATTTTAAGTTATTTTAATCTTGGTCAGTCTGAGTTTCCTCAATCACAAAATGAAAATAATAATAATAGCACCTATCTCCAAAGGTGATTGTGCGAATGAAGTGAGAAAGTATTTGTAAAGCACTTAGCACGATACCTGGTACACAGTGGGTGATTATTAAATGCTTGTTTTTTTCCTCACCCCCCACCCAAATCACCAACTTTTTATGTACTGAAACCCTCCCAACAGAAGGAGAGAGGTCATTAACAAATCTCATGGAGAATTTTAAAAGAGGAAGACAATCTCTTTGGGGTGGAGGGTCCTACGCTGTAATCCTTTTTATATTCATATGCCTCTTGGACTTAAGGTAATAGTCCTATTTATTGTGACAAAAGTCAGAATCCCTTTGGCCTTCCACTCTGTCCATCATCAGAGCTGATGATTGGTTTCCCTGTATCCTTTCTTACCATAGCTGTATATTGGATCAGCCAGAGATAAACCATGCAAAAAGGCATTAGAATTAAGGGGGATCAGGCAAAAGCCTGATATTTAATCTTGGTCAGTCTGAGTTTTCTCAATCACAAAATGAAAGGGCAAGATAAGCCATACTTACTAATAAAAAAGGTTTCTAATAGTAAACATTTTGATTTGCAGGATCTTTGGGTGGGGGAGATTTTTGAGAGCTGACAAACCTTTCTAAGGACTCTCAAGTCACAGTGCCTAGCCAACTACTAAATCTTTTTATCCACAAGACTTTAATCACTTGTTGTCTTTAAATGGCACAGCTGTACAGAGCACCAGATTTGAATGTAGAGAACATGGGTTTTGACCTGAGTTTCAACACTTACTACCTGATTAGCTTTAGGCTAGAATATGATCTTTAAGGTCCAACTTATGGATCTTTGAATATCTATAGAGTGACACAGAGGGTTGCTCTTTTTGTAATGCTGAAAATTATATAGGAAGTGAGACTATTAAGGGTCCAGAATTCCAAAGATGAAAGAATGGTGGTTTTTAAAGTAAACCCCATGAAGAATCTGGAAAACTGGAAAAAAAAAAAGCCTAACAGAAATTCAGTTTAAATGACATCTTGAACCATTTTCAATTAATTCCAAATGTATACATGACTTAAATGTGAAAGATCACAGCATGAAAAAAGTTGAGGAGAATCAAAAGTGATACCTGTTGCTAACTAAACAAATCCTACCTACTAACAAGAAGCCTTTCCCAATCCTCCTTAATGTTAGTGCCTTCCTTCTATAGGTTATCTCTAATCTATTTTGTACATATCTTGTTTGCACATAGTTGTTTGCATGTTTTCTCCCCCTTAGACTGAGCTACTTGACAGCTGGGATTTTTTTTTTTGCCTTTCTTTGCATCCCCAGTGCTTAGTATAGTGCCTGGCACAATGGGAGGTGTTCAATAAATATTTATTGATTGCTTGAAATAAGCCATAGGAATTATCATACAATATAAAATAGACAATTTCAATTACATAAAACTACTTTGCAGGAACAAAATTAAAGCAGCTAGAATTACAAGAGAAGCAGTTAACTGGGAAATATCTTTGAAGCAATTATTTCTGATAGAGGTATGATAGTCAAGATGTATAGGGAATTTAAACAAATATATAAGAACAAGAGTCATTCCCCAATAGATTAGTGGTAAAAGGATAAGAACAGGGTGTTTTCAAAAGTAGGAATGCAAGCTATCTATAACCATATTAGAGAAGATATATTAAAATTCAGAAGTTTCATCTCATAATGTTAGATGAGCAAAGAAGGCAAAAGACAAAAATTGTAAAAGTTGAAGGAGATTTGGGAAGATAAGTACATTACTGCACTCTTGGTAGAATTGTACCTATCCATTGACCCACTTATGGTACTACTAGGTATATATCCCAAGGAGATGAAAGTCAGTCAGAAAGATCCTATAAATATTTAATATTAATTTTGTATAAATATTTATAACAGCACTTTTTTGGGGAAGTAAACAAAGTGAGTGCCTATCCATGGCAGGCAATGGCTGAAAAAAAAATTTGGTTGTGTGGTAGGGTATCATCACACCCTAAGAAATCAAATAAACAACAAGCATTTTATTAAATGTTTACTCTGTGTCGGGCTATACACACACACATACACATATATATGCAGAGAGAGAGAGAGAAAATCCAGATATGGTTAAGGATATGGATACTGGGTCTTGGTATCCACCTGAAGATTAGGGCAGTCAACCAAGTCTATTTTGGTCCAAGGGGGAGATCTATTCAGACAGGGGGAAAGGGATGAAGCTGGAAGTAACATTTCCTGCTAAATATTCTAGCTGGTGAGGCCACTAGATAACAAAAGTCATCCATAGAGTTATAAAAAATGGTTGTCAGGTTGGATGCTCTTTAAGGTTAGGATGGGAGCTGAAGGCCAGCAGGTGTGAGGATGCTGACAGCCAGCCAAGACCACTGAAAACTCAGGTTTGGTCTGAGACTTGTTACCATGTTGCTGCAGAATTCTAAGACTCTGGCTAGGGACCAAACTTAGGTTTCAGGAACAGTATAAGAAAGCCATTGCTCATGTAGCTAGATGATAGATACCTTTTTATGAAACACATGTAATGATGTACCGTATAATTAACATATGTTATATCGTACGTGTGGCCTGTTGCATTATGTTTCATTGATATGTATGCTTCTATGTTAATGTTAGACATTTATTATTGATATATGTATGTGTACTATGTTTGGTTACCATTACAATGCTATTCTTAATTCTTTTTCCTTCCCTTTGCTGATTATCCCCAATTTATCCTCTCTATGTAGCTTGTTTGTACATAGCTGTTTGAATGTTTTCTTCCTTGTGAGCTCCTTGAGGGCAGGAACTGTTTTTTGCCTTTCTTTGTATAGTACCTGAACCATAGTAGGTGCTTAATAAATGTTTATTGACTCATGTGATGCTATGTGTTATGAATTGCATAAAATAATTTCTATTCTAACATATAGAATATCTTTAAATATGTCATTACATACATATATCCTTCCTCAGATACTTAATAGCTATGTGACCCTGGGCAAGTCATTTAAACTTTGTCAACCTCTATTTCCTCATGTGTAAAATGGCACTGTTGTTACCATCAAATGAGGTAATAGATGTAAAGCACTTTGAAAACCTTAGTTGTTGTTGTTAAATTGTTTCAGTCATGTCTGACTCTTCATGACCCCATTTGGGGTTTTCTTGGCATGGATACTGGAGTGGTTTGCCATTTCCTTCTCCAGCTCATTTTACAGATGAGGAAACTGAGGCAAACAGGGTGAAGTGACTTGCCCAGTAAGTATCTGAGGCCAGATTTGAACTCAGGAAGATGAGTCTTCCTGACTCCAGGTCAAGCACTCTATCCACTGTGCCAGCTACCTGCCCTGCTAACCTTAGAGCCCTTCATAAATGCTAACTCATTATTATAGATGCTATATATAAGGTTTTTTGTATACGCTACTACTAGTGGTAAGCAATTCTAATATGGACGTCATTTATAAGATACCTGCAAATGTCTTGTTCTATGCAGTTGGGATTACCTATGATTATGTTATATGCTAAGTTAAGATGTTTCTGGTGTAAATTGGTAAATGATGCTCAGGTATACCCCAGGTAGTTTGTAGTGACTTTGTGTTTTTCCTTAGAAAGATGTCTCTGGTATGTGGCTGGAGACTTGCTGCTTATTTTTTTTCCTCATAGGCTTCACTAAGCATAAGGTTTTGAGGCTACCTTGTATGTGAGATCTGGAGGTCTTTCCCAGGAGGTCATTCTAGGCAGGGGTGTTTTTGAGGTGAATTTGGAAGCAATGGTACCAATGGAGGGAAGCCTGCTTTTATACAAAAGAAGGGAATTTTCCATTCCACTAGCAGAAAAATCAGCAGGTTTGAGCAGACATGAGGATCCAAGTGGTCCAGGTCAGTCAAGGAGGATCTGCTTTCTGGCTTCCTTTAAATCTCAGCTAAAATCCCACCTTTGGCAAGAAGTCTTTGCCCTTTCTCTCTTAATGGTATTGCCTTCCCACTGAGATTATCTCCAATTTATTTTGCTTGTACATTGTCTTTTATCTGTTTCTCCCCCTTGAAGGCAGGCAGGGAGTGTTTTTAGCTTTCTTTGCATCCCCAGCACTTAGCACAGTGTCTAGTATATAGTAGCTGCTTAACAAATGCTTTTTGACTTGATTTATCGACTGGGGAAGCCCAGGTGCATGATTAGAGTTTGTACCACCATTAGAATAATGATTGCATTCAAATCAATAATTATTTATTAAGCAGTTACTATAAACTAGCCACTGTGCTAGGTACCATGGATTAAAAAAGAAAAAAAAGAAACAGTACCTGCCCTCAGGATGCTTATATTCTAAGGGGAAGCAGGGTGATAATATATAAGTAAATTTTAAAAATGTGAAATAAAATTCAAAGTAATTGGTGGCAATATATAAATAAATAAAAATACTCAAAATAATAAAAAAAGAAACAGCACCTGCCCTGAGGATGCTTACATTCTACAGGGAAAGGTGATAATATATAAGTATGCAAAATAATATAATAATATAAAATATAATAAGTTAATAAAACCATATAACAATATAAGTATATAAAACATAAAAAATTGCAGTTATTTGGGGGAACAATAACAACACTCCCGTCAAGAAAGGTCTTTTATAGGACATAATATGTGGGCTGAAGCCTGAAGGGAGCTAAAGGTTAATGAACAAGGATTCTAGCACCAAGCAGTGAGAAAGCTTGAGCGTTTCAAAGCCAGTGTAAGTTAGGAAGTTTTCTTGAGCACATTAACTTTCTGTTTATCACATACAAGTAACAGGAACCAATGGCACTGAGAAATCAGGGTGGGAGCCTGATGTGGGAGCTTGTTTCTGATTTTGAGGTACACAGGATTTGTGCTGACCATCCTTTTAATCAAATCTGATTAAATTATTTTCTAAAGGAAAGCTTCTTTGTGCAGAGGCTATTGATTGTTGGCATAGATAAATAGAGAAGGTGCAGTTAAGTAGTTGGCAGCATGAGCCTAATGATTTGATTAGATTGGTGTCATTTGACCCAGCCCCCTCCGCACTCATTTAAGGCAAAGTATATAGCCAGTGAACACCTGACAGGCAGTTGTCCTGTGGACCCGACTCAATAAAAGCAATGGCTCAGAAGATGTTCACAGCACCCTCTGGTGGTCACATTTGAATAGCACAGAAGACATTCCTTAAGAAATTTACCAAGAAGTTGACATTTTTCCTAAATGGAATCAGAGATGTGAGCTAGAGCTTCCAGGATCAGCTAAGAAGTACTGTTCTGCCTTTTCCTCAAGTAGGAAAAACTAAAATGGGATCAGGATAGAAGGTAGTTATATGAACACACTATCATTCAGAGCATGATGCCATTCCATTATAAACAGATTAGTAAGGGAGATAAGGGTGCCAGACACCACCGAGATGGAAGTGAATCTGACACCAGATTCTAGTACTAGAGGAGGCACTTTGACCAGATCTATTAATTTTATACTGAAAGGACCTGTCACTGTCATTGACATGACTGTGCTTTTTGAGGACAGATACTCTCCTTTTAAATCAACCGAAGCTGATAAAATTGCAAAATCAAATAGTATGCCAGTGTTTAGCATCTTTCTTCAAGAAGTAACTTAAGCACCACTATCTACATTGTCCTTCCTAATCCCAACAGCTAGTGCCCTCTCTCCCAAAATATATTGTATTTAAAAACTTGGCATATGTAGTTAATTCTTTTTATGTTATGTGTATCTGTGCATACATATATGTATATGCGCTTGTCTTCTCCTTTAGAAGACATGAGACATAAGTTTCTTGTGAGTAGAGATTGTTTCTTTGTATTTGTATCCCCAGTGCCTAGCACAGTGCTTGGCACATAGTAGGTGCTTAATAAATGCTTCTTGATTGACCTATGTTTGGACAGGCTCACCACTAGAAGGTTAGCAACAAGATGAATTTCTCTTTCATCTTATTAGAAGGCTGAAGAATTATTCATACTGATAAAATGATAGATCTTTTGAAGTACTGATACACTGGAAGCATGAAACCATGATCATGATATCACCTCGATTCTAGTAAAATTCTTGATAAAATGTGTCATACTTTTCTTATGTTACCAATAGATGGATTCAGATGTTGAATGGAAGGAATCAAACAATGGTCCTAATGGTTCAATGTCAACTTGATATTGCCTTGCAACTGTACCCCCTGGTGGCCCTCTTGCCTCTTCAACTTCTTTTTGTGTATTGTCTTCCTGCATTAAATTGTAAGCTCCTTGAGGGCAGGAACTGTCTTTTTTCTTATTTGCATCTCTAGCTCTCAGCCCTGTGCTTGGCACATAGTATTGAATTGAATTGAAATTGAATTGAACATGGAGGGTCTGTAGTGTAGTGTCCCAGGGATCTATGCTTGACTCTGTGCTGGTCACTATTTTTGTCAATGACTTACAAAAAGGCATAGGTGGCATTTGTATCAAATTTTCATATACTTGAAGCTGAGATGGATGGTTGACATACTTGATGACATTTCAGGGTTCAAAAAGAGCTTGACAAGCTAGAACTTGGTGCAAAATCTAACAAGATGAAATTTAATAGGGAAAAATAAAAATAAAGCCTTATACTTACTTAGGTTTAATAATTCAACTTTATAAGCGCAGGATGGGAGAGGCATGGTTAGAGAGTAGTTTATAATAAAAAAATGTAAAAGATCTATGGGATTTTAGGGGATTGCAAGCTCAAAATGAGTTAACAGTATGATATGACATCCCCAAAATGAATATTATCTTGGACTGAATTCAGAAGTATGGCTTCCATGAATAAAGAGGATTTGATCATTTTGTTGGACTCTGCTCTGATCAGACTACATTTTGCAGTACAGGGTTCAGATTCAGGTACCATAATTTAGGAAGGAGATTGATAGCTGTGCCGGTCGCGCCATGCACTCTCCTCCTATAAGGAGCAGGCTGCCAAGGTCATACTTACCAGTCTTCGGTGCCCACCCAGATAAACACAGAGACTAGCCGATCAGGAAAAACACTCGAGCTTTATTCAGAGGCCATCACAGCAAGGCCAAGCAGGAAAGCCAGAGCAAGAGAGCAGGAGCAAGAGAGAGCGAGCTCCGATCCCTACTGTTCCTTAAGTACCTTCTTAGCCCCTCCTCCTCAGCCCACCTACTAGTCATTGATTGTAGGATCAGATACCGGAAGGGGATGTCTGGGGTTAGTGCCTAGACAAAGGGAGAGTGCATGACGCAGGAAGTCAGGCCCAGATACCGGGAGGAGGCGTCTGGGGTCAGTGCTACACAAAGGGAGAGTAAGTGACCCAGGAAGTCAGGTTTGGACACAGGAAGGAGACGTCTGGGGTTAACGCTGCACCTAGGGAGAGGACTAGACAAAGGGAACTCGTTCTCTGCCGTCCCACTCCCACGTGGCACAGCCCCCTGCCTCAGGAGCACGTGCTCCAGCTACTTCCTTGTATCCTGTTCCTTCCCCAGCTTATCACAGCTCCACATAGCACTGCCCACTGCCTCGGGAGCGTGAGCTCCGGTTACTTCTCTGTATCCAGTTCCCATCCTAGTTCACCACAACTCCGCCTAGCACAGCCCCTGCCTCGGGAGCATGAGCTCCGGTTACTTCCTAATACCCAGTTCCCGCCCCAAGTTGCCACAACTTTCACTTGGCAGTAGCCAACATCAGACAATCCCTCACAATAGCTTTGAGAATGTCCAAAAGAAGGCAACCAGGATGATAAGAGACTGGAATCTGTGCCGCTGAGGACTGGTTGAAGGAATTGAGAGTGTTTAGACTGGACAAGAGAAGACACAATCTTGAGTGAGGATGGGGTGGGGGGGTGGAATAGCTTTCTTCAAACATTTGAAGAGACATGTGACTTTTTCTGTTCATCCCCAAGAGGGCAAAAACAGGAGTCAAGAGTAGATCAGAGCCAAATAGAGTCTTGATGCAATAATAGTTACAACTATCCCAAAGTAGAATGGGCTGCCATATGAGGTCATGGGTTCCTTTCAAGCAGAAGACCAATTTTGGAGTCTATCATAGTAGAGAGTTTTGTGGAAATGGATCAGATTAGGTGGTTGCTGAGGTCCCTCTCCCAACTCTAAGATCCTGTGATTTTGTAATGTATGTTTTTCCTTTGAAGGTGGGACTTAGGTGAGGAAATGAGCTAGGATAAAGAAGTTTATAGATTATACATATAGTCATAGTTTAACCTAGGAAAACATTTACTAAATTGCTTTAAGATAGAGTGTGAGGAAGGCAAAGAATGAAGTTCTTCAGGACTATGGGGAGCCATTAATTCTGAGTACAGTCTGTCTGGCTCAATACGCAAATAGACTTATGATTTCATTGATTTGAATAGTTCCACCAAAGGTACAGATTGTAACCCATCCATACACACGCCCATCCTATGTGACTATTGTCCATGTCCTCCCAAGTTTATCACAGAGGGCTCCGTAGACTATGGAATGAGCAAGAGAAGAGAACATGGAGAACTTACCCTTTGTGACACCTCAAATAACAATAAAAAAAGACACAAATTTCAAAAATACACAGGGGGATCAGTTCCTTTCACAATAAAGATAGTCGTTTAGTTTCCTTTTGCCTCCACTGAAATCTCTCCAGGAGAGATCTGAAAGATGTCTGATGTACCTTGGCCTTCTCCCCTTCTTTGCCGTTGCTTCCCTCCTCAAAGGCTTTGTCTACGGATAGCTCTGGGCTTCCAGTGACATCATTATTCCCTTGTGGGAGAGACTTGCCTAGTATGAAGTGAAACCACTTTGGTCTTGAAGGAACAGGGATCACAGAGTCTGAGTGAGATGATTCTGCACCTTCTGATGACTTTTTCAAACGGCTGTGGGTGTTTGAGGTGCTGAAAAGAGAGGAGACTGTTGCTTGGGGGCATTTGAGGACAAATTTCACATCAATCTCCACCTCAGATGTGGGCACAGGTATTGGAATGGCTTGCAAATGAGCTTCACATGGATATTTCATCCCTTCATGTGGGCAACCAGCTGGGATCCAGGAGGCACAAATTAAACAGACCATATAATCACATGGGCTGTATCTATGAAGACTTGGAGGAAGGAGAATTGGCTTACAGATGTCATTTTTTATTTTCTCCTGAGGGATGGAATTGATGATGGCATGAAAAGTTTTGTCAGAGACAGTCCCCACCTCGATGGTGTATGGTTTGATGTAATTTAAATGCAATTCCTTCTGTCTATTTTGCAATGCATGGAGCTGATATGGGAGCCCAGATTCAACCTTGTCTTGGTGGTCAGAGCTCAGCTCAGTCTCAGGCTGGTGGTCACGACCTGTGGGAACCTCAGTCTGGCGGTTGGAACTTGATGGTGATATGGTCTTGTCAGGGCTCAGAGGGACTGTTTCTTCATCATCCAAATTGTCTCGTGGTGTGCTTGGAGGGTTGGTGGCTTCTGTTCCAGCTTTGGCCTCGTTTTCCAAGGCGGATGGAAGATTGACTGAGAGGTTAGGACTAGGTGGACGTGTGACCTGCTCTTGACCCTCGGACAATTTTGCTGAGTGTTCTCTATCTGTTGGAGAGGCAGCCTGTGTACTGAGACCTTCAACAGCCTCTGACTGTCTGTCAGGGCTGGATGGGTGGGTTGCACAGTGGCCAGGGCTAGATAGAGTCATTTCCTCATGGTCTAAGCTCAATGGTAGTGTTACCCTTTGATCCTGGTCTCCTTGAATGTTGTCTTGAAGCTCTGTTCCTGGTGACATTGTGTCAGAGGGGACAATTTCTGGCTGAAATGACACCTGGGCGCTTAGATCTGGTATATCCTCAGCCTGCAGGTCAGAGCCGGGTGGAGGTGTGATCTGGGATTCGTGGACAAGTTGAGCTGGGTCTTCATAGTCCAAGTCCACTGGAGGCATTGCTTCATCATCCTGGCCTGTTAGAATCGTGGTCTTTAGGTCTGTTCTTGGTGGTGTCATTTCCCCAGACTCTTGACTTGTTGTAACTAGATCTTGGGCAAGATCATGTGCTGTATCCTCAGTCTCTTGCTTCTGGTCAGGGCTGAGGGGTAGTGTGGTCTGGTGGTCAGGCCCAGGTAGAGCATTTCCTTCGTCATCATTGCCCAAGGAAAGAGTTGTTGCCCCGTGATCCTCGACTGTTTGATTTGGTTCCTGGTGCTCTATTCTCAGTGGCATTATATCTATGATTTCAAATTTTTCTTGCTCTATCACATCTGAGATAGGATCAACGAGCACTGGAGTATTCCCAGTCTCTGACTCTGTGCTAAGTATTAATGTATCTTGGCGATTTGTTTCCTCTGACAGTGTTGCCCATTGTTCTAGTTTTTGTTGAAGTATAGCCTGGGCATCGGGATTTGATATATCCTTGGCTTGGTGGGAAGGGCTGGGCAGAGGTGTTGTTGTCTCCTCAGGGCTAGAAAGTATTTTCTCCTGGCCATCCAAGCCCAGTGGAGGTGCTGTCTCATGAGCCTTATCTATTATTATTTCCTGGTGATTGGATATTCCTGGTAGTATTGGCAGTATTGTTTCCCAGTACTTTTGTTTTACTGGAACTAATTCATGGACAATGGGTTCTGATATAGTCTTAGTGTCCAGATCTGGGCTGGATGGAAGTGTAGCCAGGTGATCTGTTTCCTGTGGCATAGTTTCCCATTGTTCTAGTTCTGGATGAAGTGTTGTCAGGGTATTGGAGTCTGACACATGCTCAGCCCAGGGGTCAGGGCTGGGTGGAGGTGTGGTCCACTGGTGAGGGCCACATAGAGTTATATCCTGGGGGCTTGAGCTCAGTAGAGTTATCCCATCATCCTGGCCTGTTAAAGAGATTTCCTCCTGGTCTGTCTCTGGGGATATTGTGTCCCAGGTGTCTGGCTCTGTTTGGATGGACACATGGACAGCAGGCTCTGGGGTTGTGTCAGTTTCCAGGTCAGAACTGGATGGAGGTGTGTACTGGATGTCTGTTCCTTGGGATATTGTTTCCCAGGAATCTTTGTCATTTTTAACTGAAGTGGAAAGCTCTGGTGGTGTAGCTGAAGGCTCTACATCAGGACTGGATGGACATGTATCCAGGAGGTACTTTCTCAGCAGCATAGTCTCCCAGTTGTCTTGCTCTGTTTGAACTGAGACATGGGCAATAGGGTCTGGTGCATGTAGCAGGCGAGGATTGTACCTGCATACAGCTGTAGCCCTGTTTCTCTGATTCAGATGTGATGTAGGTACAGCTAGGGGTCTAGGATGGTGGTCAAGGTATTGTGAAAAGGACACTGCTTCTCTGGGTTGGAGATCACAATGTGATGCCTTCAGAGGTTGGGCCTGGACCCAATAGTTTAGGACTGATGTTCTGAAATGTGGGGTCCTGGTCCAGAGGGTAAAAGGTAATGATTTTGCAAGCGGATGGAGTACAGGGTCTAAGTTGAAAAGTCCTAACAGTGCATTGGTAGCCTTGATCTGGCGCCTGGGTCTTGGCAAAACTCTGGCCTCCTGAATGAGGGTTCTTGTGAAAGGCCCATTGGTCTTGGCCTGGGTGTCAGAAATTATTCCGGCTATTGTAGTAGCCCTGGGCCTGTGGCCTTCACATAATGGAACCTCAGTCTGACGCTCAGAGAATGGTGGAGTTGGGTTCTTTTGGTTGAGAAGTGTTAGATTCTTAATATTTGAATGGTTGCAGGCTGGAAAAATCTTGGGAAGGTGGTCAGAGCCTGAAGGATTCTCCAACCGGTGGTTAGGATCCGAAGGAGAATCACGTTGGTGTTTGGGACCAAGAGGAGGTATAAGGCATTGTTCAATGGAAGTCAAAGCCCCAGGAGTTTTTTTGGTTGGGGTATCAGTCCTAGGTAAAGGCAAGACTGGAGCCATTGTATGTTGCTTGTGAGGGGGGGATGGTTTAGCCAGATGATGAAGATGGGGCAATGGTACTGCCATTGCTCTATTAAGTTGGGGCATCTTGGCAGTGATGGCTGAATGTTTGAGCCAAGGAGGAGGTTCTTGTATGTTCTTATGGCAGTGACGTTGTGGTGGTTGAGGGGTACTGGAGGGTTGATTGAGGAGGGACATGAGGTCAGCCCTTGACTGGTATTCTTTTTCCCAGAATGGTGAAATCCGGTGTGGGGGACATGGTAACAGCACTGATGAGGCCTGGTGACAGAGGCTATTTTGAGGGAACTGGACCAATTCTGCTGATGAAGAAGATACTGCATGAGTGAGAGTAGCCAAAAACTACTAATATATGCAACATTTTGGGTAGAAGCAAGGAGGGGAAGAAGGAATGGGCCAAATTAATGGGGTTTTCTAAGCATAGTAACAACTAACATTTCTGTAAATATTTGGCAGTTTTAAAAATGTTTTTACATATATTGCCTCCTTTGATCCAGAAGCTAACATGGTTTCTCAGGTAGATATCATTAACCCTATGTGATAGATGAAGAAGGAGATTATATTTACATAATAGTGCTACTCTTAAACATCTTATAAAGTAATAATAATAAAAATATAATAGCTAATGTTTATATAGTGCTTTAAGGTTTGCAAAGTGTTGTATAAATATTATTTCATCTTATCTTCACAGTAGTCCTGGGAATCTGGTGCTATTTTTCTTCTCATTTTACAAATAAGGAAACTGAGATAAACAGAGGTTAAATGACTTGCCCAGTGTCATGTGGCTAAGTGAGTGTCTAAGACCAGATTTGAACTCGGGTCTTGCTGACAACAACCCTTTTAGGAAAAGTGTGTGAATATTATTCCCAACTTACAGATGAGGCTAAATGAGGCACAGACAGTTAAGTGATTTGCCCAAAAGCTAGCAAAAAGATGGATGTCCAGGACTAAAATACAGGACATTGAAATTCAGAGATCTTAAAGTGACTTAGTCCAAGGTTACATGGGTAGGACCAGAACACAGATCTTCTGATTTTTAGATGAATGTTCTTTCCACTATGTCTTGTCGGTTCTCAGGATTTATAGAATCATGACAAGATGGATGAATACAACCAAAAATGGTTAAAAAAAAAAAAGGTGTGTGTGTGTGTGTGTGTGTGTGTGTAGTGCGTGGGGATGGGCATTTGAGATCATTGAAAAACAAAGTTCTCACCTTTGGGAAATATTCTGTGTCTTCTCCCCATTTGGCTACTAAAGGATTTCCTGGGGGGGGGGAAATAATTTGTTAACAAATATGTGACAAGAACTCTGACTCTAATGTCCTTTCTTCCTCCCAATGGGCTTTGAAAAGTAACAGTCAAATAACTGACTGCCAAGAACACTGACCCTACCCCTACCCTGTCTTGGCCATTTCTTTCCTAAACCCGATATCTCTTGTCCTGGTTCAATAGTCACTGCTAACCTATGGATGGATTATTATCTTCTTACCTTAGGATTAACTTCCTTAAAGAAGAAAAAGAAAAGTGAAGCTAGTGACTGTCTTCTACGCCTCCCCTTTTCTCTAGCCCTTTTCCTATTCCACCTTGGCTCCTAACATTGGTATATTTATGGATGTTCAGTTGTTTCAATCCGGTCTAACTCTTCATAACCTCATTTTGGGGTTTTCTTGGCAAAGATACTGGAGTAGTTTGCCAGCTTATTTTACAGATGAGGAAACTGAGGCAAACCCAGTGCTCTATTCACTATGCCACCTAGCTGCTAACATTGGTAAAATCTATTCTAAAGAAAGGAACTGATTAAAGGAGAAATAGTAAAGTAGGAACAATATTTGCATATAACATCACTGATAAAAGTCTGATATCTAAAATTTTACAGAGGATTGACACATATACAGGGAATTGACCAATACAACTCAGTGTATACACACACACACACACACACACACACATACATGGGTATATGTATATATATGTATGTATTTAAGTTATTAGATATTAAATATATATTTGTTATTAAAGCTTAAAATTACATAATGACTTTTTGGACACACCATACACACAGACATATAAGTACATGTATGTACCCTAATTCTCTCCCAGGCTATCTCCCTTGCACTAGCCACTGTTTCTTCTTCACATCTTGACTCTTTGGTAAACCAATTCAACTCTACCTTGTTCACCTCCAGGTTTTAGCCTTGGATCACCTCCCACCCTTTGCCACCTTTGCTTCTATACACATACTGCACAAAGAAGGTGGAGAAAATCACACAGCCATTCTGATTGGGTCCAGTACAAATTTGTGTTGCACAACCTCAACTGGGCCCTCACTGCTGATAGGCAATCTTACTATACCTCTTTTATCAACTATCACACTCTTCACAGCAGCTCTTCCAAAGTTTTTTGTCCCTCCTCAAACCTGCCATGGCCCTCCCTCCCTCTCCCTACTATTTTAGCTGAGATCCTCACCTCATATTTTACAGAAAAAAAATGAGGCCATTTAACCATGAACTCCCTCTTCTCCTCACTTCTTCATTTCCTGTCACTCAGGTGCCTTCTGCCACGTTTTCCTCCATTACCCCTGTCTTACATGATGAGGTAGGTTTTCTCCTTACCAAGGCTAACCCCTCTATCTGTTCAAATGATCTCATTCCATTCCTTCTCCTCCAACAGATTGCCCCCTCGGTCGTCTCTACTTTTTCACTTTTTTCCAATCACTCTCTTATCTCCTGGCTCATTCCCTACTGCCTATACACATGGCCAGGTCTCCCGCATCCTCAAAAAATTCTCACTTGATCTTTCCATCCCTGCTAGCTATCATCCTACATCTCTTTTGCCTTTTGTAGTAGCTTCATTCCTGGAAAAGACTGTCTACCATAGATGCCTCTACTTTCTCTCCTCTCACTTAACCCCTTATAATCTGCCTTCTGACCTTATCATCCCACCATAATTCTCTCTCCAAAGTTACCAATGATCTCTCAGTTGCTAAATCCAATGGCCTTTTCTTAAACCTCATTCTCTTCCTTGATACTCTCTTTCCAGGTATTCAGGGCACCATTTTCTCTAGGTTTTCCTCCTACCTAACTGACCACTCTTTCTCAGTCTCCTTTGCTGGATCCTCCTCCAAATCATGTCCTCTAACCACAGGTGTTCTTCAGGGCTCTATCCTGGGTCCTCTTTTCTTTTCCCTTTGTATTACTTGGTGATCTCATCAGCTCCCATGGATTGAATTGATGATTCTCAAATCTACCAATCCTGCCCCATACTCTCTGTTGACCTCCAATCTCACATCTCCAACTACCTTTCAGACATCTCAAACTGGATGTCCAGTAGGCATCTTAAACTCATTATGTCCAAAACAGAACTCATTACCTTCCCCCTAAACTCTCCTTGCCCTTCCATCCCCACCTTCCCTGTTACTGTAGAGGGTAACATCATCCTTCTCAGTCCCTCAGGTTCACAATCTAGGAGTCATCCTGGACTCTTCACTATCTCTCAACCCCCCCCCCCCCCCCCCCCCTCCCCTCCCCCCCGGGTTCACACTCTGGGTGTCCCCCTGCCCCCTCCCCCCTCCCCCCCCCCCCCCCCCCCATATCCAATGTGTTGCCAAGACCTATTGATTTTACCTCTGCTCTAGGTTCATCTGGCTCTAATGTCCTTTCCTCCTCCCAATGGACTTTGAAAAGTAACAATCAAATAACTGGCTGCCATGAACACTGACCCTACCCCTACCCTGTCTTGGCCATTTCTTTTCTAAACCCAATTCCTCTTGTCTTCCTTCAACAGTTACTGCTAACCTATGGATGAATTATTGTCTCCTTACCTTAGGATTAACTTGAATCTCTTGAATACATCCCCTTCTCCTCTCTGACAGTGCCACCACTCTAGTGCAAGCCCTTATCATCCTCCTCCTGGACTATCACAGTAACTTGCTGGTACGTCTGCCTGCCTCAAGTCTCTCCTCATCCCAATCCGTTCTCCATTCAACCAATAAAGTGATTTTCCCAAAGTGCAGGTCTGACCATGTCAGTCTCCTCCTCCACTAGAAAAACCCCAGTGTCTTCCTATTACTTCCAGGAACAAATACAAAATGGTCTGTTTCTCATTCAACGCCCTTCATCACCTAGATCCCTCCTACCTTTCCAGTCTTCTTACATCTTACTCCTGATACATACTTTGTGATTTAGAGACATTGATCTCCTGGCTGCTCCATGAACAAAAACACCCTATCTCTTGGCTCTGGGTGTTTTCTCTGGCTGTGTCCCATGTCTGGAGTACTTTCATTTCTCAACTCTGCCTACTGACTTCCCTTAAATCCCATGTTTTATAAGCCATTAATTATAAGAACATGTTTCAAATCACTTATAGTGAGAGAAATGCAAATTAAAACAACTCTGAGGTTGCACTTCACTCCCTGAAGATTGACAAAGATAAGTCAAAGATGGGGGCCATCAGTGTTGCAGGGGATGTTGCTTCAGGTAGGCACACACTGGTTGATGTACGGTTGATGGAGCATTAAAGTGGTCAACTTGGCATTATTCAAGGAAAAGTGAGTAAAACTGTCTCTTTGACCTGGAAATTCCACTAGTGGGCAATTAATACCTCAAGGAAGTATAAGAAACAAAAGGTCTGACATATGCCAAAATGTTCACAGTGATTCTCTTTGTCATACCAAAAAGTGGATGCTGATTGACTAGAGAATGGCAAAAAAAAATTGCAATCTATGATTGTAACAGAATGCTATTGGACAAAGAAAACATGAATATGAGGAAATCAGAGGAATGTGGGAAGAAAATGATGAAATAAGTTTGAACAAAAAAATAACATGCAATAACTACAATTTAAATGAAGAGATCACCAAAATGATGTTGAACTTTTGAGTAATGGAAAAACCAATGAAGATCTTAGCAGACACTATGGGAATAAGTCTGGAGAAGAACTGAGTAAATAGATCAGTCTCTTCCTCCTCCTGAACTCCTCCAGAAAGAAGTATAGCTTGGAAAGCATGAAAAAGTAGATGTGCTCTCGTAGACATCTGTAGCAGGACTGCTCTGGTGGTTCTGACTCAACCCAGAGAGGCTTTCCTCTCACCTCTAGTCCACCTAACACACATCTGTCAAAATGATACCCTAAAGCACAGGGTCTGATCATGTGTCTTCTCTGTTCAGAAAGTCCTACTGCATCTTCCTTTTTTGGTGGCCTGGCCCCCTTTTGGTGGTCCTGTGAAGCTTATGGACCCCTTATCAGAATAATGTCTTTAAGGGTAAAATAATGCATAAGATTACAAAAGAAACCTATTATATTGAAATGCAGCTATTAAAATATTGAAAGAAAAAAAAAACAAGCTCATAGGTCCCAGGATAATAACTCCTGCAATATATTTTAAACTTCTTGAGGACACTATTTGATTTTTGGTTTGGCTTTGTTTGTATGTTTTTTGCTTTGTATTACAGCAAATACGGGTTGAGTATATTCCTTTCTGACACTTCTACCCCAAAATGCTTCCCTGATATTTGTAATATCTACCCTAGCAAGGAGCCTTCGTATATACAACATTTATTATCAAAGCAAATCTTGGCTTATGGTGCCCAGGGACAACCTCTGGGTAAAACAGGACTGCCCATGCGGGTCAGACATAAACTTCA
Source organism: Vombatus ursinus (assembly GCF_900497805.2). Classification (NCBI taxonomy): domain Eukaryota; kingdom Metazoa; phylum Chordata; class Mammalia; order Diprotodontia; family Vombatidae; genus Vombatus; species Vombatus ursinus. The sequence goes on from NW_020954737.1 coordinate 9,078,168, forward strand.
ACAGATTTTATCTTATGATTTCTGCTTAGCAATCTCTCAATAAACACTTACTTGAATGTCTTCATACAATCTCAGTGAGAATGAAAACAGAAAACATAATTATTAGAGCCATCTTTGGGAGTTTGGGTTTATTTTGCTGTACCAAATCTTTCCTCCCCACCCTGAATCCCCACATGCCAATCCATTATCTTCTCAAGATACTTAAAGCTGTTATTTCTATTTAAAGATATCACGATGGTGATTTTTTTGGTTTGGGGAGAGAATTACTTGGAAAACCATCGAAATCACTTTGGAATATCACAAGCAGGATTAGGATCAATGACCTTGATTGCTTCAGTTTAGAGCTGGAAAGGACATTAGAGGCCATTAAATTTGGACCCTCATTTTACAGATGAGAAAACTGAGGCACAGAGAAGTTAATAGATTTGCTCAGGGTCATCATTATTAAGTGTCTCCTAAGAACTTAGATCTTTCTGACTCCCAGGCCAATTAACTATCTTATCAACTACACCACCCTGTCATTTTACAGATGAGGAAACTGTTAAGTGACTTGCCCAAGGTCCAGTCAGGATTTGAATCCACCTGTTGTCCCCTTGACTTCAGAAAGTCAGGCAGCACCCTTTTCAATGCCTAATCCATCCTTTCCATATCCTCCGAACTCTACAGAGCCTTGCATTTACTTCTCAGCAGCTTCTCTGCTGAGGGATCCACAGGGGTTCCCTGATCTAGGTTTGCCAAGCTGATAAGCATGTTCTTTTCTTAGTTGAGCACAGATGGACCTTCAATACTTTCCTATTTCCATTTTTGGCTACAAGAAAATTTTATCATTTTTGCACCTGAAAAAAAAATTCATCCCAGCACCCACAGCAAGCACCATAAGACCTCTTACCAGTTAAGAACTTCAGGAAGGGCTAGAAACAGACTGTCCTTTTTGCAGCTTTTGGTTCTTGGTGGCAACAAGCTTTCCCAAGAGAGGAAGGCAAACTACATCCCTCGACACAAAAATAGAGTTGCTGAAAGTATAATCAGTCAATTCAGAAAAAATAGCACTCGCTCCTAAGATGTCTGGGTCCTAGGATGCAGAGACAGCGAGAGATATTTCCTTAGATATTTATAGTTAGACTGAGCCTTTAGGTACCTTTCTCTCAGGTAAGGGATCTGAGCTGTCCTTGACATCATAAAATATTAGTTGTCCTTTGTCCACTAGCAATCAGAGTTGCCCCACCCATCTCTGAGAGACCTGTCAGTCAGGGATGTGTAGAGATAGGTATATAACTGGTTCACTGAATACAAGTTGCTCTGTCTCAAAGCCATCCTAACAACTAAATTTCTTGTTGGTTCTAACCAACTGGACACCCATATCCCCTCTTGCATCCTCTCCATCCCTCCCCAGACCCTTTCCACAGAGGACTCAGTTTTTGTTGAGCATAAAGTTCATAAGTTTTTAACTCCAGTAAGGGAGGCCGGGTGATATAGTAGAAAGATTTCTTGCTTTGGAGACAGAGAAATCTGGGATAAAATCTTTCCTTTGTTCTTTGCTGCCTGTGTGACCTTGGGCAAGTCACTTTCTCATCTCTAAAATAAGGCTCATTCCAGCTCTAAATCTATGATACTTAGGCTGAGTAAATTTTGGAGCTCCAGACTCTTCCTCTTCCCCCCTGAGGGCAACATTTGTACCCAGATTATGTGTATTTAAGATAGAATGCATGTTTTATGCATGTTCCTTGAAGCTTTTGGAGGTGCATTAAATGCAAAAGAGAAAAAGTTGATTTAAGGATGGATGTACTGTAGCTTCCCTTTTTGGTTAAAAGCACTGAACCCACACACCCATCTTGGGCTCTCTTGAACATAGAATGGGGTGCAAATTAAGCAGTGCAACAAAATCAATTCCCTTCCTCCTGCCATAACCAACACTTTCTCCCAACATTGTCCTTCCTCCCCATTTGGGTGCCGTAAGCTTGATTTAATCTTGCTAGAAAATCGCCAGCTCACGCTGTCTCTTAATAGAAGAAGCATGGAAACCAATGACCAAAGTTCCTGGAGAACAATAGAGGGAAAAATAAATGGCCTTTTGTTAGGGCCCTACAAGTGCATCCCAACATCAGCAGCCCTTATAGATTTTTTGAGCTTTTTAGACCAAAGCTCATAAGCAAAGGAATTCTCCCATTAATGATCTTTACAATTGTAAGAAAGAGAATATTCATGATTTTATGCATTCAAAAGAATATGTATTCGGGGCTTTTAACCTGAGGTCTGTGCATTAAAATTTTTTTTGATAACTGTATTTTGATATAATTGGTTTCTTTTGTAATCCTATGCATTTTGTTTTATGCATTTAAAAACCATTATCCAGAGAAGAGGTCTGTAGGCTTCCCCAGAATGCCAAAGTAGCCCATGACACAAGAAGGGGGAAGAACTGCTTTTATAGAGAGAGATAACATGGAGTCCTGCTGCTCCAGGTGTCTGAGGGAACCTATCTAGTGTTCTCTACGTCCCAGAGCACCAACCTTGCTCACATCTTTCTGAAAAGACAACTTTAAAAAATTGTTTTATTATGAACTTCACAGACATCAGCAAACATGAACATTTCCATATACAAAGAACAGAAAAAGAGGATTGTATATGAAATTCTGACTCTCTTACAGACTACTTGGTTTTTAAAAAGCATATATTAAATTTAATATGATAGTACCTATGCTAAACTGTGTGTGTACACCGCTTAACTTCCTTCAGCTCTCTTCTGTGTTTTTTAATGTTTTATTCACACTCTTTCCCTCCTTCCTTCCTTCCTTTTTTCTTTTTCATTATCACAACTCCTTCCTTCCTTTCTTCCCTCCCTCCCTTCTTCCCTTCTTTTCCTTCCTTCCTTTTTTCTTTCTTTTTTACTATCACAACTTCCCATTTCCCCTTCCCCATAATTCTTCTGCCTCTCAAATAAGTGCTTTTTGTAACAACTAACATAGTCAAGGAAAAAAAATCAACACATTATTTGTATCTGAAAAATGCCTATTTTTTTGAGCACTGATAGTACATTACCTCTCAATCTGCTTTATAATCAGTCTTTTGGAGTCATGGTTCATTGATCAAAATTCTTAAGCCTTTCAGAATCGCTTTTCTTTTCATTACTGAGTTTCTTGCAGTTGTTTCATTTCTATTGCAGATTTATTTTCTCTCAGATCCTTCACCAAGCAGGAAAACCTTGAGCCACTGAAACCACTTGAAATCAAACTTTTCTAATGTCGTGATCTGGGAACTTTTCAAATGCCCTGGATCCTACTCTTCTTTATCTTTGTATCTCCTGCTGATGAGAAGCACTGTGGGATAGGGGTTCCCTGAGGGTATAATCCAAGATTGTTCACTATGTGAGAGAAGAGAAGAAAAACAGATATTAGAAGTGGTCTGGCTGATCACGTAAACTAGTTAATTTTTTCGATCTCAGTTTACAGTAATTCAACTTGTTTCTAGTTTCCTGAAGGATCATCACCTGATGTCTCACATTCTCAAAACAAAATGTTTTTGGTTCCAAATGAATGAAGAATCAAGGAACATACAAAAGAACTCTTTGTCATGGATGGGAATGACTTTGCAGTTCAAGTCTAAGACTGTGGGATCATTTTATAAAATCAAAGAATGTTAGAGCTGGTCTTGGACAATTTGTTTCTCAGGGAGGCTGAGAAGAAGCCCTCTCTCAACTAAGAAAATATACAAATCACAAAGTGTATGTATAATTCCTTTCTGAGAGCTTCATCTTTTTAGCTTAAAGTTTTGATTTTTGTCAAAGTGCCCTCCAAGAGGTAGCTCAATTAGTCAATTAATAAACATTTATTAAGTGCCTACTATGTGCTAGGTACTGCACAAGAACTATGATTACAAAAGAGGCAAAAGATAGTCCCTGCCCTCAAGGAGCGTACCATCTAATGGGGAAGTCAAAATACAAACAATTATATACAAAGCAAGCCATATACAAGATGAATAGGAAATAATGGACAGAGGGGATGGCACTAAAATTAAGATGGGTTTGGAAAGGTTCCCAGTAAAAGATGAGATTTCAGTTAAGATTTAAAGGAAGCCAGGAAGGTCAGTTGGCAGAACAGAGGAAGGAGAGTGTTCCAAACATGGGGGACAACCAGAGAAAATACCCAGAGCTGAGAGATGGAATGTTTTTTTTTTAATTGTTGAACCAGAGAAACTTTTATTAATGGCCTAGCAGGAATGGGTGTTCCACATGTGGGCACACGTGTAAGACAGATACACAGGTTTTTATTCCCTGTTCCCAATTCCCAATCGGAATTTCCCTCCCCTGTTTTCCCATTGGCTGGGTACTATAGAGGTTACAGCCTAACCAGAGTACCTAATTTCCCCAGGTGAGTCTCTACCCTTAATTACATCTCCCATTCCTCACATTTCTTTATACCTTATTTGGTCATAGTTCCCCCTAGTGGTAAGCTGATATGTTGGACCTCAAACTCAGTTTAAACTGACTCCAATGCTCTCCAGTGTGCTATCAGGTAGTCATCCACACCCTGATGAGTGATATGCAGAAGGAACATTCCCAACCACATTGTTTACAATCCTCGCTTTTCCTTTTATTTACTCTTTGTTGCGCCTGCATCTTAATTCATTACGTCATATGAAAATTCTAGTTTTGATAACATTATTTGTCAAAATTAGAGTTCACCTGAATCTCTTCATTTAGTAGGACCAACCCCCTTACACAAGATATTATGCAGCAGCTTGCAGATGTCAAATCCTCAGCAACTACTATCAAGATAGAGACTGCCATTCCCTTCCACTTGCGAAACCACAATTCCAACCATCTTGTTAATGAATTATCTATCCCAGAGTTCTCTGCCAATTCTTCAGAACAATAAATAGTCATTTAAGGCATCTCATGCAGCTATCTGGTTGGTGTTCTGGACATCATCTAGTGAAGTTTTCTGGTCTAAGTGCTATTCAAGCAGTGTCCAGCAAACTGTCTTCTTTTAGAGATCCTCTTTCTTGTGTCCACTCTCCTACAAGATTGATCTTAGCACAATTTTAAATTACCCTGCCAATAACCAGATCAAATAATGAAAGTTAACTCAACCCTCATGTCTCTATTATTATACATTCTTATTTATTTTCCGCTATCAGGAGGATGAGATTCCACTAAGGAATTAGTAACAGACTCCAATACATACATAAATACGTTGAGTAATCAATTTAAAAACAACATATCAAGTAATAAAACAGTTCTAACTTTTGGTCGTTTATGAATAAAGAACACTTAATTAAAGTGGACGCTTCTTTTAAGGCATTTACAAGATGGACCACAAGCCATTCTTCTTTTAATATTAATTAATTATAATAAACTGAGACCACCTTGATATTAATTAAGTAACATAATATTATTCTGGTTTCAAAAGCTCTTGGTCTAATTACCCCTATACCATTATGAGGAATTAAAGGACCCTAACTAATACAGGTCAAGGCTGAATGCTTAATTCTAAAATTCTAGGCCAAATAGCTCAATCTTATGCTTGCATCTTACTATAATAACTTCAGATGTTCCACCATCAATCTATTATTTAATAGATTTGATATTGTGCTTACAAAACCTATGATTATAGAAATTTGCCATGAAAGAATAAGGATGGAACTACAGTGAGATGGAATATTTTGTTAGTGAAACAGCTAGGAAGAAGACTGGAAAGGTAGGAGGTGTCTAGTTCATGGAGGACTTTGAATGCTAGACAGAGTATTTTGTATTTGCTCCTAGAGGCAATGGGAAGCCACTGGAGTTGAGTGTGTGTGTGTGTGTATGAGAGAGAGAGAGAGAGAGAGAGAGAGAGAGAGAGAGAGAGAGAGAGATAATCAGACGTGAACTTTAGGAAAATCACTTAAGTGGCCAAATGGAGGATAGATTAGAGTGAGGGGAGACTTGAGGCAGGCAGAACCTTCCCCTGCTCCTATACACCAAACAGCCTATTTCAATAATTCAGGTGTGAGGTGATGAAGGTCTACATTAGAGTAGGTGCGGTGTCAGAGGAGAGAAGGTGTCATATTTGAGACATGGTGCAGAGGTGAAATCAACAGGTAACAGCTTGGATACAGGGAGTGAGAGATAGTGAGGAGTCAAGGATGACACCTAGGTTGTGAGCCTAAGTGACTAGGAAAATTGTGTTGCCCTCTGCAGTAACAGAGATGTCACTGGACTTCTTTGAAAATGAAGGACAAACAAGAACAACAATAGGGAAGATAGACAGTGGGGAGAGTTTAGGGAAAAGATAATGAGTTCTGTTTTGCACATATTGAGTATTAGATGTCTATTGCACATCCAGTTTGAGAGATCTGAAAGGCTGTTGCAGATATAAGATTGGAGGTGAGGAGAGAGTTTGGGGTAGAAGAAAGGTAGAGTTGAGAATCATCAGCATAAAGATGGTAATTTAATCCATGGAAGCTGATGAGATCACTGAGTGAAGTAGTATAGAGCAGGGCTTCTTGAACTTTTTCCACTAACAACTCCTTTTTGCCCAAGAAATTTTTACATGATGCTGGGGTATATAGGTATATAAAATAGATATATAAATCAAACATTTACTGATAATAAATCATGAATAAATTTATTTTAAAATAATTCTTTGGTATTCATATAATTTTACCATTTACTAAAGATGAAAGCAAACTTGCATACTAATGAGATAGATGTGCTTATTTATTTTTACATAAAGAATTAAATCTTGGTGGAATATTTGATACTGCAGGATGTAGAACATCTTCAATGTTTTTCAGAGTTCATCGATATTTTGATTTTGTAAACATCAATGCTGAGAACACCATTTTGCATAAATGGCAGAAGCATAAGGTCATTTCAGAAATTGTTGGAAATTCTGTCCTAATCCCAAATTAAAATTTGTTTAATGATTTTCTTTTAGGAAACTCAAAGTTTAAACCTGTCTCACTTGATAACTTGGCAAATTCTTGAATTTTTAATGGCAGATAACTGATGTTTTTTATTTAAATTGAGTATGGTTTATGAACCCAACTTATTTTTTTAGAATCAAAATTTGCAGGGAAGTACTTCTGAAACTGTGTCCAGGTACTTCAGATGATCAATTATAACTCTTACAATTAAATCTTTGGGAAGGTTATTTTCAATTATAAAATCATCTATATAGCTGTAAACATTTCTAAAAACTACTTTCCACCCTGTTCTTCCATATGTCAACATTTTTAGTAAAACTTTCAATTTTATCTTTTAACATAAATATGTTACAATTTTTTTCTTAAAGCAGCATGTTTAAGCCATTGAATTTTTCAAAAATATCTGACAAATAACAGTTTTGAAAGTCATAAGTCATTATGAAAAAAATTAACAAAATCAGATTTCTGCTCAGTCAAAAATGTAACAACTTCTGTTTAAACTTCACCCTCTTGAGAGCAACATGATTCTACATATTTTCTTTTTCTTGTCAATTTAGTGTACTATAATCTGGTAGCAAAGACTTTGCCACATTGTCATCAGTATTTTTGCTTCTTCTATCTAAATTTAGCTTTTGTCCTAAAATATACATAAATATTGCTAACAATTTCTCAAATTAATACTAGCTTTGGTTTATAAAATTACATTTATTTGTAATTAATTTGTTTTTGTGATTAATTTAAAAAATTGATGTTCACACTTATATACACGTATAGCAGTGATGATGGAGAAATATTATTAAAGGGCTTTTGCCTTACTTGCTGCAGTTAAACACTTATGTTTCTATAAAAGAAGGAGGTAACAACAATTTTTAAAATTGAACGTTCTAACACAATACAATCCAAAGATATACTAATTTGATACTTACATGCTGAGGATTGATGGTAGGAAAATTATTAAAAGTTTTTATTTTCCGTAATTAAACTATTATGTTTCTGTAAGAGCAGAAAACTTTGTACAGTAAAAACATTGTAATTCATAACATACAATAGTCTTGAATCTGAGCCAAGATGTTTCTGGCAGTATTTGTTGGCACTACATGGCATGATGGCATGCACAGTGCAAAGTGCACATGTGTGTTCAGAACCAAGTCTGTAGTGAAGTCGAGCGATGCAACATGGGCAAACACTGCCATAAACACATCCAATTCATTACGTGTTTGATTTTGAATTCATTTTTGATCGTTACGTGTTCAGAAACATTTTACTGTTGCCAAATTTTTCATGACCTCCACGTTCAGTTATGCAACTCATATGGGGTTGCGACCCACAGTTCAAGAAGAGCTGATCTACTAGCGCTGGGAGGCTAATTGATTTGCCCACAGCCATACTGCTTTTATGTGTCAGGAGGGTTTGAACTCACACCAGTATCTTCAAGAAAGGCAGCTCTCTATCCACCATGGGACACTGCCTCTGGTGATGATAAGTTTTTACAATTTTTCCTATTTTGTAGAGTAGTGCTTAACACCCTAGGATTAACAACTCTAAATGCATCAGCAATGACCTGGAATGTGGAGGCAGGTTTACAAATAAATGCAACAAGAGGGGTAAAGTAGCTGTGAGTGTAGTCACTAAGGACTATTATCCTTTTGGTTTAGGGATATTGGGGACAACAGGCCTTGTGATTTATTTGTAGATAGTGCTTTCTCAAATAAATTCTTTGATAAACAAATGGACAAAAAAAAAAACAGAATTATTTTCCAAAGGTGGAAACATTGTTCTTAATTCTTTCTTCATTGAGTCTTTACCACCTAAAATGACAGAAAATAGCCATCTAGTCCAATTCATTTATGAAAGAAATCCATACAACGATATACTGGCCAAATAGTTGTTCAGACTCCTCTTGGAAATCTCCAAGGTGGGAGAAGCCACCACTTCTTGTCGTACTCTTGAGAACCAAAATCATGATGGTAGACAGAGACCAATCTTATAAGGACTGGAGGACTAGAATTCTAATCTTGTTTCTGTCACTAAATAGGCATGTGTCCTTGGGCAAGCCACCCAAACGCTCACCAGTTTTCTAGTTTTAAGTCCTGGCCATACTCCATTTAGGCAGGTAGGTGGCATATTAGATATAGTACTGGCCCTGGAGTCAGGAAGACCTGAGTTCAAATCCAGCCTCAAACACTTACTAGCTGTGTGATCCTGGGCAGAACACTTAACCTCATTTGCCTCAGTTTCCTCATCTGTAAAATGAGCTGCAGAAAGAAATGGTAAACCACTCCAATACCTTTACCAGGAAAACCTCAAATGGGTCATGAAGAGTTGGATGTGACTGAAATAACTCAACAACAAATACACTATCACACCATTTATTAACCTGTGGTAGTTAGGCAAGTCACTTTACTTCTCTGTATATCAGATTTCCTCATCTCAATAATGGGTCTAGACCTTTTTTGTTATAACTTTAATGGTCCTTATCCACTATACAATATTGCCACCATGCCGAGATCACCGGGTCATATTATTATTTACCTCTGATCACAAGGCCTTGTTGCTACTTACTGCCGACCGCACAGCTGAGCTTTTATCAGATCCCAAATATTCGCAGACATACCCACAACAGGACTGTATCCCAAACAACATCTCACTGATCCTCAGAATTAGCAGATTTTACCTCAACTCAAGCCTGCTTATGAGATTTCAGGAGGTTCAACTAACGTTCAAAAAAACACTGAGGATTTAATATACTCCCAGGCCCAGATTATATAGCAACTAGAACCAGATTATTTGGAAACAATATCACTGAGACTAAACAATCAGGCCAAAATCCCAACAGTCTAGGCTCACTAAACAATCTCCCAAATGGGCATAGACCTTTAAGATACCACTCTACTTGGCTCAACCACTGGGCCAAATCTCTATTCAGCCCCAAGAACCAGGCTGAGCATACATCAGACCTGAATGTTGAAGTCACTTTTTTTTTAAAAATGTATTTTAAATTTATAGAATAAAACAAGCATTTCCATAACAATATAATAAAAAAGATGATTGAACATGAAATTGCAAATCTATTATGTACAATTTGCTATTCTTTTAAATATATAATAAAGTTATTATGTAAATTTTTTACTTTTTATTTCTTCCTTCCTTTCCTCCCTCTTCCCCCAAATAACACTATGATACAGTTCTTCCAGAAATGGAACTCCAAGCTGAGGATACACCAAGACCTCCACACCCAGCTCACACTTCAACAGAACTATAACTCTAGGGAACAATACCACAGGGAACAGATCACCAGATCATTACTGTAACAGGACAAGACCACCGGGAAATCCTTTGCCCAGTAAGTATAGACCTCCCCTGAGTTCTGGACCATATCCCTGGGAGTCAGCCCTGACCACCAGGTAGAGATAGAATAGATCCCAGGTTACTATGTCTATATCCCAAAGAGATTTTTACAAAGGGAAAAGGACCTGTTTGTACAAAAATACTTACAGAAGCTCTTCTAGTGGTGGCAAAGAATTGGAAATTGAGAGAATGCCCATCAACTGGGGAATGGCCGAACAGGTTGTGGTATATGATTGTAATAGAATACTATTGTGCTATAAGAAGTGACAAGCAGTATGATGTCAGAAAAACTGAGAAAGACTTACATGAACTGATACAAAGTGAAGTGAGCAGAACCAAGAGAACATTGTATACATCGTACAACAAAAATATTGTACAACGATCAACTGGGAATGACTTAGCTATTCTCAGCAACACAAAGATCCAAGACAATTCCAAAGGACCCATGATGAAAAATGTTATTTGCCTCCAGAGAAAGAACTGATGTTGTCTGAATACACTTTCGTGTGTGTGTGTGTGTGTGTGTGTGTGTGTTAGTCTGTGTTTTCTTTCACAACAAGACTAACATGGAAATATATTTTGCATAATTACACATGTATAACCTATATCAGATTGCTTCCTGCTTCAGGAAAGGAGGAGGTTTTAAAAAAAGAATGTTAAAAACTATTTTTACATGTAATTGGGAAAAATATTATTTTAAAAAAATATTAAAATTTTAAATTATTTTGAGTTTTAAAAAATGAACGTTAAAAACTGTTTTTACATGTAATTGGGGAAAATATTATTTAAAAAATATTAAAATTTTAAATTATTTTGAGTTTTAAAAAATGAATGTTAAAAATTGTTTTTACATGTAATTGGGGAAAATATTATTTTAAAAAATAGATCCCAGTGACTAGGTCTCATTGAACCAGAGTTAGGTCACTGAAAATCAATCTCACTGGAAACATACCACAAGAAAACAAGTTACAATAGATTAGGATTATAGGTCAACATTCATGTTAACTGAGAATAGACATTCTCTATCTGGCCCAACCACTGGGATATCTCATTCAGCCCTAACCACCTCTCAGAAATTGCTCCAAACCTTAATATCAACCTCCATCATAGCTTATACCTTTCAGCAAAATTGTCAATGGGTCTGTACCATCACATCATACCCTTACCTACTTTCAAATCCTGAGTCACTCTTCCACCTAGCTATGAAAGCCAGGCTGAGTCAGAATCAAGCACCACCAACTCACAAGGTGGAATTTCAATATTGGAATATTGGGAACAGTTCCGTTAAGCCTGGACTATAGGACTAACGAGCACTCCCCCTCCCCAGTCATCAGACTGAGTCTCCTAGGATGATCAGCCTAGGATGAGCTGAGTTTTGACCACTGAGATAAGATTACATCTAGGCTCTAACGCCAGATCCAGCCTAAATGAAATAGACAAGCTTCACATTGTTTGAATTACATCAAATTATCCAGCTTTGGGGTAGGAGGGTTGGCAAGGAAGACCATAGCATCATAGTTTTAGATTTGGAAAGAAGGCCATTGAGTCCGTCCCCCTCATTTTTAAAGATAAGGGGGAGGGGAGGGGGAAAAAAGCAATTTACATGATAATTTGTTGTATACTTAAAAGGAACGGTTAGTTGTGCATGGTAAATTTGTAGTTTCATTTGCATTCATCATTTTTTTTTATTGTACTATTATGGAAATGCTTGGTTTATTCCATAAGTTAAAAATTAAAAATATTACAAATTCTATAAATTAAAAAATCAGAAAGAAAGAGAATGAAGGATAAACAACATCTTCCCCTTATGAGGCAAAACTCATGAAGTCCCCCTTTCTCTCAAGTATGAGACCAATAGTCCTTACTTAATCTCCCCATAGTCTTCAAACAGCTATTCAATTTATAATCTTGTCAGTTATAACTTTTTTTTTAGGCAGTTGGGGTTAAGTGACTTGCCCAGGGTCACACAGCTAGTACTTGTCAAGTGTTTGGTCTGAGATCAGATTTGAACTTAGGTCCTCCTGACTTCAGGGCCAGTGCTCTATCTACTGTGCCACCTAGCTGCCCCAGTTGTAACTTTTTAAGCTCTAAAAACAGTCATGTGCAAAACAGCTGAGGAACCACAAATCTCTGCAATCTTAGTCACTTCTCTGTCTTTAAAAAGACTGTTTCAATACATTTATCTGAGGAACAGTTCTCTATCTGCTCTTCCTAACAATCTGTGTCTCTGAAAGAGACACCCCCAATACCATAGAAACTGGGCTTCACAAGTAAACTAGCCGGGGGTGGGGAGTGGAAAGCAAGTCATTGGCAATGCAAAGCACTTTATCTTGGCTTTCAGATGGGACTAGACTGTCAAGGCTTCCTTTTGCCTTGTTCTGACAGAAAGAAAGACATTGATCCCAGCAAAAACTCCTGAGAGAAGTAATGCCATAGGGTATCAGTGTTTAACTTTTTCATTCATTCATTCTTCATTCATTCATTCACTATGAGATATGTATGTAAATAAGGAACATTTTTTGAAATGTGTGAATTTTTTAAAATGAATGAAGAAGTAGTGCTGGGGCAGCTAGGTGGTGAATTGGATACAGCACTGGCCCTGGAGTCAGGAGGACCTGAATTCAAATCCAGCCTTAAATACTTACTAGCTATGTGACCCTGGGCAAGCAAGTCACTTAACCCCAATTGCCTCAAAAACAAAACAAAACAAAACAAAACAAAAAAGGGGGAGGGGTAGCTAAATGGCACAGTAGATAGAGTGCTGGCCCTGGAGTCAGGAAGACCTGACTTCAAATCCCTAGCCTCAGACACTAGCTGTGTGACCCTGGGCAAGTCACTTAACCCTGATTGCCTCCTCTTCCCAAAAAGAAGTAGTGCTAATTGTAATAAAAGGAGTTATGGTCAAGGTAGAAATGAAGGAGGTAGTAGGGAATAACAATCTTGGCAAAAAAAAAAACAAAAAAAACAAGGCAAAAATAAATGGTACATTATGGCTCTGGAGTTTTTGTCCCTCCTCACATTTGAAGGGTCATGAGTCCTTTGTTCGCTTAAGAGGGCAAAAGAAGATATTTCCAAGGACCAGATTACTACATTGCACATCTGGGACTCAAGACAAAATGTAATGATGAAGGCGCAGCTAGGTGGCACAGTGGATAAAGGACCGGCCCTGGAGTCAGGAGGACCTGAGTTCAAATCTGGCCTCAGACACTTGACACTTACTAGCTGTGTGACCTTAGACAAGTCACCTAACCCCATTGCCTTAAAAAAAATGTAATGATGAAATGGACATTGGGAGTGGGATACTAGGATATAAGACTTGTTATTAGTTAATGTTGATGATCACTATCACATTACTTTAACTCATGTTGAAATTTTTTTGGTTACCTTGGTGACATGTAAATATCCCCTCTCAAATTAGTCCTTTATGAGCCTTCTAAATAGTCTGATCTGTAGCCCGACTTGTGTAATTCTGATTATGAATGTATGAAAAACCTTTATAGATTTGGCCTATAGATAAGTGATTCATGGGACGGGGCCTGCCTTGAATGAATTGTGGGAACACAGTGAACCACAATGATTCCATCTTGTGACTCAATTTTGGATCTAGCTCAGTTTCTTTTCTATTCAATTATGGGTCTAGTCAATTTCTGTCTTGTGAGAAAACTTTATTCAATTATAGAAACTGTAAGAAAACTTTTTTGCATTGTTTGAACTTAGCCCTGCATTCCTGGGAAGCTGGTCTACTTCTCCCTATAGCTTAGAAACCCTTAATTAAAGACCTAGGTTATACTGATCAGAAACCTGGTGAGATCAAAAGACTGATGCAAGGAGTTTTCTCACAATCATACATCTCAAACAAACTATGTTTCTTATCTGAAAACTGGCCCTGTACTAGTCAATCAGTTACCGTTTCTTTGTTCCTCTGATTAAATAGAGACACTTGGGGGCGGGGAATGGGATGACACCTCTTTTTATGATTTTGAGGAACTGCACTGTTCGCTTTCTCCCTCCCAACTTGGAAAACCTGTAATTTTTCCTTCAATTAGAAACCAGATTACCTAATCTTGTATACTGGTTTATATCCTGTTAATCATTTACTTTTAGTGCATAAAAATGTCTCTTCCCTGCCCCTCCTCATCTTGCTTCTATATTCAGGGTCCGGTGCCAAGCTGAAGAGACCTGGTCCTGATTTGTTATGCAATTGGTATGCATTGCTTAGTTAAATCGATATGCTTGGAAGCTCAAACCTTTGTTTCCTCAGTCATTTCAGATTCTTCACACCCCATTGGATCAGCTTTCCCTTTTCTAACTAAAACATTCCAAAGCTCCAAGAAACAACTTATAAAATTATTCGTTTTTACATACGACCTGGGTATAAATCTTCCCTCAGGAGGGATAGGAGTGCTTGGAGGCTGGTTAAAAACTAAAGAAAGATGGGCAGCTAGGTGGCGCAGTAGACAGAACTCCAGCCTTGGAGTCAGGAGGACCTGAGTTCAAATCTGCCCTCAGACACTTGACACTTACTAGCTATGTGACCCTGGGCAAATCACTTAACCCCATTGCCTAGCCAAAAAACCAAACAAACAAAAACAACAAAAAACAAAACTGAAGAAAGTTATGCTTGCCAAAAAATGCTAAATCCTTTGTTGAAAGAGCTTATAGGATAGAATGGTGGTGGTGGGGGGGGGGACGGGAATGTAATTGGTGAGAGCAAACAGAAAATTCAGTGTTTAATACAACATCAAGCCAGAGTTGCTTACATAACCCATGTACCAGCACTGCTCAATAAGTTGATATCATTTCTCTCTGGTCTCCTAGAGATGTGCGGAAGCTCTGACTTCAGGTAGACAAAGACAGCTTGTGCTTTATGATGTCAGAGTTCCTTTAGATGGTCTGAAGAACCTGGGTTAAGAACCAAAGACTCAGTCCCATTCTAGGTGTCTGAAGATACAAATCTAGTTTTCTCTTCATTCCAGGACACAGTCTTCTCATAAGGGAAAGAGTGTTATTTTTGAACTGACTTTATCTTACTATTTTCTAATTAATTTTTGCTAGGGATCGAGTTCCTTAGGCCTCCCCTCTTAGGGAAGCTTATAGCCTCTGAGAATCATCAGTAGAATTGGCCTGGCTGAGACTGACCTTCCACACTTTTGAGATACCTGTTTCCTGCTTTTCTAGACATTTTTACTGGTAAGAGATCCTGTGGGGTGTGGTTTCGAAGGGGGCTTTGGAGCGGGGCATTTTTCTTAGGGACAAATGTGATAGGTGGGCTCTTGGGCCAAGAATGGTAGAAGACTTGTTTTCTCTCAAGAGTGAGAAGATAGAGTCTTCAAATTGGCCCAGGCTAAACTTTCAGGTTCTATTTCTTCAGCTTCCTTCTGAGTCCCAGGGAAACCTAGACCAAGGGAACCTATGTTTATTTTAAAATAAATGTTATTTATACCTTTATTTTTATATCACATTCATTTCTGTATTTAATATCTCTATTTTACAGATAAGGAAACAGGCTTAGAGAGACAAAAAAAAAGGACTCGCTCAGAATAACATTATGTCTGAGTCAGGATTCCAACCTAGGTGTTTGTGACCCTAAGTTAATGCCCCTCTAAGCTTTGCTTCCCTTTCACTAGGCCATACTGCCTCTATTACAGCCATTGGGTCTTTGTCTTTCTGATTCTATTGATCATCCCATATTTGTCAAAGTTCCTCACATTCTCAGTTTCTTACTGCACAATAATATTCTACTATATCCATGACATAGTGGATGGAGCCGGTCTGACACCTACTGGTCTGATGATCTTGGGCAAGTAATTAATTCTCTCAGTGTCCAAAGCAACCTTAGAGGGGTAGGGAATCTGTAGCCTCGAGGCCACATGTGGCCCTCTAGGTCCTCAAGTGCAGCTCTTTTGACTGAATCCAAACTTCATAGAACAAATCCCCTTAATAAAAGGATTTGTTCTGTAAAACTTGGACTCAAAGGGCCATTCTGGAGCACCTACAGGGCCACACGTGGCCTTAAGGCCACAGGTTCCCTGCAGGTTGCAGAGAAGACACCCATCTGTATTCATGAAGGGAGTATCCTCAGAGCTCTCTATAATAATGAAATCATAAGAAGGAAGGAAGGAAGGAAGGAAACAAGCATTTATCAAGCAGCTGCTGTGTCAGACACTGCGCCCAACAAAGGAGCTAGGTGCTATTATTATCCCCATTTTTCAGTTGAGGAAACTGAGGCAAACAGAAGTTAAGTGCCTTGCCCAGGGTGCCATAGGTAGGAAGTGTCTGAAACTGGATTTGAACTCAGGTCTTCCTGACTCCATGCCCAGAGCTCTATCCACTGAGCTACCTAGATACCCTGTCATTGATCAAACAAACAAAAAATTACATTAACATACCATGAGTTTGATCATCCATGCCCCTGGTGATTGGGTGCTCACTTTGTTTCTGGTTCTTTGCCACCACCAAAAGTATTGCAATGGCTATTTTGGAAATATATTAATGATTTTTATTTTTATCTTTTATCTCCTTAGGGAATAATGAGCAGTAGTGGGGAGTGCTGGGTCTAAAGTAGTTTCTGAATTGATCTGTATAATGAGAGGTTTGACAACAGGAACTCTCAGACTCAAAACTTGAAGGCTGAGAGAAGAGGACTAGAGTTCTGGATCAGAGATCTGAGTCCTACTTGGGGTATTCCAAAATGGCTTTGGCCTTGCCCTCAGTTCAAGTTTCTCCTTGCTCCCTTCCCCCTCCTTCAAACTCTCAAAAAATGACCTTAGCTACTAGGTTCTCCATTTTAATTCAGAGTAAGATTATCACCTACATTCTAGAAATGTTTATTAAGACATTACTAACAAGAAATCTTAGAGATCAATTTATCTTTGGGAGTTTGTGTTTAATTTCCATATTCTCAGAGCTGCTGGATTTCCCAGAGGCCACTCCCTTTATTCATTCTAAGCCCCTAGACTTACAGTGTTTAAAACATGTAATAATAGTAATAACAGAAATAATAAAGATCCATCTTGCATTTTATGAGGGTTATTTACCAGGCTGAATTTTCCAACATCTGTTAGTGTTTAGATTATAAGAGTTACTTATCATAGGAAAGAGGTGATCTCTTAAGACCCCTTCTTCTATAAAATAGCTCTGGGCCAACAATGGGCACACCTATGCTGCTTTGTGATGTCAGAAAGACCTCAGAGGTCTCCATTAGATGAGTCAGGTCATAGGACTGAGTCTTATTCCCTAGGGATCAGAAAAAGTACCTCTAATCTTCTTTGACTGCCCAGGACCATATGGTCCTCTCAGGAGGAGCTATTTTTTTTTTCCAATAAAAACTTATTTTCTGAGTTGATTTATATCTACTAGGAACCTAGTCTATCCGTCCCACCAATAAGGGAAGCTTCAAGCCCCAGAAGACACTTGGAATTGGACTGTTCTAGTGTCCTGCTATTTTTGAAAGAAACTACTAGTAGTGAGTATGTTCAAGGCCCTGGAGAGTAGTGATTCACTTATATATTTTTCCCAGCTGGGTTGAGGTCCTAAGGTAACTGTGTAGCTGTTAGTCAGTCAACAAACAGTGCTTGCCTGCTACTGTGCTAAGTATTAGAGATACCATAGACAAAAGTAAAATAATCTGTATCCCTCAAGGAGCTCATATTTTAATGGGGGGAGATAACAGGTATATAACTAGATACATATAAGATATAGTCAGAGATAGTGGAAAGGAATTTCAGAAGGGAAGATTAGGCTACAGCAGCAGGGGCATGGGGGTGGGAAGGGGGAAGAGGAAGGGACCAAGAAAAACCTGCGGAAGGTAGTGTTTGAGCTGAGCTGAAGGAATGAATCCAGGGAGTCCAAGAGCTGGAGGTGAGGGGACAGAGTATTCCAAGCATGGGGGACAGACAACAGGGAGAAGGGATGGAAATGGGAGATGCAGTAGCATCTTCAGAGAATGCAGGAAAGTCAGTATAGACAGATTTTAAAGACAAAGATGGAGTAAAAGGTTAGAAGGTGGGAGCTGGTGAAGAGATTGAAAGGCCAAGTCTTTTGGTTGAAAGGATAACTGAAATCAGAATTTCTAAATGCTTATTTGTTAACATTGATTTTGTTTTTGTTTTTGTTTCATTTTGTTTTGTTTTCCCCCAAGGAAATTCTTCTGCAGCAGAATGGAGAAAAAATAAAGAATGTTTCCCAAAGGTGAGAATTTTTATTTTTACTCAAATCGCCTCTCTTCCCTCCTCTTTCCCCTCACTCCATCTCTCCTTTTTACCCCATCTTTGAATCCTGTCTGTCTACAATTTACTTTGGGGCTAGTTTCCTATACTCACTAGGACTCAGTTTATGTTAATCAATAAAATGGGAATCATAATACTTTGACTCTTAAACTCAAGAGAGTTGTTAAGTGAGAAAAATAAATGCACCTATAAAGCATTTTGGTTTTTGTAATGGACCTGTGATTTTATAAGTTGGTGGGATGGGGTGGGGAATAGGCATCCTTAGAAACCTCAGATCTTTAATTTTTTTCTTAACATTCTTTTTTTTTTTAAATTTTTGAGTTCCAAATTCTCTCCTTCCCTCCTGCCCCTCCCCCATCCACTGAGAAGGCAAGCAATATATCAATTACACATGTGAAATCATGTAAAACATAGTTCTTTATCAGTCATATCACAAAAAAGCAAGAAAAATTAAGCAAGAAAATTATACTTTAATTTACACTCAGAGTTTATCGGTTCTCTTTCTGTAAGTGGATAGCATTTTTTTAACCATGAATCTTTTGGAATTGTCCTGAATAATTGTATTAATCATAGTAGCTGAATTTTTCACAATTGATCATGATCACAACAATGCTGTTCCTGTGCACAAAGATCTCCTGGCTCTTCTCACTTCACTTTCCCTTGTTTCATTTAAGACCTGTGATTTCCTGAGTGAGATTGGGAAAAGCCCTTAAAAAACTATCTAGTCTGAAAATCATCTTATTCTACAGATGAGGAAAATGAAGGCCGGAGAAACCAAATGACTTGTCCCATCCCTCTGTGAAACCTCCCTGTGATGGGCAAGGGTGCAGTCCATCCTCTACTCGACTGCCAAAGTGGCTTTCCCAAAGTGTAGGTCTAACCATGTTATCCTCACCTTAGATAAACTTTTATTGCTGTTCCAACTTTGTGACCCCTTTTGGGGTTTTCTTGACAAGGATACTGGAGTGGTTTGCCATTTCCTTCTCCAACTCATTTGACAGATGAGGAAACTGAGGCAAACAGGGTTAAGTGACTTGCCCAGGATCACACAGCTAGGAAGTGTCGGAGGCCAGATTTGAACTCAAGTCTTCCTGATTCCAGGTCCAGCACCCTTATCCACAGTACCATGTGTCTGCCTATATTAATAACTACTATTTATATTGTTTCATTTAATCTTCACAACAGCCCTGGGAGGTAGAGATTATTATTATCCCCATTTTATAAATGAGGAAACTAAGGAAAACAGTGTGTTAAGTGACTTGCCCAGGGTCATACATCTAATGACTGAGGCTAGATTTGAACTCAACTCTTCATGACTCCAGATCCAATGTTCTATCTGCTGTGATATCACCTAGGCTGTAGTCTGTTCTCCACTTAGGAGACGATCTATCTCTCATGTCTGTGCCTTTGCACTGCTGGTTACTCATGCCTGGAAAATACTCCCTTCTCTCTCCAGGCTCTTGGAGTCAGTCCCTCGTTTCCTTCAACTTACCTCTCAACCACCTACATGAAGTCTTTACTGATTCTTGTTTCCCCCACCTCCACCCCATTACCATCTTACATTAATTTTGTATATTTCATGTATATACTCTGATGTATATATGTTGTCTCCCCCATTGTCATGTAAGGTCTTTGATGAAAGACTTTTTACTTTAGGCCCCTGAAATTTAGCACAGTACATGGCACATAGTAACCCCTTAATAAATGCTTTGTGATTGATTACCTAAGGTTAAACAAGTAGCAAATCTTTCTACTGTACCATGATTTTATGGATGTGGGAAACTTTCAGAGAGCAAACTCCTTTTACTAATGCAAGTAAATTAGCAACTGCTCTGTAGCTTAGGGCTTGAGAGAGTTTTCTGAGGCCATGGAAGGTCATATGCCAGTGTCAGGGACAAAATTAAATCTAGGTCTTTGTAGGGGCAACTAGATTGTGAAGTGGATAGAGCACTGGGCCTGGAGTCAGAAAGACTCATCTTCCTGAGTTCAAATACAACCTCAGCTGTGTGACCCTAGACAAGTCACTTCACCCTGTTTGCCTCAGTTTCCTCATCTGTCAAATGAGCTGGAGAAGAAAATGGCAAACCACTCCAATATCTTTGCCAAGAAAACCCCCAATGGGGTCATGAAGAGTCGGACACAACCAGACAGCAACAAACTTCCTGACTATAAAGTCCTCTATCTAGTATGACCTGATGGCTCCTAATTTTTTTTACTTTCATTTTATTTTTTAATTAATAAGCATTTATTTATTTTCCTTCACACCTTCCCCTTCCCCTAGGCTAAAAGAAAAAAAAGAAAAGAAAGGAAAATCTTTTGTAATGAATATGCAGCCAAGCAAAACAAATCCCCACATTTTCTAGGTCCAAAGAAATGTCTCCCTCTCTACCCAGTATCCTCACCTCTGGGTCAGGAGGGTGGGTAGTGTAGATCATCATCAATCCTCTGGAATCTTGGTGGGTCGTTGCACTGATGCTGGTGCCTCATTCTATCAAAGTTGTTTGTTTTTACAATGTTGTTTTGACGGTACCAATTCCTCTCCTTCCACCCTGCGTCAGTGCATGCGTGTCTTCCTAGGTTTCTCTGAACTTATCCCTCTCATCATCTCTTATAGCACAATAGCTTTCCATTACTTTTTCAATTTGTTGCAAACAGTAAGTAAATATTTTTCTCTACATGGGATCTCTTATCTCATCTGTCACATGGTGTAAATGATATCTCCCTTGCCTAATCAGGGCTTCCTGCATGGGATCAATGGAGTGATGCACGTGAAAGTGTTTGGAAAGCTTTAAGATGGTGTCCCAACTGCCAGGTGTAGACAAGGATTATCATGTTCCATGGGCTCCTGCTATTACTCCTTCATGGTTGCATTTCCTATATACTCTCGCTGTGTAATATGTACTTATGACATATATTCACTTTCAGATGCTTATGGAGATAATTCACATCTCTTATTCATCTACAGAAGTGGTCCAAGCTCCTCCCACAGACCTCTGTTACCAGGCCAAGGTGGTGTGGTTACCATGTCCACCGCATCGGGTTTCACCACTGTGGGGACAAGACCCCTATGTGAGGGCTGAGCAGATGGCCATCAGGCCCCGCCCCAGGACTGAACCGGTGCCCTCACTACGTTTGAGACATCCAGTTATAACTGTCCAGCCACCCTGCCCTCCTCCGAGAACAGTTGTGATGCCACTGCCCCATCTTCGTCACCAGAGTACAGTAAATAAGGCACCCTCAAGTTCCAAGCACCATGTGGTCACCTCGGCTTTGCCCATAAGTAGGCCTGACATCCCAACCACCAAGCCTGCTGTGACTCTAACATTCAGCAAACAGTGTCCTCCGCTACGCCCCTTGCATCAGCCTGTGATTCCATTGGATACTAACCACCACTCAGAAGCTTCTTCTGGCCCTGACCACTTAACAAAGATTTTTCCAGACTGCGGCCAACTGGCTGAGGATCTAAGCCATCCCAAACACCAGGCCCCATGTCCATCATTTGCTGAGATTCCACCACGTGATCTTCCCAGAACCATGTTCATAGCTGTACCCCAAACAGGCCCTAACCACTCAGTCAGGGTCTCAACTGTACCAGTGAACCCCAGTCAACAGACTTTGCCTAAGCCCAGGCATCAGATCAGGGCCACAAATGCTCTTTCAGGATATTTAAAATTGGAACCAATGCTTCATTCAGCTGGCTCGATATCCACTGGTCCAAACCACTGCTCCAGAGACACAACTGGCTATCGGACCCAGCTCAACAGACCTTCATCCTCGCATCCCAACCTTCTATGCCCTTGTGAAACAGTATCACTGCTCTATTGCAATGTCCACCTTCCCAAATCTCTGGAGGTGCCTTTATCACATCTGGACCAGAAAACCAGGGCTACGACTGTATCCGGTCCTCATCAGCTACAGCAGGCTGGGGATGCAGCAGGCCCTTTGGCCCATGGATTATTACAAATGGAAAAAAAGCCCTGTACCAGTGAGAACAGGCCAAGATCAAGGGGCAAGACAGCTTCCACTCAACTTACACCTCCAAGGCAAAACTCTGCATGTCCCTGACCACCAGATGATGCCTCCTCCCCATCCAGAGCATCCTTCATGTCCTATTGCCCAGGTATCACTTCAAATGGAACAAGAACACGGGAAAACAATGCCACTGGGAACTGGTAACCAGGCCCCGAACCTTACAGGACAAGATCACTGGATCATCCTTCCTTTCCTGGGCGTGGATGTCCAGAAAACAATTCTTTTTGTCCCTCACTATCAGGCCACACCTCCTCCCAGCCCTAACTATCAGGTTGAGGACATACCAGGCTCTGTTGCTCATACCTTGAAAACCATGTCACCAAGAATACAGCCCCAGGCCGCAACTATTGGTCAGGATGGTGGGACAGCACCTTCAGTGGTCTCTTACAAGCAAGACATCAATCAACTGGGCACCATGCCCCAAGCTACAACTTCCCTCAACTCTGACTATCAGATTGGGAAAGTTACAAACCCTAATGCTCAGCTGACATACCAATCAGATTTAGAACCATGGGGAACAATGACAGGGGGAGCAGACCACCAGAACATGAGTCCCTTTGTATGGGGTTCTGGGGCAACCTCTCCTCCCCAGAGCACAGAGAACAAGGCAACACTCCCACCTAGCTTTGACCATTGGGCCACCTCTCTACCCCAACCTGAATTTCAAACAGAAGTTACATGTGACCCACACCAAGCCATACTTCCAGCCAGCCCTACTCGCCAGCCTGAGGATATACTGGGCGACCCTGAAGCCCAGGTATCCCTTCAAGAAGACCTCAAACAATGTGAAACAATACCAGAGAAAACAAACCAGAAGACCCCAAATCCCATTGATCATGGCCAAGGGGCGATACTTCCTATGAGCCCTGATGACAAGGAAACAACTTTCCTTGGCCCTGACCACTGCACCATGTTACTGCCCAGCCCTGACCACCAAGCCGAGGATATTCCACACCCTAATGACCAGGATTCATGGCAACTGAAGCTAGAACACAGTGAAACAACAGAGCCAGCAACAGAACAGCAATCCAACAATTCCGTTGGTAAGGATCCAGAAGCAACACTTCATCCTTTGAGCAAAGATAAACAGGAAACAACTCCCTGTGGGCCTGATCACCAGGACGTGTCTCATCTTGGGCCAGCCTATCAAACTGAGGATATACAAGATGCCAGTGATCAAGATTCAGTTCAGCCAGAAGAACAACACTGGCAAATGGTCCAACCTGGACCAAATCAACAGATGACAAATCCCGCTGGCCAAGATCACATGGAAATAAGTCTGACTCTGAGTCCAGAGAACAAGGAAACAATTCTCTCGGGCACTGACCACCAAGCTATATTTTCTCTTAGCCCTGTCTTTCAGGCTGTAGATACAGCAAACCCTGGCACTGGGGTCTCATGTAAAACAGGACAGGAAAACAAGGAAAGAATGCCACTAGGAAGTGAACACAAGGCCACAATTCTCCTAGGCTATGATTCGGAGGCAACAGCCCTTCCACTGGGCTCTGATCCCCAGGATAAAACCCTGCTTGGCCCTGGAAACCATGGCTCACTTCCAGCCAATACTGATCCAAATGGGGGTACATCAGGGCCAGCGATTGATACCTTGATGCAATCAGAACAAGGTTTCTGGGAAACAATGCCTTTGAGAACAGATCGACAGGTCACAGACACAACTGGCTATGATCAGTGGGTAACACCTCCTCCACCTGGATCTGACCACCAGGCCACACGTCCTCCCAGCCCCGACCTCCCTGGAGCTCACATCTCAATTCAGAAAGAACAGGAAGAATGGAAAACATTGCCAAAAGAAATCAGCCCCCAGGATGCTATCCTTTCAGAAGTGGATATCACACTCACACCTACATTGGGCTTAGACAACTCCCAAGACAAAACTCCGCCTATCCCTGACTACAGGGCTACCCCTTCACATAGCCCTGATGATCAGGTTAAAGATACAAGAGATCCCTTTGCCCCAACCTGGGTTCCAACAGAGCAAGAGCCTGGGGAAACAATGTCACTGACAATGGACCAGCAGGCCATGACTGTAATGGGCCAGGATCAGGAGGCAGCCATACCTCCCCAGGACTTGGAATCCCAGGACACAGTTCAATGTGACCCTGACTGTCAGGCCATACCTATGTGCAGCCCTGACCACCAGGATGAGAATACAGCAACCCTGGTCTCACTTCAGCCCCTAGCTAATATATGGGAAGCAGTGCCACAGGAGAAAGACCAGCAGACCACAATTCTAATGGACCTGGGATTTAGGACATCGCCTCCATTGCTGATACACCCCCAGGACCCAACTCTGCCTGGCCTTGACTACCAGACCATACCTCCATTCAACCCATCAGAAGCTTTCTTAGATCCTGGTCCTCAGAAAGCACCTCCATTGGATCTTGAGTGCTCAGCAAAATGGTCAATGGGTCCAGACCCCCAGGTCATGCACTCAACCAGTCTTGACCCCCAAGTCACTCTTCTGCCCAGTTCAACAAACCAGAATGAGGCTAGATTAGACTCTACCAAAGCCCAGGACACAACACCAACACAGCTGTGTAATAAGGAAACGGCTCTACTAAGCTTCACTAAGCACAGGGCTGTCCTGCCCTCAGGTCCTGGTCCGCAGATTAAATGTCCCAGAGGTCTTGGCCCCCAGGCTGAAGTTGTACCAAACGTTGCCCCCCGAGTTGATATTTAATCGAAACTCCAAAGCCAGACCCAGGCAGCGCTAAACAGGAAAGCCTCCTGTTTAAATTACGTCAAGCCACACACTGTGGAGGGGGGGAATGTCCCCGACAGAATAGTCCAGGCCATCATCAGTTCCATCCCTCAGGAGAAAATAAAAAATGATGTCTATAAACAAGTTCTTCTACGAAAGATGAGGAAATTCTCCCCTCACAGTTCTGGCCGATACAGCTCATCCTATTATCCTGTCTGTTTACTTTGTGCCTCCTGGATCCCAAATGGCTGTCCCCATGAGAGAATGAAATACCCATTTGCAGCACAGTTACAGGCTGTACCTACTTCTATGCCTGGTTTTGAGGAACTGGGAGTGAGATTTGTCCTCCAAGTGCCCCATTTGGCAGCATGCTCCTATCTTGACTTTCCTTATTCCCACTATGGTCTGCAAAGGCGCCCCCATGGACCACCAACCTTTTCAGCATCATCTTACTCTGACCTTGGGCTCGCTAGGTCTTCTAGGCCAAAGTGGTTACACTTCATACTTGGCAAGGCTCACCAGCCAGGGGGGAAAAGCCAAGACCCAGAATTCCTAGAGGAAATGCCCCTGAGGAAGCACATCCCCAGAGAAGAGGAGACTGGGGACGGGAGGACATTTTTCAAATCTCTGCTGGAGAGATTTCAGTGGAGGCTGAAAGATTAAATTACTACATATTCTACGGAAGGAATTGGCCCCCTCTGTATGGTTGAAATAAATCTTATTTTGTATCTTGCACATGCTATTTTGTGCAGTGAGATAGAGAGATACTGAGCCAGTCTTTTCTTTTTTCAGTTCAGGATGGGGAGCCAGTTAGAGCCACTCTGACAGGGAAACTTTCCCCTCCCTGTCAGGTCATTGTCTGAGAACCCAAGGTTCTTTACCTGGGATCCTCAACTTGGTTTCCAGGGTCAGGGAGACACCTGGATAACTGTATTCCAATATAATTGGATTCCTCTGTTGTCCTACAAAATTTATTCTATACATTTAAAGACATTCTGAGAAGCTGCTTTGTAGGCTTCAACAGACTGCCAAAGGGGTTGATGATGCAAAAAAAAAAAAAAGGTTAAGAAACCCTGATCTGTCCCCCAATCAGACTGTACTTAGAATGAATCTCTCCACGACTTCATTGTCTGCCTCTCCTGTACTCTATTTTATAGGAATTTAGTGAATGAATGTCTTCTAATTAATAGTAATAATACCTAACATTTATATAGTGAAAAGCACTTTACATGGATTACATCACTCAATCCTTAAAACAACCGTATAGGGTAGGTGCTAGTATTATTCCTATTTCACAGATGATGAAACTGAGGCTGACTTAGCTTGTTGCTACTTTCCCAAAGAGTTTCTCAGAGACTTGCCTGGGGGGCCCAGCTATTAAGTGTAAGAGGTAAGATTTACACTCGGGCCTTCCTGACTCTTAAGTCCAGCACCCTATCCATTATGCTACTTAACTGCCTCACATTGAAGCTTATATTATCCATAAAACTCTTTACTCTGACCCATTGACGTAAGTGGTCTCAAAGTCAGGAAGACCTGAGTTCAAGTCTTGCCTCTGAGACAATCTGATGGCTGTGCGGCTCTGGGCAAGTCACTCAAACTATTGGGGACCTAGACAACTGTCTTAAGACTGTTAAAGAAAAGGTGTCAGACTGCCTTTGATAGAGGAAGTAGAAGGACTTACCTAGGAGTTCTCTATATTGATGAGATCACATCTAGTTCCTATCCTTATGCCACTATGCAGAAAACCTTTTGCTCATCAGGGTCCAAGAGTGTCTTATTTCATTCAATCCTCAGCCTGATCCACCGGACCAACTTGAGTCAAGCCTGACTGAACAACTGTCTTCTCAATCTTGGTACCTCACATTTCTTTCTCTTCTCCCTCCCCATGTTTGATGCTTTTTATTATTTCTTTAATCTAATTTTTTCATTGTTTGCTGCCATATGATGATATAGGGGGGCCAGGTTTAGCCATGACCCCTGTCATTCACCTGTCTTCCCAGAAATCCCTTTTTGTTTTATTTTTATTTCTCTTATTTGGTACCGGTTTCTGTTTGGGGTATTGAGTAGAGTCTATCTCTCACCCATAATTCTACAAGTGGATCCATGACTTCTGCCTTGGATAGCATTGTCATCTTCCATGTTGAACCCTTCCCCCACTTCAGTCAATACTTTATTTTATCAGTTCATGGTTTGTTAAATGCTGAGGAGTGTCTGGTTCAGTCATTGCTGAGGAGAAACTGATTACTAAGCCATAGCCAATAGAGAGATAGATGCCTGTTGCCTCATAAAATTCAGTGTAGAATTCAGAGTGTGGGTAATGGGCCCGGTATATGCAATAATTGGATGATGCTGACATAGAATGGCAAATCTGAAATGCAGTCTTTTAGGTATTTTTTCCTTTAGGTAAAAGGTTATATGCTCTCAATATTTCTTCCTTTTAGTATTTGTATCTTTTGTTTTTATATTACTTTCATTTCCAAATATCTCCTCTCCAGAAATTTACCACTTGTAACAAAGAGTGTGTGTGTGTGTGTGTGTGTGTGTGTGTGTGTGTGTATGTGTGAGAGAGAGAGGGAGGGAGGGAGAGAGAGAGAGAGAGAGAGAGAGAGAGAGAGAGAGAGAGAGAATAATTCTGAACAACAAATCAACACATTATTAATGGAATCTGACAGTTTATGCAACTTTCCATAGTCTACTTCTGCAGAGAAGGGAAATATATACATTTCCTCTTCCATTCTTTGGAGATGAACTTGATCATTATACTTACACAGCATTCAGTTTTGTTTTGTTTTGTTCTTTCCATTTATGTTGTAGTCATTGAGTATATTGTTTTCTCATTTCTTCTTACTTCGCTTTGGATCAGTTCACATAAGTTTTCTGATGTTTCTCTCTACTCTCTACAGTCATCATAATATTCCATTACATTCATGTTCCCCAATTTATCCATTCCCCATTCTATTAATTTGCATAGATATTATAATTAAGTTGATGAAATAGCCAAGTGAGAGACTGTAGAGAGACAAGTGGGACTAGGACAAAGTCTTGGGGAACTCTACAGATAGGTGGCATGATATGGAAGATGAATCAGTAAGGACTAGGAAAGAGCAGTCATAAAGGTAAGTAGGAAGAGAAATGAGAGCAGAGGGGAGATAGTGTCTAGAAAGAGAGAATGATTAAGACAATTGGTTGGTGCAGAGGTCAAGAGTGATGGATGAGGAGTCAGGAATATCTGAGTTAAAATCTCAGCTAAGACATCAACAGTATGACCCTGGGCAAGTTACTATGCCTCTTTAATCTTAGTTTCCTTGTTTTGGGGGATAATAATACCTATCTCACAGTATTATATTGAGGAGGGTCAAATGAGATAACATGTATAGTGCTTTACAAACCTTACCACCCTACATAAACAGTAGTTATTATTATTATAAATGCAGCAAAGGGGTCAAGAGGTCTAAAAATTGAGAAAAAGTGAGCAGATTAGCCAATTAAATGATCATTGGTAACTTTTTGAGAGAGCAATTTTAGTTGAGTGATGAGATTAAAAATCAGGTTGCAAATGACTAAAAGATGAGTTGCTGAGAATTTAGAAGCAATAAATGCAGATTGTTTTTGAGTTTTTATATGAAAAGAAGAAATATAGCATGGGGAGCATGATAGGGTCTAGTGAAGGATTTTCAGGAATGGGAAAGCTTTGAAACATTTGTAAGGAGGAAGATATGAACTAATAAATTGAGAGATATTAAAGAGTTAAGAGATGGGGGCGGTGATAGTGGGTACAATCTACTGGACAAGGTAGGAGATAGGATCAAGGTCACCTGCAAAAGCTCTTGAGGATCTGAGAAGGCAAAAAGGGGTAGACACAGGCACAAAATAAAGGAGACTATTAAAAAAACTTTGCTTACTTCCCAATAAACAGTGTTTACTACTTAGTTTACACTCCTGGGCTACCCTGGTCATCTTTACTGTTTCTACTTTCAGTTCTAATATTTTTTACTTATATTCTATCATAGGAAACCTTCCTACCTTGACAAAGTCTTTATGGGGAGCACTCTATTAATGCACTATCAAGGCATTTATTGCTGGAGACTACATTATTTTTATATAGCAACTATAGCTCTTTCCAGCTACAAATTCCATGACATATGATCCTATTAAAAAGAATATAGGGAGGGGTGGAGCCAAGATGGTGAAGGGAAAGCAGTGACTTGCTAGAGCTCTCCCCCAAACCCCTCCAAATACCTATAAAAAATGTCTCTAAACAAATTCTAAAGCAGCAGAACCCACAAAAAAAACAGAGTGAAACAAACTTCCAGCCCAAGACAACCTGGATGGCTGATCTGAAAGGTATATCACGCCAGACTGGGAGAGGAGCGCAGTTAGGTGTGGGCGCGCAGGCTGCAGTGACCCTGGAGCAGGCCTCAGAGGACTGAATCGCGGGCAGCTGTGGTGGTTTCCAGACTTCTCAACCCACGAACGAACGCCAAAGACAACTTAGAAGGTCAGTGGGAAAAGTCTGTGACTGCAGTGAGAGAAGAAGCTAGATCTCAGCTGCCCCAAGGGCAGCGGCTGCCTTCTGAGCTTCTGGCCCACAGACTGAGGGGGAATCAAGTGGCTGATTAGAGGGGGATCGCAGGGATCTCTTTGCCAGGGCTGAGGCAGGAATCTCTTGCTTTGCCCATGCTTGGATCTGGGTCACAGTTCTGAGGGGTGGTCCTGGGGCAAGGAGGAGCACTGGTGAGGAGGAGTGCTGGCGTGGTGGAGCTTGTTGCAGTGGTGGAGAGGAAACATCTCGCCCCTTATCACAGCACCTTGGAAGAACTGACGCTTTTAAGGTCCCTAGAAGTATCTCTGAAAACAGCTGTACAAACCCCGAAGCTTGGGACAGTACATTCTCCACATTGGAAACAGACTTTTACCTTAACAAAGAGTTTAAAACTCAAGTAATTGGCTGGGATCATGAGTAAGCAGCGCAAATAGAGTTAGACTATATTATCTTACTTTGGTGACAAAGAAGATCAAAACATACAACCAGAAGAAGACAACCAAGCCAAAGCTCCTAAATTGAAAACCTCCAGGAAGAATATGAATCAATCCTAGGCCTTGGAAGAGCTCAAAAGGGATTTTGAGAAGCAAGTAAGAGAAGCAGAGGAAAAACTGGGAAGAGAAATGAGAGTGATGCAATAAAATCATGAAAAGCAAGTTAACAGCTTGCTAAAGGAGACCCAAAAAAATACTGAAGAAAATAACACCTTAAAAAATAGCCTAACCCAAATGGCAAAAGAGGTCCAAAAAGCCAATGAAGAAAAGAATGCCCTAAAGAGCAAAATTGGACAAATGGAAGAGGAAGTCCAAAAGATTACTGAAGAAAATACTTCCTTAAAAATTAGAATAGAGCAATTGGAAGCTATTGACTTTATGAGAAATCAAGACACTGTAAAACAAATCCAAAAGAATGAAAAATTAGAAAACAATGTGAAATACCTCATTGGAAAAACAACTGACCTAGAAAATAGATCCAGGAGAGAGAATTTAAAAATTATT
Organism: Vombatus ursinus; assembly: GCF_900497805.2. Lineage (NCBI taxonomy): Eukaryota > Metazoa > Chordata > Mammalia > Diprotodontia > Vombatidae > Vombatus > Vombatus ursinus. The sequence continues at coordinate 9,108,945 of NW_020954737.1, forward strand.
GGACTATCTGAAAGCCATGATCAAAAAAAGAGCCTAGACATCATCTTTCAAGAAATGATCAAGGAAAACTGCCCTGATATTTTAGAACCAGAGGGCAAAATAGAAATTGAAAGAATCCACTGATCTCCTCCTGAAAGAGATCCCCAAAGGAAAACTCCTAGGAATATTGTAGCCAAATTCCAGAGTTCCCAGGTCAAGGAGAAAATATTACAAGCAGCCAGAAAGAAACAAGTTTTAGTATTGTGGAAAATCAGGATAACACAAGATTTAGCAGCTTCTACATTAAGGGACCACAGGGCATGGAATATAATATCCTGGAGGGCAAAGGAGATAGGATTACAACCAAGAATCACCTACCCAGCAAAACTGAGTATAATTCTTCAGAGGAAAAAATGGTCATTCAGTGAAATAGAGGACTTTCAAGCACTCTTGATGAAAAGACCAGAGCTGAATAAAAAGTTTGACTTTCCAATACAAGACTCAAGTGGAACATGAAGAGGTAAACAGGAAAGAGAAATCATAAGAGACTTATTTAGGTTGAACTGTTTACATTCCTGCATGGAAAGATGATATTTATAACTCCTGAGACCTTTGTCAGTATTAGGGTAGTTGGAGGGAAAAAATTATATGTATGTGTATATGGATAGATAGATAGATAGATAGATAGATAGATAGATAGATAGATAGATAGAGGGCACAGGGTGAGTTGAAGATGAAGGGGTCATATCTGGAGAATAAAATTAAGGGGTGAGAGAGGATTATACTAGAAGGAGAAAGGGAAATGTAGAATGGGGTAAATTATCTCACAAAAAAAAACAGAAAAGAAAAGGCTCTTACAGTGAAGGGGAAACGGAGGAAGGTGAGAGGGAATGAGTGAATCTTATTCTCATAGGATTTGACTTAAGGAGGGAATAACATACACACTCAATTGGGTGTGGAAATCTGTCTTACCCTACAGGAAAATAGGAGGGGAAGGGGACAAGAGAGTAGGGCAATGATAGAGAGGAGGGCAGATTGGGAAAGGGGGTAAACAGAAGCAAATACTTCTGAGGAGGGACAGGGTCAAAAGAAAGAATAGAATAAATGGGGGGGTGGGATAGGATTAAGGGAAATAGAGTTAGTTTTTCACAGCATGTCTACTATGGAAGTGTTTCACATAACTGCACATGTATAGCCTATATTGAGTTGCTTGCCTTTTCAATGAGGGTGGGTGGGGAGGGAGGAAGGGAGAAAATTTGGAACCCGAATTTTTAAAAACACGTTTAAAAAAAATGTTTTCACATGCAACTGGGAAAGAAGAAATACAGGAAATGGGGTACAGAAATCTATCCTGCCCTACAGGAAAATAGAAGGGGAAGGGGGGAGAGATAGCAGGGAAAGCAGACTAGGGTAAGGGGTATTCAGAATGCATGCCATCTTGGGGGGGGGGGGGGGGTAAGATGGGGTAAAAATTTGGAACTCAAGATCTTGTGGAAGTAATTGTTGAAAACTAAAAATAGAAAAATAAAAAAATAAATAAAAAAGTGACCTCAGACACTTAATAGGTATATGATCCTGGGCAAGTCACTTAACCCTGTTTGTCTCAGTTCCTCATCTGTAAAATGAGCTGGAGAAGGAAATGACAAATCACTCCAGTATCTTTGCCAAGAAAGTCCCAAATGGGATCACGAAGAGTCGGGACTGAAAAACAACAAAATCATGTGCCCTGTGGCCTTTTTTTTTTTTTTTTTTGCTCCCCAAGGGTTTCGATGGGTTTACTTTGAGTAATCTATACTACATCAATTAGTCTTCTTTATGACTCATATTTACATTTAAAAGTTTATTCTTTGGGCAAAGGATATAGTCCATGCCTATGGACCCAAACCCTATCCACCTTTGGATATCAAACCTACAACCTTATTCTTCTCAGTAGACTATAAGCTCCTTCACAGCACAAACTGATTCTTTTTTTTTTTGTCTTTGTAACCCTATGCCTAGAATGATGTTTTGTACATAGAGAGTGCTTAATAAATGTTTGTTGAATTAAAAAAAAAAGAATATAGGATGGGGGGGTATTTCCTTTCATTAGATCTTTCTGGGAGAAAATGGGAAATTTGCCTCTCCCATGGCAGTCAGTATTTAGTTGTGGGAACAAGGAAGGGTTCACCCAACAGAATAGACCAAGAATAGCTTGCTGCTGAAAGGAACATATTGGAACTTTTTCTTTTTTCTTTTTGTTTTCTCTTGTTAACTCAAAAATCATCAACAACCACAAACATTGGGACATACAAATAAGAACAAAGAAGAAGTTCATATATAAAACTGTGAACTCTCTTCTGGGACTTTTCCCATGGTGAATGCTAATTAATCATTTGGGGTCTACCATATTTGAGAATGTACTGCAGGTCCAATATGGCAGCCACTCCCAAAGAAGTTAACCCACAGCTTCTTTCCCAGCCAAGCAACCTATCATTTAAAAGTGGGGGCAAGTAGCAGGGGATAAAGGAAGGGCAAGCTGAGACCAACAGACATGAACCAAAGAACCATAAGGGAGGAAGTTGGAATTCATGGATATATTCAATTCAAAAATTGAATAATAAGGGAGGACACAGAGAAATCATCAGGACAAGGAGATTGTCAAAGTGATTCTGCTGGCTATGGGCAATGAGCAGAACTTATATTTTAATTTATAGATTGGTTGCCATTGTAAGAATCGGAATTTTTTTTTTTTGAACTTTGCCTATGACTGTTGGTCTAAGAAGCTCAGAAGTGTACAAGGGCTACTGATATTAAGATTCAGTATAGGGTCCCCTTTGAATACTCTAAAGAAAATTTATTGCTGGCCTCTGTGCTTCTGATTGGTATATTTAAGCAGTCAAAAGCTGGTTACTATATTATAGTAGCAAAGTCACACTCCGAGCAGTTTGTAAAGGGGATGAAGGTGGGGAGGAGGGAGAAAGATGAGGGTTGAAGGGTGGAGAAGGGGGAGAGGGAGAAAAATTTATTCCTGGGTTGTATATTATTCCATATTTATGAGCTCCAAAGGCAGAAGTGTAGATTCAATATCCTACAAAAAAGGAAAACTGCACATCCATCCTTGGATCAGCTTTCTCTTTTTTACCTAGCACAAATTCTAAAACTCCAAGGAACAATCCATAAAATTCTTCTTTTCTACCCATGACCTGGATACAAATGTTCTTTTAGAAGGAATAGAGACAGAGATTGGAGTTACAAATCTCAGGGGTTTGGACGGTGCAAAAAAAAAAAAATCCTCTGTTGAAAAAAGGCTATGGGAGTTGGAATGTGGGGCATCTAATTGGCGATGACCAATAGGAAATTTAATGCTGGCTATAGCTCCAAGACATGTCTGTTTGCATTCAGTAATGCAGCATGGCTTCAACAGACACAATTATTTGTATCTCTGAGTATCCCCTGCCTGCATTGACTCATTCCCTAGAGATGGGTGGGATAACTTTTACTCCAGGTGGACAAAAATAATTGGTGTGATGATGTCAGGGCCACCACAGATCCCTTATCTGGGTTAAAGGACCAAAAGCTCAGTTAGGCTATAGGCATCAAATGATAAATATTCTAGTTTTCTCTGCATCCTAAGCCACAGGCCACTCAGGAAAGAGTTCTATTTTTTTCTGAACAGACTAGTTTTTACCTTCAGCCACATTATTTTTATTGCGGACTTAGTCCCTTAGCCTTCCCTCTTAGAGAAGCTTGTTATCACCAAGAAACACAAACTGGAACTGGATGAGCTAAGACTCTTGATTGATGATGCATTTGAGACACCCTGTTTCCAAGCTCTTCTTGAACTTCTTACTGGTAAGATATCTTATGATACCACTGAGATGAGGTGGGAAGAAGAGATTTGTCTCTAAGGACAAACAGATATTTTTGTAGGGACAAAATGGGAGAAAGAAAGGGCTGAAGGTAGGTCCTTGTTCCACAGTTAGAAAGAAAACAGTCTACAGCTCTCAGATTCAAGTTTCTTGTAGCTTCTTCCTCAGGCTCTATTTAATGTGTCCCTAAACCAAAGATGTAGGTGTGGATTCTGCTTTCTAGCAGAAAGGAAAGTTGACTATAGCTATATTAATTTATTTACTTAATGAATTGCACTTATATACAAGGTGCTGTTCCAAGAGAAATATTGGGTTGAAAGGACATGAAGAGAAAACCAACTGTCAGAGATGAATAAGAAACTACATTTTAAATATAGTGGTAAGTACAGTCTATTTGTGTTTGATTTATCAGTAGAGTCTTTCATAGGAAATGAGGTGTCTCTTTAGTCCTTTTATTATAACTCCAGGTAGACAGTCAATAATTGGTGTAGCTCCAAGAAATCAAAAGGAAAGTCAGGAGCTTAGGCCTGCTATATAGTTTTTCTTCCTGTTCAGAATTATTTTGTTGAAGGGACTGATTTATTATCTTAAAAGGCCAGTCAATCTCAATCATACTCCCTTCTCTATCTGTCCTTGGCACATGTTTCAATATCAATTACTTTCAAGAATAAAAAAATATATATATAAAGCTGAAATACTGTCAATAGAAGTAATTCAAAGTCCATTTCCCTGCCTTCATCCAAGATTATACTTAAGGTACCTTAGTCAAATTTTTTAAAATTAAAATTTAATTTTTTTTCATCTTAGTCAAATTTAAATGTCTTTTGAAGACCACCTTCATCAATGGCAGCACTTTCCTTTATTTTCTGTTAAAAGCATATATAGCCAAGGGAGAAAAATCTACATTGACCATTTCTGGGAAAATATGTCTTAATCTACACTCTTGAGTCCATCAGATCTCTCTCAGGAAATGCACATTATGTTTCATCACAAAGTCCTCTGGAATTGTGGTTGATTATTGCATGGATCAGATTTCTTAAGTCTTTCAAAGTTGTTTGTCATAATTTTGTTGCCACTGTATAAATTTGTCTCCTGGTTCTGCATACTTTGCTGTGCCATCTATACATCTGTACAGTTTTCTCAAGTTTCTTTGAAACCACTTGCTTTATCATTTTTTATAGCACAATAGTTTTCTATAACATTCATATACCCTAATTTGTTTATACATTTCCCAATTGATTAGCATGCCCTCAGTTTCCAATTCTTTGACATTAGGAAAATAGCTACTATAAATGCTTTTGTACATTCTTAGTTTGGTTTGCTTAGGACTATTCTCTCCCTTAATCCTTTTATCTACTGTTATAAGATTAGGTCTGGGGATCTTAAACCCATAAAGAAGGCTGTAACTTATAGAATTTGTGTATGAAAACCATTGTTAAATCATTAGGCCTGATGGTTTTGAGGCCATTATGACAGTAATGAGAATTTCAATCCTGATTAATTCATCTACTGTAAGAATTTATAGAGATTTCCATTTTAAGCAGGATTAAGAGAACAACACCAAAAAAAAAACCCAAAACTATAGGTAGCTTGAAGCTAGAAGTGTTTTTTTTTTTTTAATTTGTCCAATATGTTGGCATTGTCTGTATTTTATGTCTTGGCAGATCCAATTGACTTTTTCCTATGGTCTGATCAGAATGAAAACTTTTCTGCAGAACTTTCAAAGCCTTCAAAAAAGATAGTCTCTCTCTGCCTTTCTAACTCTGGCTAAGTTGGGGAGGCAGACAAGGCAGATAGGGCAGGTAATCTTTTTTTTCCCTAATCTGCAGAAATTTATGGCACTGAAAACTACTTAGAGATCAAATGTGTGTCTTTAATATAATTACTGTACTGTGAATTTCCAAATTGTGGTTTGAATGTTTTTATACATGCTGAACTATCTTAGTGTGTTTTGGGTACCACTCTGTAAAATTTCTTAAAAGAAAAATAAGAATAAAACTTTGTGAAAGTTACATGAAAATGGCACTTAAACCTTTTTTTATCACTCTTTCTATGGAGAGTGACAGATTTATTCTTTTAGTGAAAGAGAGGAAGGTGATTTTACTAACTAAAAAATAAAGGAACTGAAACTTGTCTGAAAGTATTATCACTGAGGTTCAAAAGATTTTTAAAAAATGGGTTTGCAGACTGTGGTTTAATTTTATCTGGTACTTAAGAACCTCCTATAATTAAGTCTTCTCTTGACCATGAAAACATAGAAGTTTGTTTAAATCAGGGAGCAATTTGAAAGTAAATAATATTTAATCTAAGAGAGTGTTCTCTATTACCACTGTATTTTCTTCTGTGAATAAGATCACAGAACTTAACTGTTTATGAAATTAAAAATAGAGTCGCCAAAAGAAATTGGAGTAGAGTATATATTTGTAAGTTTTTAAGACCCCCAAAAGGTAACAGTATTGCAATTAATTGGTTATGTAATAAAAACTTGTGCTAATTTGTGATGGAGAAATTCAGTGGAGTGAATATTAGTTCTTTTGGTAGTCTGGGATATGATTGGGAAATAAAAACTGAAGGAACTGAGGAAGTAGAAGAAAGTAAATGAAGTATCTGATCAGAACATGAAAAGAAAACAAGAAAGGTGCAGTTTTGAAGGATTTTAGTCAAAGTCCAGTGAGGAGATATAAAAAGAAAGGAAGAAAGAATGTTTAAGGAAGTAGGGATGACAATGTGAGTAGAGGATTTGAAAGTAAAGGGTCTGGAGTTTGGGGAAAGAGGTTTGATCTCATTGAGTTAAAAAATTTGAGAAACTTTACTTGGTTATTCTTTTTGATATGGAAAACATAGTAATAAATTTCCAACATGGAATTATTTGAAGATAACATACCAAAATTCTGTCCTTGTGGGACCGTCAGAAGGGTGATTTTAGTCCTTATATCAGGAATGTACATTCATAATCTCGCTATTACATAATAAAGGTTATGTTTGCAGCTTTCAAGTTTCATAAAATTCTCATGGATCCTAAAAGAGGGCTAACAATACAAGACTTCCAGTTCAGATTTTTGACAATAGACTAAGTGAAAATAATAGGCCTTATATTTTGAAGAGTTGGGTGACAGAGGATAAAGCACTGGGTTTGGAATCAGGAAGACTCATGTTCATGAGTTCAACTATGGCCTCAGACACTTTCTAGCTCTGTGACCCCAGGCAAGTCACTGAACCCTGTTTGCCTCAGTTTCCTCTTCTGTAAAATGAACTGGAGAAGAAAATGGCAAACCACTCCAGGATTTTTGCCAAGAAAACCCTGAATAAGGTCATAGACAGCTGGACATGACTGAAACCATGCAACAACAATTTTAGAATATTTTGCTAAAAATTTTAAAATCAATATTCATTAATGTTATTGGTCTATAGTTTTTCTTCTATGTTTTATCCTTCCCATTCAGACTATGTTTGCTTCATAAAAGCACTCTGGCAGGGCACTTTCTTTATTAATTTTTGAGAGTAATATATATAATATGAGCACTAATTGTTTTTTAAAAGCTTGATAGAATTCTATTATGAATCCATCAGGACCAGGATATTTTTTTCTTTCACAGTTCCTTTACAATCAATTTTATTTCCATTTCTGAGGTTGGATTATTTAAAATCTCTAACTTGCCTTCTATCAGTTTGGGTGTTTTATATTTTTGAAGTTATTACTCTATTTCTTTTGTGCTCTTGGCATAACAACTGCATGTAATGGGTTCTGTTTTTTTTTTTATATTTTGTCTGGTTTTGTGCTGACTTTACCTTGCTTATTTGCTATTTTATTGACTTGACTTTCTTACCTCTTCTTTAGTTTAAGATTAAAGGTTTATTAATTTTATTAGTCTTTTTCAAAGAACTAGCTTTTACTTACATTTATAATTTTTATGTTTTGGGGGGGTTCCAGTTTATAATTTTATCCTCTAATTTTTAATATTCCTTCCTCTGTCCTTATTTTAGGTTCAGTTATTTTCTGGCTTTCTAATTTTTTTTTTTAAATGCACATTTAATTCATTAACCCTCTATTTTTCTGTTTGGTTAACATATTTTTATAGGGTTATGATTTCTTCCCTGATGACTGCTTTAACTGTGTCCCTGAATTTTTCATATGTTCTTTCATCATTATCATTTACTTTCACACAATTATTAACTATTTCTCTGATTTGTTCATTGATTTACTCATTATGTAGGATTTCATTATTGTCTCCATTTGGGATTGTATCTTTTTGTGTGTGTGGTCTCTGAACTCATGACTCTTTTTATTGTGATATGGTCTGTAAAGGATATAGTTACTCTTTCTGTCTTTTTAGATTTATTTATTTATTTTAGATTTATTTAGATTTAGATTTATTTAGAATATCTCTGTGCCCTAATGTATAGTCAATTTTTGTGCAATTTCCATGTGGTACTGAAAAAAATACATATTTTTTGCATTCCCACTTAGAAGACCCCAGAATTCTTTTAGCTTTAGTTCCTCCAGAAATTTGTTAAGTTCTGTGTTTTCCCATTTGTTTGTCTTTCTGTTAGACCTATCCAAAATGGAGAGAGCAATTGAAATCTCCAATCACTATTGTGTTATTGTCTATGTCTTCTTGTAGCTCAGTTAATGTTTCCTTTATAAATCTGGCTGATAAGGCATTTGGAGCATATAAGTTTAATACTGATACTGGTTTGTTGTCTATGGTTTCTTTCAATGTATGTAGTTTCCTTGATTATCTATTTTTATTTTTGAATGTTTGATTTTCCTTTGTTGGATAGCATGATTGAAACTCCTGATTTTCTGTATTCACTTGATGCAGAGCAAATTTTTTCCAGTCTCTCAGTTTTATTCTGTATATGTGTTTGTTTTTTCAATGTGTATCTTGTAAGTAAAAAGAAACACATCCAATTTGTCCATCTTTTCATTTTATTGTATTGTTTAATCCTCGTATTTAAAGTTATGAGAGTTAGGTTTATATTTTCCTCCATTTGTCTCTAATACTGTTTTTTTAATTATTATTTTTCCCTCTTCCACTGTAAACACAGTACTATGTCTTTTAACTTATTTATTTATTTATTATTTATTCAGTTCTTTTAACTTAATCTTTTTGAAGGTGGCTATATTCCCACCACTCTCTTCCCTTTGCCCCCGAACACTATCTCCTTCTTGTTTGTTACCCCTTCCCCTCTGGAATTTTGCTTATTATTTTTTTTTCTTTTCTTGCTCTTATCTGGCTATTTAATTCTTCTCCTCTTTTTTTCTTCCAAGTTAGTCAAATGCAATCATCTTTTCTCTCATCCCTTTCAGCTTGTCCTGTTTATTACTTTTTAAATTTTCATTTTCTATACTCCTTTTCAGAGAGAATTTCTCTCCCTCATTCTCTTCACTATCCATTCTCTCTTTCTGTCTATTCTACACCATCATTCTCTGGTTTATAGTTTCCATACTTATCTAGTCCCCCTTTATTGTTGGTTTCATTGTCCCTCAGTTTCTGTTATAGGGACAAACCTATACATGCCCTACCTTACAGAGTTAATGTGTGTACACATTGCAATAACTGATGCGAAATTTCTACTTTAGAAAAGCAAAAAAAAAAAAATGATGAATCAGAGGTATAGAATAAGACATTTTCAGACATAGCCAATGTCTGATTTGTTTTGTTTAACTATATTTCTTTGTTACAAATGAAGACTTCAGGGTAGAGGGGAAACAGATATTGACAGTGATACAAAGAGAAAAGGTGTCAAGACATTAAAACTACATAGAAGATGTGACTAATATGGAAATGTTTCCCATGACTTCATATGTATAATGGGTATCATATTTTTTGCCTTCTCAATGGGTAGGAAGAGGGGTATTGGAGGGAGGGAAAAATTTGGGATGGAAAATAAAAATAAAATAAAAAATACACAGAAAAGAGCAGAAGGAAATTCAGAAGAGGTAAGCAGGACAGTTTTGTTACTGCTGTGTTAAATTTAATATACATATTATTTAAAAAACCATACATAACAGAAGTTCACTGTTTCATAAATAACCCTCTTTTCTAGTCTTTGCCCACTGAAATACTCATGTTTGTTTTTTTCGGGTAAAAAAGAAAATTTATATTAAAAATGAAAATCATAAAGCACTTTCCAAATGTCCAGTATTATCATACATAATAAATTTTCCCAATGAACTGCCTAGCATGAAATAGTAAGTTATAGCATACTGTGAATAACCCCAGTTTCATAATTGCTTTAGGGGAACATCTCTATATGCCTCCTTGAACAATAATTCCAGTCCTGTTTTTAGGACTGTATTTCTCCTCTCATAATATTTTCTGATATCCTTCATCTGGCTTTGACAACATCTCTTAGCTTAATATGCTTATTTTATGTTTCTATACCTAGTACCTGATAAATTTCTAAGTTTTATTGCTTTGTATCTTTTCTTTCTATCTAATCAAAATGTAAGGGCCTCTAGGATAGGAACCACATTCATTTCTTTTGGCTCTTGTCTCAGAACTTGGCAGAACCAGGTGAGTGCCTGAAAAAAAAATGTTGGTTCACTGACCAACCACTAATTCATTTTTCAGGAGGAGGGAGAAGAGATAAGGGAATGAACCTCCTTCCCTTCATTACAGAAGTGGGAGATTATGGATTTACCACACTGCATATGATGTCATGTTTGGTTGATGTGCTGATTAACTCTCCTGAACTTTTTTTTAAAACTTTTTTTTTTTGGCTAGGCAATCAGGGTTAAGTGACTTGCCCAAGATCACACAGATAGTTAAATGTCAAGTGTCTGAGGCTGGATTTGAACTCAGCTCCTCCTGACTCCAAGGCCAGAGCTCTATCCACTGCGCCACCTAGCTGCCCCTTTTATTATATGGGATGACTTTCTGGAAGGGGAATATATTTGACAAATGAAGGTGTTGTAAAAATAAAAGATATCAATTCAAATAAAATTAAAAATACAAATAATAAAATTTATGATGTATGATTCTCAGAATAATGAGGGTATATGAAAGGGAATCAGGGTGTAGGCTCCTTTTGCTCATTGAGTCTCACTAGGAAAAAGTGAAGACTTTTATCTTGGGAACAGCCAATAATGATTTATTTGGGTATTTATTGGAAATTTGTTATAACATCCAAATTGGCTGCTGCTATGAGACTCAATGGGGTATTAATCTACCTCTGATCCTTGGACTAAGAAACTGAGATATACAAGGATTACTGAATCTAGTATGCCCTAAAGGAGTCCAACAAGAGATTGCTCTTCTTTTTTTCAGGAAACTTTCTCCATTATCTCCTATTAGACAGTGATAAGATAAGGATTTTTTTAAGAGGGTAAAGTTGAGAGGAGAGTTAGGAGCTGGAGCTGATGTGCAAGAGATGGGTGGGGCAACTGACTGCTGCTGGACAAAGGGCAAAAAGTGTTTTATGATGTCAAGGACAACTCAGATCCCATAAAGGGACCTGAAGGTTCAGTCTGGCTACTGGTGTTGGAGCTGGCAGGAATGAGTATCATTGTTTTTTAAATTTCAGAGAATTTTACTCCAAGCTCCTTTTTTTTTTTTTTTTTTACTGAGGACTTAGTCCCCTGTAGCATTCTCCTTTTGGGGAAGTTTGTAACCACAAAGATCCACCAGCTAGAATTGAACTGGCTGAGACTGCTAATCTTCAGAGTACGTGATATACGTCCTATTTCCTGTTCTTGAGTTCTTAGTGGTGAGAAGTTTTGTGGCGGCTATGGAGATTGGGGGTGGGCATCATCTCTAGAGACAAATGTGATAGAGATATTTTCTTGAGTCCAAAAGCGGGAGAAATGAAAGATCTTTGAGGGTCTGTGCTCAATAGTGAGAACAGTCTTTAAATCACCCCAGAAGCAGGACTCAGGTTGGATTTCCTTGGAGTCACCTCTCTTCTGGCTTCCTTGGAAAACTGGACAAGAGGAGCAGATGAATCAGACCCTACAAAGGGAGATAGCTGGGAAACCAGGAGATTGTGTATTGGGAGGTTCTGGAGAGAACTAGGTGACCTAGACCACTAATTCCTCCTAAACTACTTTGTACATAGTCACTTTCTATTTGTATTGTACATACTTTATATGCGCTTGCTATTTCTTCCATTAGAAGGTAAGCTCTTTGCAAATAGAAACTGTTTCTTTTTTTGTCCTTGTGTTTTCCATTGCCTAGCACAGCACCTGGAACATCACAGGCAATCAATAAATATGGGTTGTTGCTGTTCAGATGTTTCGGTTGTGTCCGACTCTTTGTGACCCCCATCTGGGATTGTCTTAGCAAGGATACTGGAGTGGTTTGCCATTTCCTTCTCCAGCTCATTTTACAGATGGAGAAACTGAGGCAAACAGATTTAAGTGACTTGCCAGCATCTGAGAATGGATTTGAACTCAGGTCTTCCTGACTCTAGGCCCAGTGCTCTATCCACCGTGCAACCTAGCTGTCCATTAATAATAAATAATCATAAATATGTGGCTTCAGTTTAATTCAATGTGTCCAAGATAAAAAAAAAAATACAATAGCTTTTTGTAATTTTTTTAAGGGGGAGAGGGAGAGTAAATGGAATGGAGGGGATGATGATGATAAATTAGATTATAAAATGAAATAAACCTGTGGGAACTAAAACTAAAAAAATGAGGGTGTTTACTATTTCCATATGCATTAAGATTGTGGAAAATTCATTCACTTGTTCAGTGTTTATTTTTTAAACTTTTTTTTTTAAAAAGCTGGGGCAATTTTGTCCTACGTAGTTTTAATTTATGATTTCTTAAAATATAGCTCTTAAAAACCCATTGTGTTTCAAATGGAGCGACTTGACTACCTTTCTTCTTCTTCTTTTTTTTTTTTTTTTTGGTGAGGCAGAGGTTAAGTGACTTGCCCAGGATCACACAGCTAGTAAGTACCAAGTGTCTGAGGCTGAATTTGAACTCAGCTCTTCTTGACTCTAGAGCCGTGCTCTACCCACCTGCAGCACCTAGCTGCCCCTTTGACTACTTTTTAAACCCAAATCATTCAGGCTTTTGTAGAATGGACAATAATAGCCCCAAGCCCAAGCCTCTGGCTCATTGTTTAGGTTTTGATGTTTAGAATAAGTGTAAATAGCAATTGTTTTCTGTTAGAGCCTGAAACTCTGAGGGGTCTTCCCCTCTCAGACTAATATTTTTGAAATGGTAAATTAGGCCATCTTTCATCTCAATTCTTATCTAGCCCTTAGTCATTGAATGGGTGTTGCCCTGGACAAACTGAGGCCAGGGAAAAGATCTTAAAAAAGGGGCAGATGGGTGGTGTAGTGGATAGAGCACCAGCCCTAGAGTCAGGAGGACTAGAGTTTAAATCCTGGCTCAGAGCTTCGCTTACTAGCTGTGTGAACCGGGGCAAATCACTTAACCCCACTGCCTAGCTAAAAAGAAAAGACCTTAAAATTTTATTTTATTTTTTTTTGGTTAGGCAATGGGGTTAAGTAACTTGCCCAGGGTCATTTGGCTAGTAAGTGTTACATGTCTGAGGCCGGATTTGAACTCAGATCCTCCTGACTCCAAGGTCAGAGCTCTATTCACTGTGCCATCTACCTGCCTGACCTTAAAATTTTAAATTATGCCTTTTTAAAAATTTTTATTTTAGGCAATTGGGGTTAAGAGACCTGCCCAGGGTCACACAGCTAGTAAGTGTCAAGTGTTTGCTCTGAGGCCTCATTTGAACTCAGGTCCTTCTGACTTCAGGGCTGGTGCTCTATCCATTGCGCCACCTAGCAGCCCCCCTGACCTTAAAATTTTTAAAGGTCAAGGTCATCCACTGCATTTTGGGCCACTGCCAGTTGTTTTGACTTCTGTCTTGCTACCTGAACTCAATGACTCTGAAGGAGAGAGTGGGGCTGACAACTTTGCCTCACTTAAATCCAATTCACATTCAAGTCCAGACATCACCCTTGTGATGTCATTGGTCCTCTCCAAGAACAAAGAACAAACAAGAAGTATTTATTAAAAAAATAGGAAGAGGAATAATGAAATTCTTTATGTCAAATTTCCACTATTGGGTGCTTCTGGATTTCCCAGAGGCTGGTGTTGACTAATGAGAACTCTAAGACCCTGGACACATAAGATAGTATTTACTCTGGTGTTTGATCTTACAACCACAGTGGGCTATTTGCTGACTGAATTTCTCAACGTCTGGATGGTCTTTTGCTGAAAGTATTTACATTGCAGAGGGTTGCTGCAATGAGTCAGTGTCAAGAAAAGTAGCCTTGGGTCTGGTGTTGGTGTAGAGGCTCATCAATGCAGAGATATGGGGACTCCTCCAAGTGATTACCATCTTCAATATTTCTGCTTAGGAATTTTCATAATTAGCCCCAATAGCCTTATTTGGTGGATTTCTAATGCAAAGACAAATGCATTATTATCTTGACAAGTCCAGAGAGAAAATTTTCTTTTGAGCCACTCCCTCAGGGCCCCAGAATCAAAGAAGAAGACATTTGTTTCTCATAGAATAAGAAAACTTGCTATAAATTATTTCCTTTATGTAAAAAAATACTTAACTGAGTGCCTTCTTTTAAGGCCCGGTGCTATACAAAAGATGCAATAATTGCCTATCCTCCCTGTCCAGCAGAAATGACATCAAGAGGGACAAAAATTTATGTCTTTTGATTGTCAAAAGGAATACAGGGCTCTGTTTTCAAAGGGTATCAGGAAACAAATAGTTGGCAGGGGTCAGGTACATGGAACAAGTGGGCATTGACTTTGGAGTCAGAGGACATCAGCCAATGGTGAATGTTTAACAACCACCTATCTAGGAAAAAAAAAATTATTCATGACACGCTTTTCACCAACATTTTTTAAAGACAATCATGAAAACAATTAATTGAGCCTTGATCTATAGTTTTTGCCAATTTCTGAGGTGTAAATGAATGTTCATACTGAAAATTTTAAGTTGGCTTTTGAGAGCCAGTAAAGAGCTGGCTCTAACGCACTGTTGACTTCAGCTGTACCCACTAGTCCTATACCATCTTGGACACATCACCTCATATCTTTGGACCTCAGTTTTCTAAATCTGTAAAATAAATGGTAGATGACTTCCAAGAAGTCCTCTCCAGCTCTAACACCATGAGACTCAGGGAATTCCATTTTTAATGTAGTTACAAGCCCAGGCTGTTGGTGTTCTGTTTATTGGGAGAGTCCCTAGGGAAAAGATCCTCTCTTACATGAAATGGGCCTAGGTAAACATTTCCAGCTTGATCTGTGATGTGAAGGGAACTCGGGTCTGGGTCAGAATGACAGAACTCAGTCTTGTTCTAGGTACATTTGAGAAAGTCGATTGGGTTTTCTCCACCTCCCAGGACAAAATCCTCATAGAAGAAGCTATGAAACTGATTTACTTTCTCATTTATTTTGTTTCTACTGGAGATGCATTCATTTCATCTCAGGTGATTAGGGAAACTTTGAACTGAAGCCATTTGGAATTAATATTGTTCCAGTGTCTTGATTTTGGAATATTTGAGATACTTTAAGTTCCTGATCATGTTGTAATTCCTCCTGGTAAGATAGATTGTGAGGTAACCTACTAGTATGCCTCCTAGGCATACCCAAGCTCAACTCTCATTTGATTTAAAATTAAAGGACCCCCCACCCCCCCCAAAATTAAAGAACCTCACCTTAGATCTTCTGTTATAATGAGGATTGGAGATGTGTCTACTCTTATTTGCTGAAAATCCAAGGAAAATTCTTAGATGGCATTTTTATCAAAGTCTTCAACAAGGCAACGGTATGTCACCTGTGAAAGAAAAGGAGAAAAAGCAGGGTTAGAAGAAGTCTAAGAGGTGATCTAGGTAGTATTTCTCAGTTTATTAATACAGTCTGTTTCCAATTTCCTGAGATAATACCATGAAATTCTATATGATCTCAAAATAAGTTTTATTACCAGGGAATAAAGAATATATACACATATGCTTTATGTTCAGTTGTTGTTCAGTCATTTCAGTCATATATGACTATTCATGACCCCATTTGGGGTTTTCTTGGCAAAGATACTGGAGTAGTTTACCATTTCCTTCTCCAGCTTATCTTACAGATAAAGAACTGAGGCAAACAAGGTTAAGTGACTTGCCCAGGGTCACACGACTAGTAAGCGTATGAGTCCAGATTTGAACTCATGAAGATGAATCTTCCAGATAACAAACCCAATGCTCTGTCTACTGCATCACCTAGCTGCTCCTGCTCTATGTGTACATATATGTGTATGTATGTATGCATATATGTATGTGTATGTGTGTGTGTGTATTTGGGACTTGAGCCTGAGAACTTATAGCATCTTTTTACATAATCCATTACAAAAATTACAAATGACAAAAGCAACAAATTACAAAAAATTTTACAAAATCAAAGAATGTCTTAGGGAACTTCTTTTTCAAGGAGACTGGGAAAAGATACCTTCCATGAAAGAAATATCCCCTGTGCTGACAGAATGATATTAGAAAATCCCTTAATAATAATAGCACTTATATAGTAGCTCTTTTGCCTATATTGTCATCTTGTTTAATCCTCATAACAATCCCATGAGGTGTAGGTGCTATTATTATCTCCATTTTACAGATGAAGGGAACTGAGCACAGTGAATCAGGTGACTTGCCAGGTTATAGAACTAATAAGGTTATGAGGCAGGATTTAAACTCAGGTCCTCCTGACTCTAGAGTCACTGTACTATGCTTAGGATAGATTTTAGTTTAAGGCAACAAATCCTACTAAAATGCCCCAAGAAGGGCAAGTCTGTATTTAGTCAACTGTTTGCATCTCCATGTTAATGCGTTTCTCCATTCCTTTCTTTAAAGTAGGCTTTCATAAAAGTGATAGCCTGAAAGATGTAGAATGAATGATGGGACTCAAAATGGAGAAAGGGGGGAAGCCAGAGGCAACATTCTGAGTCTCACCCACGGTAAGGTGAGACTATAACAATTCCCTTGCTAGAGAAGGGCTACTAGGTGGCGCCATAGTGCACAGAGTGTGGGTCTGGAGTCGGGAAAACTCATCTTTCTGAGTTAAAAATCTGGCCTCAGACATTTACTAGCTGTGTGATCTTGGGCAAGTCCCTTAACACTGTGTTTGCCTCAATTTCCTCATCTGTAAAAATGAGTTGGAGAAGGAAATGGCAAACCATTCCAGTATCTTTGCCAAGAAAACCTCAAATGGGTGATAAAGAGTTAAACGCAACTGAAACAATTGAACAACTGCTAGAGAATTAGAAATAAGCAGAAAAAATGTTTTAAAAGAATTATCTCAGGCAACAAAAGACTGGCTATAAGGACAGTCCTCTAGCTGTCACAGAGTCATTTCACTATTAGCCTTTTGGGAACCTTTCTTTGGGGCTTACTGGAATCAAAATTATTAGTACTTACTGGTTAGCATATTATTATTTTTTTTTGCAAGGAAATCCTGTAGCCCCTGGATGGGGAAAAGACGGCACGGATTATTTTCTAATGGTAAGAATTTTGATTTTCATCACCTCTCTCCTTTTGGACCACCTCTCCTTGCGCTGCTCATCATCTCTGCGCACTTAATACTCTGTTCCTCAGAATCACTTCTTGCTCAATATGTGGCCTTAGGAAAGTTCACTCTTATTTCACTCAATTTCCAAGGTTTGAGTCCTAACTATCTGCTATTTGCTAGCCTTTCAGCAAGACTTCTAAAATCTCTCTGTACTTCAGTACCCTCTTTTGTAAAATGGGAATGATAATATTTACATTTCTTGCTCTCAGAAAAACAAGTCTTTTTTTAATAAAGAGGGGAAACACTACTATTACAATTTTGATATATTTGCCAAATGTGGGATCAAATGAGGTAAATGTAAAAAGTGCTTCAGCAATTATAAAAGTATTTATTTACTAGGAATATATCCTGGTTCTCTAACCCATAACTGTATTTCCTGTACTTGCTCTATGTCATATTTCCTTGCTATCACTCAAATGGTCTCTCCTTTAGCTGCAGATTTGGTCCATCTCCCTCGGAAAACCTTCTTTAACCAGGCAGCACCAGGGCTGGTACCCTGTCCGCCGCACTGGATTTCACCACTGTGGGAACAAGAACACCGGTCCAAAGCTAAGCAGATGCCCTACCTCAAACATGAGGCCAGAACCACCCAAACATTAGCCCATCCCTGCCACAAGACCAAATCTGTCCCTACTCAATGGCCCAAACAGCCAGGCATAGTTGCACAGATGCTCTGCGTGGATCGCAAAGCTGTTCCCTTACCCCTTCTTAATCACCAGGGTGTGACTAAGGCATCCCTACTCCGTAAACACCACACAGCCAACTCAATCTTGACTATACCTAAGCCTGACTTCAGATCCAGGGTAACAGCTGTCCCTCTGACATCTGCCAAACAGCATCTCATACCTTCTCTGCTTGACTCCAAACACCAACAGCATCTCATACCTTCTCTGCTTGACTCCAAACATCAACTTGAGAGTTCCCAGGACTCCAGCCATAGAATGGAGGCTGCTTCGGGTCCTAACCACCTTCCCAGGATTTTTGCTGATTATGACCATCTACCTGAGGATCTAACTCACCTCAGCCAGCATCTCCCAACTTCAAAATTCCTTTACCACCAGGCCGAGTTTCCATTCATGGGTAACAGGACCATGGCAGAAACTGGAACCAAAGTATTTCCCAAGCACCAAGCCAAGGCCACATACAAACCAATGAAATCAATTCTCTCACTTGAAGCTTTGTCAAGGCCCAGACTCCAAGACAGAGTTCTAACCACTAAGCTCAGCCCCATAGGTGTGCCCTCATCACCTTGTCCTGACCATTGGTCCAAGGCCATATCATTTAAGGCATCTGACTTGGACCATTGGGTCCAGGCCAAAACTTGCAAGGTTTTACGACCTAAGCATGGCCTAAAGGAGACAGTATCACTATTACGATGCATAGACAAGCGTTCCAAAGATCCATCTATGCTTTTATCAAATCTGAATGGGAGAACCAGGGCCACAACTGCATGTCCACCCTGCCCACAACATTGGACTACAGCCAGTGGCAAAGCCACAGCTTTGCCATCACCAGGTCCAAAACACCAGGCCAGTACAACACTTACACCATCTCAAGACTTCAAGCCATTAGAAGCTTCTTCATCATGCCTGGAAGATCCCTGTGCTAAAACTACCTCTTTACCTTTCACTGAGGCTCTACTGGGCCCTGATTACAAGGCCAAGGACACATCTGGGCTATACCTACTCTCTGAACACCAAGTTGCACCAGTCATAATTCCAGTCTATTTAGACCACTGTAGCAAGACAGCACAGGACTCTCAACTTGATGCTGCAACGCTGCTCTTCCCAAACTACCAGAAGAGCACCCCCTCAGGCTCTGATGTACAAGGTTTACAGCGTTCTTCAGGCTTGGGTGTCCAGACAGCACCATCCTTAGTATGTCACCAGAACACAGTAGTGATAGGAAGTCAGGACCACCAGGTTGAGGTTCTACAAGACAAGAACCCAGAGACACCAACTCCCAAGGGTCTGGACCATCTGACCTTAAATCTGGTTGACCTGGACTCCTCAACAACGTCACCACCAAAGTCAGACTACAAGGCCCCACTACCATTCAGCTATGAATGCAAGGCCATAGCTCTACCTAGAAACGAATACAAAACTGAACATGCTGCATCAGACCAAAATGACCCACAGACAATACCACCAACAGACCATGACAACCAAGGACTATCTCAATTAGGCTCTGACTCAGCCCAGAGATTAACTCAACTGCACTCTGACTGCAGATTCACACATTCACCTAGTTCTGATGACCACCATACTGAAAATATACAAAACTGTCATAAACAGTTCCCACCTCAAGATAAACTAGACCAGAGGGAAACAAAAGCATCAGGACCAGGCCACCAGGCTGTAACTCTCACACACCAGCATCATGAGTATAAATTTTCAATGGACATAAAACCCCAAGACAAAACAGACCAGGTTCATTGGGGAACACCCCCAAGGGATATAGAACAAAAGAATACAAATCCACCCAGTCCTGACCCTCAGATTACACTTCCACCCAGTCATGTCTACAAGGATACAGCTGTACCAGGTCCAGATGCCCTGGTCTATGCTGAACCAGAACATCAGGAAATACTGCCACCAAAAATACATCACAAAGGGCCAGCTTTCACAGTCCAGGCAGAGTGGAAAACATCTACACTGAGCATAATAGACCCCAAGAACCTGATGTGCCCTGGTCCTGAACACCAGATAACACTTCCAGCCAGTCCCAATCCAAGGGTCATAATACCACACAGCCTTGACCATACCCCAGGTGCCAACGCCCAGGGCATACTTCAAACTGAACAAGATATGTTCATATTTCAAAATGAACAAGAGTGTGAAGTATTGTCCCCGGGAATAAGTCACCAGGTCATGACTATTAAAGACTTATCACATAAAGCAGTGACTCTACCAAGCTTAGATTTCCAAGATATAGTTCTACCTGAGCCAGAAGACCAAACCCCAATGCCGCTGCACGCTGGCCAACAGACTGAGGATGCACTGGACAGCAACACTTGGGTCTTACTCCAGACAGAATGGGACCGTTGGCAAACAGTGTTACTTGGAACAGATAATAGGAGCACAACTACAGAAGTCTGGGATCACAAAGCAATACCCACACTGGGCCTAGACCTAAAGGACACAGCTCTACCTAAGCCTGACCACAGGGTCACACATCCACTCAGTCTACACTTCCAAGTCAGTCCTCCACTGACAACTGACCACCAAGAGGACTTGGTTTCAGAAGCCATTGATGAGGTCTCAAAGGTTCAACTGGAACGAGGTCCACGGGGAGCAGTACTACCAAAAGAAGACCACCAGGACACAGCTCTCCCAAGCCAGGATCAGGGGGCAACACCTTCACTAAACATAGAACTCCATGAAGTAACTCTGTCTGGTCTCAATTCTCAGAATGAACTGCAATTCATCTCTGATCATCAATCAGAGGCTGTCCCAGACCCCAATACCCAAGTCACACCTCCATTAGACCTATACCACTCAGCAAAAATTCTAGTGCGTCCACAGCAGGTCACACCTTCATCTAGTCCCAAGTCCCCATTTGTTCTTCTAACCAGACTTAAAAACAAGACTGATGCCAAATTAGATGTCACTGACCCCAAGGACACAATGTCATGTCTAGATGAGGAGGAAACAGCTTCACCAAGCCCAATATATAGGGCCAAAACCCTATCAGGTCCTAAATACCCAAATGAGGCTCCAATAGCTTGTGACCACCACCCTGAGGCTAAACTGAGCTCTGAGCACCCAGATGAGGTTCAGCCTAGGATTCAACATCAAACCTTTTCCAGAAAAAAAAGACCAATTTTGTGGCGTTTAAATTATATCAAGCCATACACTATTGAGGGGGGTGATGTCCCTGAAAAAATTATTGATGATATCATTCGTTCTATCCCTCAGGATGAAATAAAAAATGACATCTGTAGACAGACTATCTTGCAGAAGATGAAGAGGGTGTCCACCACTCATTGTTACGACCAGGGCATCCCACTGGATTATCCAGTGTGCCTAATTTGTGTCTCTTGGATACCAAATGGCTGTCCCCATGTTTGGGGGATGAAATATCCTTGTGAGGCCCAACTGCTGGTTATACCAGTGCCTGAGTCCAATTCTGAGGAGGAAATAAATGTGAAATTTATTCTCCAAGTACACCGTACAACCAGATGTTCCATTTTTTCCTTCCCGTACCCCTATTATGATTTGCAGGGGCCCTTAGCCCATCCCTTGAATTCTACAGTAATTTCCCACTCGGACCCAGTGCTCCCTGTGTCTTCCAGGGGGAAATGGCTCGGCTTTATACTTGGCAATGACCCCCAGCCAGAAGGAAGGACCCTACCTACAAGCCAATGGCCTTACAAGGGGGAAATAGCCATTAAAAAAGATGATGGCAGAGAGGAAGCAACATCAAAGGAACGTAGGACGTTTCTCAGATCTATACTAGACATGTTTCAAAAAAAGCAGAGGATGAATTAAATGACCATATTTTCTCTCAGAAAGGAATTGACTCCCCTGAATATCTTTGAAACGTGTTTCTGATTTTGTGTCTCGTTTTATTCTTCTATGTACTTTGATGGGGAAATCACAAAGCTTTTGTATTTCCTTTTCAATTTGGACAGGGAGAGCCAGTTAGAGATGTTTATAGTGTAATGAAAAGAGAAAATCTTCATCCTTACTCCTCCTTCTCATTCTATATTTTAGCTTCTAGGAAAGCAAACTTTTTTCTGAATGACTCCCCTTAGAGGAGATTAGCCTCATTCTCTATCTCTCTCTCATACCCTACTTTGTAGCAATGTAGTGAATAAGTTATTCTCCCAGTAAGGCTTGGCAAAACACATCACATTATCCAGAATCCTCTTTATTCTGACCTACTTCCTCACCCAATCCTCACCTCAAATACAATTGCAATTAAAATTCTATACTTGAATATTCATTTTAGCATTTCAAATTCCATGATTTCGTTAGAACTCTGTTCAAACCTGAGGAAACGATAGATGGACATCTTCACCTTTTACTAAGACCAAAACCATCCTATCCTTTTGATGGTGAGCCCATGTTTTCACTAGTGGTGTCCTTGCCAGGACCTAAAGGGAGGTTTCATAGAAAAAATAGATGAACTTGCCAGTGCTGAAAGCAATCAACTTTTATTTGGAATGTTTCAGATCACAAGAATAGGCTATGTGACTTAACTGGAGATAACCAAGGCTGGAAGCTTGGAATGAAGAGACCAGGGATAAGAAGGGAAAGGGACTAGGACAGCATTATTTCTCCACTCCCATCCTAGAGCAAGAGAGGACATCAATGAAATGGGCCATGGAAGAACAGGGAAGGGATGCTTCTAGGGATGTTACCAAAGATTCAGACTTGATGATCTGCAGGCCATGGTGTAAGTAGGAAGGAGTCCATAATGGGCCTATGACAGGCCACCCTTTGGACTCAGTACATCATCATGCCAGTTCCATGGATTGGTCTCCTGGAAGTTTCTAGCCTGACAGATTCTGCAAAAGGTGGGATTCACCTGGAATGTTCTCCCTTCCCAACTCTGCCTTTCAGAATCCCTAGCTTCCTTCAAAATTCAGTTTAAATGCCAAACTCTACTTGAGTTCTTTCTGGACACCCTTCCCTACCTTCTACTCTCAACTAACCCAAACCAATAATTTTCTATTTCTCATTTTCTTTTTTTTAACTTCTGTGTATACAATGTTAGCTGCTTGAAGGAGGTACCATTTAATTTTTGTGCCTAGCATAGTATCTGATAAATAATGTACAGGAATAATTCAGAGATATTGTGGATTTGGTTCCAGAGCACCCAAATAAAATGAATTATCACAATAAACTGAATCACATGAATTTTTTTGTTTCCCAATGCATATAAAAATTATGTTTACACTATACTGTAGCCTAAGTGTGCAATAGTATCCTGTCTAAAAAAAGTAATGTATATGCCTTAATTAAAAATACATATTTTTTTTTTTTGCTAAAAAAATGCCAACCATCATCTGAGCCTTCAGCAAGTTGTAATCTTTTTTCCAGTGAAGGGTCTTGTCTTGATGTTGATGGCTGCTGACTGATCAGGGTGGTGGCTGCTGAAGGTTGGGGTGGCTGTGTCAATTTCTTAAAATAAGACAACAATGAAGTTTGCCACATTGATTGAATCTTCTTTTCACTTGTTAAAATAAAAAACCCTTGTGAACTGCTAAAATGGAAGAAACCCCAGGTCCAAAAAGAGAATCTGAAATGAACCAAAGTCTTATCACAGTTTACAAAGATTATATCTGCATTTATTGTCTGAGAAGAAGAAGCTTGCAAGCTGGAACAGTAAGACAATATTTTCATCTGTTCAAAGCGGGGTGAGAAAGAGTGAAGTATTTATACGCATTGGAGTTCTTAGGATTTTTTGAGGTATTTATGGCTAAGTCAGGATTAAGGGAGAAACACAATAAAGTGTGAAGTCAGGTGGGAAGTGAGGGTCTAGGGAGAAGTTTTCTGTAAATACAATAAATCAGAAAGCAGGAAGATTGCTGCTCTTTAGATGTGTCAGAAAGTAAGATGTTTGCTTTCCTCTCTGAGTTGGTTTCAGCAGTTGCAGGCACCTCCAAGTTCAGCTAAAGTCTACTACACAAAGGGTCACTGGTATGTCCAGCAGCCCTGGGCTTCAGAAGTCCTCCTGATTGGCTAGTTGTTGTGCTACTCCATTGTCTGGTTTCCCTGTGAAAAAATGAAGCTGTAGCATATTTAATCAGTTAGTACAAGCATTACAGAGCCCATGTTCACACATTTGAACACTTAGAGGCCATTGTAGGGTTATCAATTGGCCTAATTTCAATATTTGTTGTGTCTCAGGAAATAGGAAGGCCCAAGGAGAGGGAGAGAGACTGGGAATGGCCAGTGGGTGGAGCAGTCAGAACATACAATTTAATTAAGTTCATGTCTTATATGGACACTGTTCATGGTGCCCCAAAAACAATCGCAACAGTAACATCAAAGATCACTGATCACAGATCACCATAAGAGATAGAATAACAATGAAAAGGATTGAAATATTGTTAGAATGACCAAAATGTGATACAGAAACACAACGTGAGCACACGCTGTTGGAAAAATGGCACCAATAGACTTGCTTGCCTTGAGGTTGCCACAATAAATGCTTATCAATTGATGTGACAGTGATGTAAAAGACATCCTAATTCAATTCGTGAACTAAATCAGCATATATGGGTGGTATGTCCTCAAGGTATTAGACTTTGTGTGTCAACCTCTTCCTATTCCTAATCTCTATTTCTCTAGGAGGGAGAAAGGCTCACTGAGCTTGAGTGAGAAATATTAAATGAGTTTTCCTTCCAAGGAGACTGAGAGAAGAATGCCATTGAAAGTACATACATAGTCATGAACTCTTTGCAAGACACCCCATCCTGGAGAAGATTCTGTAAGGGAATGGCTGGATTTTTACGAGTTTCCCAAAATGGCAGGGCTTTTGCAATTCCCAAGAGAGATCCCTAAGAAAGAGTATCTGGAAGTTGGTTACTATATCCCTCTACTTCTGTCTAGGGAAGGATGGACTGTGAATGATGGGAAAGGATTGTTGAAGGATGAGATACCCTCCCACTTAAGACTCAACAAACTTTCTCTATCGTGCCTCAAAGTCTTCTCATCCTACACATTCATTCCATCCTTGGACTACTCACTCTAGAAATACATTCCTGTGGCTCCTTCATCTAACTGACTGGTAGAACCTTCTTCTTAAGGAAAGTGCCCCAGCTAGCCATGTCTTCATTCTTCTCCAGGTTCCACCCCTTACTCTACAGATTTTCTCAACCAAGCCTCCACTGGATACTTCCCCACTTCCTATTTCAGTTTCATTGTATGTGTCATATTCCCCTATTAGAATGTAAGCTCCTTGAGAGGAGGGACTGCTTGTATTTGTATTCTCAGTGCTTAACATAGTTCCTGGTACCTAGTAAGCTCTTAATAAATGCTTGTTGATTTGACTTGACTTCTGAGATTTGTAATGATGACTAGCATTTGGAATTGGAAGGTCATACTTTATTTTAAAATTTAAATTGGAATAAATCTAATTAATTAAATTTAGTTTTTCAAAAACTGTTATGCTTAAATTTGTTAGGATAACTTGGGAGCATTATTCCTAGAAATACTCATGAAAGAGTAGAAAAAAGAGGTCTTCATCTAGAGTCAATGGATTCAAGCCAACTCCAAGCTCTTTCATTCACCATTTGCTCTTTCTGAGACTACTAGAGGAAGAGAAGGGGAAAAGAATAAACATTTATATGGTATCTGTTTTGTGTCAGGCACTGTGCTAAACATTTTATAAATGTCGTCTGATTTTATCCTCACAACAATCCTTCTAGGTAGGTGCTGTTATTATCCTCATTTCTGAATTGAAGAAACTGAGGCAAACAGAGGTTAAATGACTTGCCCAGGGTGATGCAGCTAGTAAGTATCTGAGGCTGGAATTGAACTCAGGTTTTCCTGAATCCAGATCTAGTGCTCTATCTATTGTACCATCTAGCTCCCTCATTCTTCTGAAATTGTGTCTTACTCCACAAACCCTTAATGTTGAGTTCTTCCAGACACTTTGACATTTCTTCCTCTGGTCTGGGGGCTGGTTCTGAAAGAGACCGCCCATAAACAGAGATCCCCTGGTGTCCCACTCAGTCTGATCAAAATTAATTGCAAGGTCACTATTGCCTTCCTTTATCCTTTGGGAGAACACATCATGACATACCCAGAGTGATCCCCCTCTAGGGATGGAATCTGACTCCCACTTTCCTGTAGGGTGTCCATCAGTGTTTCAATCCTATTATCTCTGGGTCCCCCGGGGGAGATAGTAACATCTTCCCTCTCCCCTTTCCTTTTTCTTTTTTTTTCTTTTTTTCTTATTTTGATTTATCAATAATCACTTCCATATGCTTTTGAGTTTAAAATTTTTCTCCCCCTTCCTCTCCACCACCCTCCCCAAGACGGTGCACAATCTGACATAGGCTATACATTTACATTCATATTAAACATATTTTCACATTAGTGATGTTGTAAGTGGAAATTAAAACCAATAGGAGGAACCATCAGAAAGAGGAAACAAAACTCAACAGAAGAGGAAAAAAATAGCAATTCAAATTCCCTAGTTCTTTCTTTGGGTGTGGATAGCATTTTCCATCACAAGGCCTCTGGAGATGTCTTAGATCCTTGTATTGCCAGGAAGGGTTAAGCTTATCAATATTAGTTATCACACAATGTGGCTGTTACTGTGTACAACGTTCTCTTGCTTCTGCTCAATTCACTCAGCATCAGACCATACAAGTTTTTCCAGGTTTTTCTGAAGTCAGCCTTTCATCATTTCTTATAGCACAATAGTATTCCATTACATTCATATACCACAACTTGCTCAGCCATTCCCCAATGGATGGGCATCCTCTCAATTTCCAATTCTTTGCCACCACAAAAAGAGCTGCTATGAATATTTTTGTACACGTAGATCCTTTTCCCATTTGTGTGATCTCTTTGGGATATAGCCCTGGAAGTGCTATTGCTGGGTCAAAGGGTGTGCACATTTTTTATAGCCCTTTGAGCATAGTTCCAAATTGCTCTCCAAAATCGTTGGATCATTTCACAACTCCACCAACAATGCATTAGTGTTCTAATTTTCCCACATCTTCTCCAACATTTATCATTTTCCTGTTTTGTCATGTTGGCCATTCTGATAGGTGTGATGTGGTACCTCAGAATTGTTTTGATTTTCATTTCTCTAATCAATAGTGATTTAGAGCATTTTTTCATATGACTATAGATGGCTTTAATTTCTTCATCTGAGAACTGTCTGTTCATATCCTTTGACCACTTATCAACCGGGGAATGGCTTGTATTCTTATAAATTTGACTTAATTCTCTATATATTTTAGGAATGAGGCCCTTATCAGAGAGACTGGTTGTAAAAATTCTTTCCCAATTTTCTACCTTCCTTCTAATCTTGGTTGTGTTGGCTTTGTTTGTGCAAAACCTTTTCAACTTAATGTAATCAAAATTATCTATTTTGCTTTTCGTAATGTTCTCTATCTCCTGTTTGGTCATGAATTCTTCCGTTCTCCATAGATCTGAGAGGTAAACTATTCCTTGCTCTCTCAGTTTGCTTATAGTATCAGCCTTTATATCTAAATCATGTACCCATTTTGACTTTATTTTGGTATATGATGTGAGATTTTTGGTCTATGCCTAGTTTCTGCCATACTCTTTTCCAGTTTTCCCAGTAGTTTTTTTCAAAGAGTGTGTTCTTATCCCAGAAGCTGGGGTCTTTGGGTTTATCAAATAATAGATTGCTATAGTCATTGACTAGTGTGTCTTGCATACTTAACCTATTCCACTGGTCCACCACTCTATTTCTTAGCCAGTACCAAGCAGTTTTGATGATTGCTGCTTTATAATACAATTTAAGATCTGGAATGGCTAGGCCACCCTCCCCTGCATTTCTTTTCATTAGTTCTCTTGATATTCTGGACCTTTTGTTCTTCCAAATGAATCTTGTTATTATTTTTTCTAACTCTATAAAATAATTTTTTGGTATTTTGATTGGTATGTCACTGAATAAGTAAATTAGCTTAGGTAGAATTGTCATTTTTATTATAGTAGCTCGGCCTACCCATGAGCAACTGATGTTTTTCCAATTATTTAGATCTGATTTTATTTGCGTGAAAAGTATTTTGTAATTGTGTTCATAGAGTTCCTGGGTTTGTTTCAGGACGTAGACTCCTAAATATTTTTAAATGTCTACAGTAAGTTTAAATGGAATTTCTCTTTCTACCTCTTGCTGTTGGGCTTTGTTGGTAATATATAGAAATACCGACGATTTATGTGGGTTTATTTTATAGCCTGCAACTTTGCTAAAGTTGTTTATTATTTCAAGCACTTTACTTGATTCTCTGGGATTCTCTAAGTATAACATCATGTCATCTGCAAAGAGTGATAGCTTTGTTTCTTCTTTGACTATTCTAATGCCTTCAATGTCTTTTTCTTGTCTTATTGCTAAAGCTAACATTTCCAGTACGATGTTGAATAACAGTGGTGATAATGGACATCCTTGTTTCATCCCCAATCTTATTGGAAATGCTTCTAGCTTGTCCCCATTACATATTATGCTTGCTGAAGGTTTTAGATAGATGCTATTTATTATTTTAAGGAAGGCTCCATTTATACCTATGCTCTCTGGTGTTTTTAATAGGAATGAGTGTTGTATTTTGTCAAAGGCTTTTTCTGCATCTATTGAGATGATCATGTGGTTTCTGTTAGTTTTGGTGTTGATATGATGGATTATGCTGATAGTTTTCCTTATATTGAACCAGCCCTGCATTCCTGGTATAAATCCTACCTGGTCATAGTGTATTATTTGTGTGATAAGTTGCTGTAATCTATTTGCTAATATTTTGTTTAAAATTTTTGCATCTATATTCATTAGAGAAATTGGTCTATAATTTTCTTTCTCTGTTTTGACTCTTCCTGGTTTAGGTATTAGCACCATACTTGTATCATAAAAAGAATTTGGTAAGATTCCTTCTTTACCTATTTTACCAAATAGTTTATATAGTATTGGAATTAATTGTTCTTTAAATGTTTGATAGAATTTGCATGTAAATCCATCTGGCCCTGGAGATTTTTTTCCTAGGGAGTTCATCAATGACTTGTTCAATTTTTTTTTCTGAGATGGGGTTATTTAAGTATTTTACTTCCTCTTCTGTTAATCTGGGCAATTTATATTTTTGTAAATATATATCCATTTCACTAAGATTGTAAAATTTGTTGGTATATAGTTGGGCAAAATAATTCCTAATTATTGTTTTAATTTCCTCTTCCTTGGTGGTAGTTTCATCGTTTTCATTCTTGATACTAGTAATTTGGTTTTCTTCTTTCTTTTTTTTAATTAGATTAACCAAAGGTTTATCTATTTTATTGGTTTTTTCATAAAACCAGCTCTTAGTTTTATTTATTAGTTCAATAGTTTTCTTAATTTCAATTTTATTAATTTTTCCTTTGGTTTTTAATATTTTTAATTTGGTGTTTAATTGAGGATTTTTAATTTGTTCTTTTTCTAGTTTTTTAGTTGTATGCCCAATTCATTGATCTCCTCTTTTTCTATTTTGTTTAAGTAAGCATTTAGAAATATAAAGCTTCCCCTAAGAACTGCTTTTGCTGCATCCCATAAGTTTTGGTATGTTGTCTCATTATTGTCATTCTCTTGAATGAAATTATTGATTGTTTCTATGATTTGTTCTTTGACTCAATCATTTTTTAGGATTAGATTATTTAGTTTCCAATTATTTTTAGTCTATCTTTCCATGGCCCTTTGTTACATATAATTTTTATTGCATCATGATCTGAAAAGGATGTATTTAATATTTCTGTCTTTCTGCATTGGATTGTGAGGTTTTTATGCCCTAGTACATGGTCAATTTTTGTGTATGTGCCATGTACTGCTGAGAAAAAAGTATATTCCTTTCTATTCCCATTCAATTTTCTCCACAGGTCTATCATACCTAACTTTTCTAATGTTCTATTCACCTCCTTAACTTCTTTCTTGTTTATTTTGTGGTTAGATTTATCTAGTTCAGAGAGGGGGAGGTTGAGGTCCCCCACTAGTCTAGTTTTGCTGTCTATTTCTTCCTGTAACTCCTTGAATTTCTCCTCTAAGAATTTGGATGCTATACCATTTGGTGCATATGTGTTTAGTAATGATATTACTTCATTGTCTATGGTGCCTTTTAGCAGGATGTAGTTTCCTTCCTTATCTCTTTTGATAAAATCTATTTTTGCTTTTGCTTTGTCTGAGATCAGGATTGCTACCCCTGCTTTTTTTACTTCAGCTGAAGCATAATATATTTTGCTCCAGCCTTTTACCTTTACCCTGTGTGTGTCACTCTTTTTCAAATGTGTTTCCTGTAAGCAACATATTGTAGAATTATGGTTTTTAATTCAATCTGCTATATGATTTCGTTTTATGGGAGAGTTCATCCCATTCACATTTACAGTTATGATTACTATCTGTGTCTTTTTCTCCTTCCTTTTTTCCCCCTGTTTATGCTTTTCTTTCTCCTTTCTCCTTTCTCCCCCTCACTAGTGTTTTGCTTTTGACCAGTGCCTCCTTCAGTCCCACCTCCCTTCTATTATCCCTTTCCCTTTTCTTCCCCTTTACCCTTACTGCTTCTTCCCTCCCTCCTATCCCCCCTCCCTTTTCTTTCCACTTTCTCCTCCTACTACCTATAGTACAAGTTAGATTTCTATACCTAGCTGATCATGTTATTCCCTTCTTGAGCAAAATCTGATGAGAACAAGGTTCAAACAATGCTCATCCCCCTCCCTTCTTTTCCTCTGCTCTATTTGTTTTTGTGTCTTTTCCTGTAATGTAATTTATCCTTGTATGCCTCCTCCTTTCTCAGTACATTTTCTTAGCTCAGACTAATCCACTTACTTGGATCTATTTAACCCACTTGATTAATTTTTTTTTTATCATTACATCAAAGTCAACTTATATCCACCCCCTTTTTGTATACTCCTTTAACATGGTATAGTAACAATACAGTTCTCAATAGTTGCAAGTGTCATCTTCCCTTGTAGGGATGTAAACATTTTGCCCTTATTAACAATATATTGTATCTTTCTGTCCCATTTACCTTTTTATGTCACTTTTGAATCTTGTACTTGAAGATCAAATTTTTTGTTGAGCTCTGGTCTTTTTATCAGGAACGTTTGGAAGTCCCCTATTTTGTTGAATATCTATCTCCTTCCCTGAAAAATCACACTCATTTTTGCTGGGTAGTTAATCCTTGGCTGCATTCCAAGCTCCTTTGCCTTACGGAATATCATGTTCCATGCCCTACAGTCTTTTAATATAGAGGCTGCAAGGTCCTGTGTAATCCTGACTGTGGTTCCATGATATTTAAAGTGTTTCTTTCTGTAATTTAAAGTGTTTCTTGCAGTAATTTCTCTTTAATCTGGTAATTTTGGAATTTAGCTATTATATTTCTTGGCATTTTCAATTTGGAATCTCTTTTAGGCGGGGAGCAGTGGATTCTTTCTATAGTTATTTTAACTTCAGGTTCTAGGACTTCAGGGCAGTTTTCCTTTATGATTTCCTGAAGCATATTGTCCAGGCTCTTTTTTTTCATCATGACTTTCAGTTAGGCCTATAATTTTTAAATTGTCGCTCCTGGCTCAATTTAGCAGACCTGGAAAATTGATCCAGGAGAGACAATTTAAAAATTATAAGCCTACCTGAAAGTCATGATGAAAAAAAAGAGCCTGGACAATATGCTTCAGGAAATCATAAAGGAAAACTGCCCTTTCCTTTTTAAACCTAGACCAAACAGGAGTGTGACCCAGGATCCCCATCATCTCTTTTCTCCCTGCTACTCACCCAAAAGAACTGTCCTCTCTCTCCTCTCCTCTCTTTCTCCTCTCTTCTCCTTTCCTCTCTTCTCCTCTGTTCTTTCTCTCTTCTTGTTCTCCTACCATCCCCTCATCAAACATAGACACGTAGATTCTACCCCATGAAATATTCATTCACATTTACTCTCTTCTCTCTTCCTGATACTTTTAACCCTGTTTGAAGTTTGCTCTTACATATGATCTTTTTGTCTCCTTGATTCCCCCAAAAGTGTGAAGGCTTTAAAAATAAGGGTCAATAGCTTTGTCTTTACCTAGATACACAAAAATACTGATTGTATTTATTTATCTTTTTTTTCCAAATTTACTTGTTTACTTTTCTAATATTTCTTTGATTGATAAGTTTGCTTGTCAAATGCCCTTACTCTCCTCTGTTCCCCCCACCCCACCGAAGGTCTCTCTCAAAGCCCTCTTTTGCTGTAAGATCATCTCTGTTTCATTGATGATAAAGTTCATTTTTGTGGGACACGTTGTTTGGAGATACAAACCAATCTCATTCAATTTTCTGAATATCATTTCCCATTATCTCCTTTGATTTCTCATAACTGAGGAGTCTTGAATGATCCATACTGATTTTCCTTTTTATGTGAAGTTCTTTCTCCCAGATGCCTGAAATATTTTTTTTATGGTATTGAAATTATATAGTTTGATCATGATGTCTTTTGCTTTATATTTAGAATTTCTCTCTTTTTTTAATGAGTTCTAGCATTATAACTTTATTCTCTGTTTTCAAATTTCTGGGCATTTTTCTTGTTTGATTTCCTAAAGTAAGGTTTCTATGTTTTTTATTTCATTTTTCTTTTCTTATTATTGTTCAGTCATTTCAGTCATGTCTGACTCTTTGTGACCCCATTTGGAGTTTTCTTGACAAATGTACTGGAGTGGGTTGCCATTTCCTCCTATAGCTCATTTTACAGATGAGGAACTGAGGTAAACAGGGTTAAGTGACTTGCCTAGATTCACACAGCTAGGAAGTATCTGAGACCAGATTTGAACTCAGGAGGATGAGTTTTCCTGACTTTAGGCCTGGCACTCCATCAACTGTGCCACTTAGATGTCTTGTTCTTCTCTTAAAGACCTATAATTATTTTTTAGCTTTTATAAATAGATTTTATTGATAATTGTTCTTATTGCTTAATAGTTGAGAGATTTGGTGGTCTCCTAGTCTGTAAAATATCCCCAAATGGTTGCATGTGGGGAGAATGGTTGAGCCCCCTAAGGATGATATTGTAAGCACCTAATACCTTTATATGATGTAGTAAGATTCCCTAATAAATAGGATAGGAATTGGAAAAGTGAACCTGTACTATCCCAGGCTGCTTGCGTAGGAGAGCTCAACCCAGAGGTTACCCCATTCTCATCTGATACTTCAACTGTGGCTTGAGGACCTGAGGAAATAGAAACCCACTATAGACACCGACCAGTCATTAGAGACTGGAGACAACATTCATTCTGGGCCATCAATAGGGCAGCGGATGTGGTAACTGAGGTTGCAGAAGTGATAGAGGAGTCACCAAAAAAGTGCCAAGACCATCCCACCAGTGACCAAATTGACACAGGTTACAACTGGAATCATGAGTGGGACAACTAAGCTTTTAGGAAGCCAGATGGTGCCCCCTGGTGGGGTCTGTGCAGTGTCCTATGCTCACCTCTGATAATGTTGTTGCAAGATAACAGCTCAAACACCTCACATCAAAGATAGAAGAAGAGAGGAGAGGAGAGGAAGGGAGGGAGGGGAGGGGAGAGAAAGCTAAAGGAGAGAAAGGGACAGGAGAGAAGGGGAGAGGAGGGAAGGGGAAGGGAAGGAAAGGGAAGAAGAGAGGAGGGGAAAAATTTTCCTCCACCTTCTATATGGCACCTTTCTTGATGCCCCTAATGACTAATGCTCTGTCTCTCAAACAACCTTGATTTATTTTCATTTACTATTTTTATATTTATTCTGTGCATGTTTCTGTATACGTGCTGATTGTCTTTCTCATTGGAAAGTAAGTTTCTTGAGTAACGATTGTTTCATTCTTTATATTTTATATCCACCATGTCAGGCATAAAATAGGTGTTTAATGCTTGATGCTTGATTATTTGATTGATGTTATAGACTACATTACTACATGTAACCTAGGTATTTGATCAACTGTATGCAACTCTTAACATGGATGCTATATGCTATGTATTTATAAGAAGCCTTTGTTTTTGGTTTACAATATAATATGCTGCTCTAACATGTATATTATATCCTGTATGTCCACTTGTAATCTATATTACAATATTGGACAATTTGACTGTGACAACACTATTCTAAATTACTACATATTAAATGGCATCTATAACCCATACATATGCATTAGGCACAACTGGATTTTTTTGGGGGGGAAGGGGAAGGCTTTTGTCTACAATGAGCATCTGAAAACATAGGCCTGAGTCAATTTTAGAAGTTCCCAGTTTTGGGGCTGGGTGGGGCAATCAAGTCAAGATCAGGCACGCTACCATTGAAAGTCTCCATAGTCCAAACCCAAGTTCATATGCATTCACACAAAGCTTCTGAACTACAGTAACTTAGGGCCCTTTGGATTTTTCATTGGTGGTGAACACACAAGTTTTTTAATCTTTCAAATCCTGTTCACCTACTCTTTTATTTATTTATTTTTTTAAAGATTAGGTCTCCCTAGCTCTTTCAGCCTGGAAGTACAGGTGCTACTCATGGCATGGACCCACTCTGATCAGCATGGAAACTTTGGCCTACTCCATTTCTGACCTGGGTCAGGTCATTCCTCCTTAGACAACCCGATGGACCTTCCCCCAGCCACACCTCCAGGAGCTCACCATATTAAGGCCTAATTTACTGCAGAACTCCAGTTGGTTTAACCTACCATTTGTATCTCAGGACTCTTGAGATCAAGTGATCCACCAGTCTCAGCTTCTCTGGGAGAAGAAATTAGAGGATCTCCCACCCACACCCAGCTGGTTATCCATTCTCACATCCCATAGAATTCCTAGGTTCACACACAGAATGAACTTCTCTCTTCCCTTCCTCTACAGGTTTCCAAATATTTTTATTTGGATAGTTAACCAGTGTATAACAATAGAGTTCCATGAGAGTGGTGTGGAGCATGAACAAAAGATTGGTGATGAGCCAAAGTGGATTTCAAGGTTACATTGTGATTAGGAAGGAAAAACTTGAAAAGACATAGGGAAATCACCAGCTTTGTTAATAAAATAGAAAGAAAGGCCAAAGAGACTCTTCTGGTCTTGCCAGAGGAGCCAGAGTTATAGTTTGTAATTGTAAACTAGCTCTTGTGACAATTAATGGAAGTATTACTTTGCCTATGACCCTTGGTCCAAGAGGTCCAGACATGTACAAGATCTGCTGATGTCAGGATGCTACATTGGTCCCAAAAAGAGATTGTCTTTTTTCTAATGCTTCCCAGGAAATTTGTGATTAGCCTTTAAATTTCTGTTGGTTGAGGTTCAGGTAGTGATGAACAAGTGATTTTCTAGCTAGGACAAATCAGGCTTAGGGGTCTTGGGAGAAGACAAGAGACAGAGTTGTGGGAAGAGAGGAGGAGGTGACAGAGAAGGATTTTCTGTTCCTGTTGTTGAGTCGTTTCAGTTGTGTCTGACTCTTCCTGACCCCATTTGGGGTTTTCTTGGCAGAGATACTGGAGTGGTTTCCCATTTCTTTCTCCAGTTCATTTTGCAGATGAGGAAACTGAGGCAAACAGGGTTAAGTGACTTGCCTAGGGTTACACAGCTAGTAAATTTGTAAAGCCAAATTGGAACTCAGAAAGAGAAGTCTTCCTGACTCCTGGCCCTGGCACTGTCCCATCTACCTAGCTGCCCCAAAGAGGAATAGAAAGGAGGAAAATTCTCACTGGGCTGTTCCATTAGTTCCAAATGGAAATGCAAGGATGGTAATACAATGTCCTACCAAGACTGGAGTTAGCTTTTTCTTTTGTAACTAGTATATATCCCAATGCTCCAAGAAACACCCTATAAAATTCCTTTGACCTACTCATGGCCTGCATATAAATGTTCCCTCTCTAAGAATAAAGGCAGAGACTGTGGCTAAAAACTCAGTTATTATGGATTTGCTAAAAAATATTGAGTCCAAAGGGCCTATAGAAGGGTAAGAGAGGGAGAAAACCAACAACAGATATAATGTCTGATGTAACATCAAGGAAAGACTGCTTGTGTTCAGTATACTGAGCAGCAGAAGAACTAAAAACCATTACCACTCTCTGGACAGCTAGATGGTAAAGTGGCTAGAATGCTAGCCCTGGAGTCAGGAGAATCTGAGTTCAAATCCAGCCTCAGATATTTACTAGCTGTGTGACCCTGGGCAAGTCACTGAACCCTGTTTACCTCAGTTTCCTCATTTGTAAAATGAACTGGAGAAGAAAATGGCAAACTACTCCAGTATCTTTACCAAGAAAACACCCCAAATGGGGTCACAAAGAGTCAGACATGACTGAAACGACTGAACAATAACAACAAATCACTCTCTGAGTACTCCTATCAGCTCTGACTGTTCCCCTAGAGATGGGTGGGGCAGCTCTGACTGCAAGTGGACAAAGGACAACTGGTGCTTTATGATGGTCCGTCCACCTCAGGACCTGGGTTAAATGCTCAAAGGCTCAGTCCTGTTAAAGCAAATATCTAAGGAAGTGCATAAGTTTTCTCAGCATCTTAGGACTCAGTTTTTATAGGAGAGAGTACCATGCTATCTTTCTGAGAATATTGATTTTACTTTGAGTTATTTTATTTCTACTGGGGACCCCCAACCTCTTTAGCCTCCCCTTCTTGGGGGGACACTTGCAGCTGCCAAGAAGCAAAAGCAGGAAAGGGCTGGCTGAGACTCCAGGATCTTTAGACTATCTGATACTCCTGTTCTTAACTGGGGAGAAAACTGGGGAACCCTCACCAGAGTTCTTCATATCCCTCTGTTAAGCTTGTTTTCTCTAAGAGAGAATTGGAAAGAGGAATGGAGAAAAAAACCAGAATACTTCCGAAAGGTGAGTACTTAGATTTTTTGCAGTCGTCTTGAAAGATGACTCCTCTCCCCTTTCCTCAACCATTGTTATGGTGGTACTAATCCATCTGATCCCAATCCTATTATAAGTCTCAGAATGAACTTGGTGTAGTGGAAAGAATATTTACAGTTATCTTTTCCACATCGTGACTTTCCCCATTGCAGTTTTGATATATCATGGCATAAGAAATTAAATGGGAATTTTTTTGGTGTTTTGTGGAATCCGCAGACAACATGCAAAGACCAGCAGATGACACCAAAAAAGTTTAGAAACTCAGAAATGCATAAAATATATGTATAGTATTATACAATACCAACATTTTATCTTTTAATACCATAAATATATTCAATTCTTTTTTTAAAATTAAAATAGGTAAAAAGTTAAAGTTTGGGAAAAGAATGCAAAAGCCAGTAGATGACATACAAAGGCTAGTATTTTTACTTAACATTGACCTACACATAACCTATGACCAAATACTTAATCCAAATTTTGCAATAAGGTACTGTAAACACCCATAAGAGAAAAAGAAAAAGAAAAAAATTCAGACTTCTTCTCTGGTACAAAGTGAGGGCCAAAAAATTTTATATGGATTTTCCAGATCATGGTGGCACCATGCCTCTAACCCCCACAATGTGGAAGGATAACTGTCTTCACCAAGGCATAAAGTCAGAAGGCATGAGTTCTAGTCCTGTTTCTGACACTCAAATAACTTTATGATCCCTGGTCAAGTTGCTTGAGTACCCTGAATTTTGGTTCCCTAGTTTTGAAGCCTTGACCATTTTATCAACCAACTTAGAGCAAGTCGCTGAATCTCTCTCTCTGCCTCTGTTTTCCTCATCTATGAAATAGCAATAAATATATTTGTATACCTTGCCTCTCAGATTTGCTGGCAGGAACATAAGAGCTTTGAAAAGAGTAAAGCAAGAGCTATTGTGTAAGTGTGACTTCTTCCTGGCATTCACCTCCTGCCAGTGAGGTGTGAGGGACTTAAAATGCAGAATGAGACACGCATTTTTGGACATGACTAATTGGGAATTTGTTTCTCTGGACTATGCACATTTGCTATGAGTGTTTTCTTTTTCTTTTTTTTGTTCAATTGGACAAAGTGGACAGTGAGAGGAAGAGATAATAAATGCTTTTAAAGTAGATGATTAGGGGCAGCTAGGTGGCATAGTAGATAGTACACTGGTCCTAGAGTCGGGAGGACCTGAGTTCAAATCCAACCTCAGACACTTACTAGCTGTGTGACCCTGGGCAAGTCATTTAAACCAAAGTGCCTCTAAAAAAAATAGATAATAAAGTACAATAGATAATACAAAAAGTAAATTTAATACTGAAATAAAATAGAGATTCAGGAAAATATATATTTTAGAAATATGATTTCTTTCCTTACCTGTTAAATGAGGAGAATGATATTTACTTAAAGTACCATATGGGCTTCCTGCATGGATTCAATCCAATCAGTATCAATATACATGTGAAAGTGCTTTGAAAACTATTAATTTTCTTTAATAAATGTGAGAGTGATTGTGTCCTAGCATCCTTCCACTGCTCACCATTCCACCGATGCCTTTCACATATACAGTATATGTAGATACTGCATTTGGTCACCCTCACTCACACAGTGTCTTCTTCATTAGCAGAATTGGTCCAATGCCCTCGAAAAGGCCTCTATCAATAGACCTCATCAGTAGTGTTACTGCACTCCCCACACCGGATTTCACCAAAATGGAAACAAGTCCAAAGGTTCACGGAACAGATGCCCCGCTTTAACTACCAAGCTGGGACCACCCAGTCATCACTTCATCTTTCCAAGTGGACTGAAGCAAAACCTGAACCATGGGTCAAACATCAGGTCAGAGCTACACAACATCCCCACACTGACCACAGAGCAGTGCCTGTACCACTGCCCCGTCTTCAACAACAGACCAATGTTAAATCAACACCACACCTTAAAAAGAATGCAGGTACCTCAGTCATGGCCTTACCTAGGCCCAAAATCAAGGCCAAGAAAACTGAGAGATCATCAACAGCCACCAGACACAATCTTATACTTCCACTCAACCCCAGACATCAACCAGAGTCTCCATGGAACCCCGACTCATTGAACCCAATGGATTCCCCAGGGCCTGACCACCTTTCTGAGATTTTTCCAGACTCTGACCATCCAGTGGAGGACCTAATACAACTCCATCAGAAGCCTCCTTCTCCATCGATCTTCAATCCCCAGGCAGAAATTCCACTACGTGAGGGCCATAGGCCCAAGGCTGATGCTAAATCCCAAACATGTCCTGACTTCCAGGCTGCAGCCATATCTGTGCCAATAAGCCCCCATCAACAGGCTAAAGCTTCACCAAAGTCCAGACGC
Organism: Vombatus ursinus; assembly: GCF_900497805.2. Lineage (NCBI taxonomy): Eukaryota > Metazoa > Chordata > Mammalia > Diprotodontia > Vombatidae > Vombatus > Vombatus ursinus. The sequence goes on from NW_020954737.1 coordinate 9,148,160, forward strand.
CGAGACAGGGCCACAAGTTCCCTAGCAGGAGTATACAACCAGGAGCCCAAGGCCACAGCTGCACCATCATCATCTTTTCCTGAGGACTGTGGGCCCAGGGCCACAGCTTTGAAATCATCAGGCCCCCTGGGCAAAGCCTCAAAGGAGTCTAGCCTCTTCCTCAGACCCACAGCAGCAATGTCCTTGCTTCCTTTCTCTGACTGCCGGTCCAGAGCCATGGCTGCATCTTCATCCCATCTAAATCAGAGAACACGAGTCAGAACTGCAAGTCAAGCCGAGAAGAGGTACAGGCCCATTGCTCAAGTCTCATTTCGAGCAGGAAAAAAACACGGGGAAACAATTCCAGCAGCAAAAGACAACCAGGCCACAATTCCATTAAACCCAAATCACACAGCTACCATGTTTGCCCTGGATTTAGGCACCGAGGACACAATTCTACCTGGCTCTGACAGCCAGGTGACCCCTCCATTTATCCCTGACCTGAACCAAGCTAAAACTGAGGATATTCCAAATCCCAACATCCAGACACTTCCAGTACGTCTAAAACATGAAAAAATTTCACATAAAACTGATAAGCAGGCCATGATTTTAACAGGCAAAGATCCTGGGGCATTGAGATTAGACCAGCAGGAAAAACCTCTAAGTGGCCTGGACTGTGGGTTCACGTCATCACCTGGACCTGACCAGCAAGCTGAGGACACACAAGACTACATAGAGCAAAAGCCCTGGGAAGCAAAGTCACCAAGGATAGACCACCAGGCCATCACTTTAATAGAACAGGACCCTAGATTAAGACATCTGGGCTTAGACCAGGAGGACAAAACTCAAACTGACCCTGGGCTGCTGGCCACCCTGCCACTCAGAATGGAGCATGAGGATGAGGAAACACCAGTTTCCATTGTCCATTTCTCAATTCAAACAGATCAAGAAAAACTACAAACAATGTCACCAAAACCAGACAGTCTCAACACAATTTTGAGAGTCTGGGAAGACAAAGCAATGCCTATAGTGGGCTTAGGCAATCAAGACAACATTGCCCCTGGCCCTGAAAACCAGTCACCAGTTCCAGCAAGTCCTGACCACCAGGACAAGGACATACTAGACCACAAAGCCCATATTTTACTTCCAGCAGGTCTAAACCACTGGGGAACAATATCACAGGGAATAGACCAGCAGCTTATGGAGCCAATTGATTGGGATTTCTGGGGATCACCTCTTTCCCTGAGCATAGACACCCAAGAAATAACACCAATTGACCCTGACCATTGTGGGGACACACCTCCACCCCACCATAATCACCAGACTGCAAATAGACCAGATTCTAATACTCTAACCTCTCCTCAAAGAGAAAAATGTTGGAAAACAATACCACAGGGAAGTGACCATGAGGCTACAACATTGTCAGATCAAGATCATAGGGCAAGCATATCTCCTTTGACCTCAGGCCCAGAGGATAAAACTCTATGCCCCCTGATCACCAAACCACAGTCCAAATCAACCTTGAACACTGGGCTGAGATTATAGGAGATCCCATTAGCCGTGTGTCCCTTCAAATACAACAAGAGCCCTGGGAAATGGACCTCCTAGAACTGACCACCAGGACCCAACTCCGTCAAACCAAGGTTGTACGAGGCCTCCAGTGAACTTAGACCAGAAGGGCAATACTTTATCTGACTTCAACTACCAGAACATATCTCCCACCAGCCTTGAGAAACAGCCTGAAGACTTGACAGGTCCTTTTGCCCATGTCTTGCTTCAAAGTGAACAGCAGCATCTAGAAACAATGGCAACTCACCAGGGCATAGCCCCAGGAGTCCAGAATCACCAGTTAATACCCGCCCTGTCATTAGACTCCCAGTACTCAATCCCACTAGACCTTACGCCTGAGGCCACACTTCCATCCAGCTCCAACAAACAGAATGAAGATACACAAGTCCTCATTACCCAACCCTCACCTCCAACTGAACCAGAGCGCTGGGTGATGAGTCAACAGAGAACTCATCAGGCTACAACTCTAACAAGCCACAATGAAGGAGCAGCAATTCCCCTGAGTTTGGAACCCTGGGACACAAATCTAAGTGTTTCCAAATACCTTGCCATATCTTTACCTAGTCTTGACCACAAGTTGGAGAATGCTCCAGACTCCCAAACCCAAGCCACACCTCTTTCAAGCCAATACCACTTCCAAATATTATCGGTGGATTTAGACCACAAAGTTACTCCTCTATCCACACCTCTTCCATGTAGCTCTGAAAAACAAGTTGAACCCACATCCCATTCTAGAAAGGTCCAAAGCAAACTTCCAAGAAATCTGTTTCATACCCATAGGACTTCACCAAGTCCCAGATACAGGGTCACACCTCCACTGGGGGCTGGCCACCAGGCTGAGCCTTCAAAAGGCCAAAGCTATCAGAGTAAGGCTGAACCGAGCTCTAAGCATCAAGATCAGGTCCAGACTAGGTTCCAATCCCAGACCCAGACAATGAGAAACAGAAGAATCCCATGGCGCTTAAATTACATCAAACCATATAATGTAGAGGGGGGATTTGTCCCTTCTAGAATCACTCAATCATCAATTCCATCCCTCAGCAGAAAATTTAAAATGACATCTGTAAGCAGATTCTCCTGCAGAGGATGAGGGTGTCTCCCCTTTTTCATAAAGGCCGAAGACTTTTAATGGCTTATCCAGTCTGTTTAGTGTGTACCTCCTGGATACCAAATGGCTGTTCCCACATTCAGGAGATGAAACACTCTTGTGTGGCCCAACTTTTGGCCATACCAACCCCTCTGCCTGGTCCTAAGGAGGAGCTGGGCATGAAATTTGTTCTTCAAATGCCCAAGGCTAAATTTCCTACTTATAAACAACAAAACAAATCCCATAAGCCCTTCATCAGGCTATCCACCACATTCCTCATCACCATCTGTGCCATCCCCTTCACCAGCAAAGGGAAAATGGCTTCAGTTTGTACTTAGTAAGGATGAACAGCCAATGGCAAGAAACTCATCCAGAGGCCAATCTCCTTATGTAGGGGAAATGTCGGTGAAGAGGAATAACAGCAGAGGAGAAGGGGCTAGGGCCCCTGGGACACTTTTCAGATCTCTTCTAGAGATATTTCAAATGAAGCAAAAGGGACATTAAATTACCATCTTTTTCTCTTTGAAAGCAATTGACTGACTCCCTGAGTATATTTGGAACCTGTATCTTATTTCTTATTGTATTTTGTTTTAACATAGCAGGACTGGAAGATAGGAAGCCTGCCTTTTCTTGTCAGTTCATGATGAGGGCCAATTAAAGATAGTCTTAGGTGTATCAGGAGAAAGGTCTCCATGTTCTCCCCTCCCTGTCATGCCCTAGTCTAACCTCAGAGGGTCAGACAGAGTGGACCCAAAACAGCAGAAAAACCTTTATCATCTGCTTCTTCATTTTATTTTATAGCACATTAATAAATGTCTTTGTCCCTATAAACCTCAGTAAGGCATACCTGTATTATCCACTCCCTTACCTGATAGGATATGGGCCCAAGACAGGCCTCCCAAAAAACCCCTTCCTTGAACTTTATTTAAATCCTTTTACCTGGTCAAGGAAGTCTAGCAGTCTCCTGAGGTTATTCTTAATTCCTGTCAACTGGTCTTCCTTATCACCTACACCCAATCTCCCAATTCTTTGTTACCCTAATTAAAGTCTAGCTCTCCATTGTCTATTGCCACCTGATGGCACCCCACCTCCCTTATACTTCTCTTCCTTGATCTTATCCAGACCCCATTCAACCTCCCGGACACTCCCATCAAGATTCTCCCAGGACCCTCCCCCAATCACCCCAGCTTCAAGATCCTCCCTAAACTCCTCCTCCATTCACCCCAGCTTACTGTCCACTCCCATCAAGACACCCCTTCTCCCAGCCCCTCCTCCAGTCACCCCAAACTACTTGGCCACTCCTAGATCCCTCCCATAGTCTTTCTGTATCTAAGATTCACCCTGGCCACCATTTAGAGGCTGAGACTTCCTCATGTCTGTTTGTCCTTATGAGTGTCACAAATGTTCAGATTCCTTAAGAGCCTGACCTATATGGCTCATCTTTAATCAGCCTTGTCTTTGGCTGAAAGAAGGCTTGGGTCGAATTCTTTTGGGCAGGACCCGCGTGTCTTGATTTTGGGGTCCCAGCACTCTTAACATCTAAACCTCAACATATCCATATGCCAGCTTCAGAGGAAATTGTGTTCTTGGTTCTGTAATTCCATTTCAAAAGGTCCACAATTTCATCACTAACTAACAGAGGCTTCAAGAAGCAGGTCATGGCCACCAGTGTAAGGTCCAACTGAGCCACCCGCTGAGATCAGTCAGGTTTGAGCTACGGTCCAACAACAGAATTTGCCTGGGGGTGGGGGGGAGACAGAGGGAGAGACAGAAAAGTTCCATGGTGTTTAAATAACATTAAACCACATGCCACTGAGGAGGAAATAAAGGTAAGATTTATTGTTAGAGCCTAGATAATTCAGTCTTCTGCTGATGATTAAAGCCTCTTGGAACCTCAGTCTGGCAGCCAGGACCTGGTGGAAGTGTCCTGTAAGTGAGGAAGACAAAAATAGACTTCAGTCAGTCAACAGGCATTTTAAAAGCACTTACTATGTATTGGACACCATGCTGAACACTGGGAATACAAGTACAAGTAGAAAAACTTAGAAGTTTGCCCAGGGGGAGGTTGGTAGAATGTGATCTGGCTTCTGGGAACATCCAATATAATTTAAAAATTTGTGAAACCTTAATTAGTTGATTATCCTTACCTTCTGTTAAGGTTAAAAAAATTCATTGTCTGGTTTTCTCTCTTTTGGTGATGCCCCTTTAACCACTGAGCATAGCGCACTTCTCTAGGCACAACTCTTGAAGTCTTTCCGGTTTGGTTTAGTAGTTTTTTCAGTCGTGTCTGACTCTTCATGACCCCATCTGGGGTATTCTTGGCAAAGATACTGGAGTGGTTTGCCATTTCCCTCTCCAGTTCATTTTACAGATGAGGAAACTGAGGCAAACAGGGTTAAGTGACTTGCTCAGGGTCACACATCTAGTAAGTGTCTGAGGCCAGATTTGAACTTAGGAAGATGAGTCTTCCTGACTCCAGGCCAAGTGCTCTGTGCACTATGGTGCCACCTAGCTGTCCCTTCCAGTTTGGTAGGATTGGTCAAATCTAGCATAGCTTTCCAAATCTACACTCAACTCCATGATGTGACAGGACAGTAGGATTTTACTGGAGGCTTTGTCATCTGGGAAATAGAAAATATGAAATCCTTATAGCCGTGTGGATCTAAATTTACAAAATGAGAGTATCTACTATCCTCTAATTCTTCATGCCATATGTATCATTGGTAGAAAAATCATCTGCTATAATGTGATCCTGACTATAAAAACCAAGGATACTGAGTCCGTAACTCTTTGTGGACCCAAATTACCTTTTCAGCCCCTATCATCTGTTTTGTTTACTCTGTAGTCCAGCAAAATTGGCCCCCTTACTCTCCCTCACACTTGGTATTCCACCTGCCACCTCAGCATCTTTGCACAAGCTTGGAATACTCTTCCACCCCACCTCTGGTTCTCAAGCCCAAGCACAGCCTTCTCATGAAGCCTCTCTGATCCATCCTCCTCACTCAATCCCAGCTGCTAGTGCCTTCCCCAACAAAATTTACCTTTTCTTTTTACTTGTATATACTTTGTATTTATTTTACCCAATTAATGTAAGCTTTTGCTTATGTATCCCTCATCCCACACATCACAGTGCCTGGCACATAGTAGGTGCTTAATACAGTGCTGATATACTTTTGGCTAATAATAATGCCTAAAATACAAAAATACCATCCTTTATTGATGTAGCAGAACCAAAACCCCTTTAAGGATTTCTGACTAAAATCAGAATTGCCTCTCTTAGGAGAAATTCATCCAGGGAAGCAGCAACCTGGAATATCACAGAATCTCAAGGAATGTCTTCCCCCCCCCCCCCCCCCCCCAGAGCATAGTCACTCCACCAGATCTGGGTATTTGTTCACCACAATGGGTGATAAATTTTCACATAACTGTCCATTGCATGCTAAGCACTGGTGATTATATCATTTGGTACAAGAGTTTTTTTCTCTCAGCAATCTCAGGGAACTTTTGTCATTGGCCTCTAGGCTTCTGTCCTGTGGATTTGGGAGAGGTACAGGCATGTAATTGATGAGAACCAAGGAAACTTAAGTGTTTGATCCAGTTTAAAGGTGAGCTGCTTACTCTCAGTGTATCAGCATGGCTCCATGGGATACCATCACAGATGTCTCTGAGTATGCCAGCCTGTCCAATCCCTGCTTGGTTCCCTGAAAATGGGGTGGGGCAGCTTGAGTGAAGGAGGACAAGGGGAAAACTGATGCTTTATGATGTTAGGGCCCCCTCAGATCCTCTATCTGGTGTGTTTGAGGAAGCACACATCTAGTTTTTTCTGAATCCCATGACACAATCAATCCTCTTGGGATAGAGTACTTATCTTTCTGAAAAAAACAAAACAAAACTAGATTTTGCTTTTAGTTACTTTATATTTGTTGTGGATCCTGTCCCTCAAGGCATTCTACCGTGAGGAAGCTTATAACCAACAAAAATCACAAACAAGAATTGGGCTGGCAAAAATTGCTGAGTATTAGAACATTTGAGATATCCTGCTCATCTTGGAATTTCTTACCGGTAAGATTTTGGTCCTATGGAACTCCTTCTGAATATATGTAGTAATGTACTTTGCAAACCTGTAAAGTGCTTTATAAATGCCAGCTACTATTATGGCAATCTTATATCAGAACTACTTAGGTTAGGTGGTAGATTTCCTTTGCTAAACTGTCTCTTCAAACCCAGAGAGAGAAATTTTTGTTCTGAATCAGACCCTCAAGGTCTGACTTATGTCCCCCTGAACCAAGGATAGATTCTATTTCCAAACTAAAAGGGAAACACAGCTATTTTAGTCATTTATTCATACAAAATGTAACCAAATGTTTTGCGCAAGGCACTGAGTTAGTGTGACATCAAGCAAAATAATGGAAAAAAACACTCACTTCCTGTACACACAGTTTACTATAGTAGTTATAATAACAAAAGGGACAGGACTATTTATACTTTTTTGCTTTTATTCAAAGAAATACTGACTCTTAGTGAATGGACATGATGGGTCAACCAAGGACAAATATGAAATTCCATTTTTATTTTTCCTGGAACCAGAAGATCAAACTTTTTGTGTTTTGTGTCCCTGGAGGAGCCTGCCAATCACCCTGACCTGAAAATATGGACAATGTGGATGATGTACACTTACCTCTGTTTTGTGATGTCTGGACCTCAGGTCCACAGAGCAGTTGGGACCATAGAATTAAGTCCTGCTATAGGCACCTAAGAACACTGTCCATCTAGTTTTCTCTGCCTCTTGGGATCCACCCTTCTCAGGAGGAATGTCTTTTTGTTTGTTTTTTCCTGAATAGCTTATTTTTACTTTCTCAGGCATATTTGTTTTTAAAGCTCTATAAATTAGAGAAACTTTGAACCCTCGAGTCCATTGGTATTAGGGCATTTGAAATACCCTACTTCCTGTTCTTCTTGTAGATTCTATTGGTGAAAATTGCTGAGGGAGGGAGGGATGAGAGAGGAATGGGGTATGGGGTCATTGGATGATCAAGAGAAGAAAAGAGGGTTCTGAAGAGATCTAGTTAACCCAGTCCTGCCCATCTTAGCTCTACTTGTTTAATAATCAAAATAGTTTCTGATTTCTTGAGGAGGGCATCCCAAAATTCTCCATGACTTCAAAATAAAGTGTATTCATCACTGCAGGAAATAAGAGTATGAATATACACAAGAAAACTCCTTTGTTGATATGAGAGATTGCAGCAGTTCTTAGAACGAGAGCCTCAAAATTTCCTCTGACTCTGGGGAACCTGATTTCTCAGAGGCTGGGAAAATGCCACCTGACATCACAAGGGTCTGCCTTGAAACTTTGTCCTTTTAGCTTGCTAAAACTGTTCCCTGAAAAGGGGATAGCTCTTTTCTTTTCTCAGTGAGTTTATATACTCATGCAAATGAGTTTCTCGGGTCTTTGCCTTAGAGGAACTATTGCTGGGAGGGGGCCAACCTTGGTTGAGGAGGGTTGGAATGGAGTAGGATGGGGTTTGACTCTTAGAAACGGTTTGGAAGGCCTGGAAAGCAAGGACACACACACACATACACATACACACAGAGAGAGAGAGGGAGAGAGAGAGAGAGAGAGAGAGAGAGAGAGAGAGCTGCTTGGCTAATTTTACCCATTCTATTGCTGTTAGCGGTAAGATAAGGCTAGAACAACTCTATCCCAAAATGGGGACCACAATGATAATGATCCCAGGCAGACAAGGGTGGAGCTAGAGGCAAAAGTGAAGTGAGTCATCACTCCAGCCAGGCTTTTAACTTCAATGATCTTTGAAAAGTTCACTGGAATCAGAGCTCTTTATATTTTTCATTAACATACTATTTTCTCAAGGAGACTTTTTGGAAGAAGAATGGAGAGAAGATCCAGGATTTTTCCCAAAGGTGAGAACTTTGGTTTTCCGTCATCCCAACTTGGTCCCCATCATATCTCTCCACTATTTTTTTTGGCGGGGTAGGGGGAGTGCTTATTCATCTATCTGACCCTGATCCTATCAGAATACTCAGAATAAAACTCAATGTAGTGGAAAGACCACTGTCCTAGTCCTAAAAAAAACAGAAGACCTGAACATCATGTTCCAGCCTTATTCTGACATATTAGGCATATGGTCTTAGGCCAGTCACTTTTAGTGCTCTGAATTTCTATTTCCCAGGTCTGAATCCTGGCTGCCTATCATTTACTGTCTATAAAAACCTTGAGCGAGAGTAATTTCTTATAAAATTGACAATAAAAATACAGGAACTGCCTCTGGGGAGAGGCGGCAGGGAATGATAAAATATAGTTATATTATATGACATAATAAAGCTTATAATATATAAAGCATAAAATACAGCACCTAAATACCTTTTCTTTCCTTATGTCATACATTGTCCCATGAGCTTTTTTTCCTATGTGGTTCAAAGGAAAGAAGACACAGAAAGTGCTTAGAAAGTAGGGAAAGAATGACAAAAAATTTCAGGTATTAAGACAGTTTTATAGATAAAGATACAAATACACATATATGTCATTTCTTTTCATTTCAATTTACTAAGTACTTCTTTAGAAAGCCTACTACTAAGTACCCTAGCACTGTGTTAGTTTGGGTCACGCAAAGACAATCCACACCTTCTATTGGGAGGAAACAGCAGCATGTATACAGTTAAGGAAATACAAAATGTATGTAAGGTAAAAACAATGGAATCCCCAGAAGCCTGGGTAGGGGCTGGGGAAGAGAGAGGGTAGATAAGGGAGGACCATGAACAAATAAGAAAATCTGGTCAGAAAGTAGTGGATGAGCTAAGCCTTAAATGGAGTCAGGGAGTACAGTAAGAGCTGGAGATCCAAAGGGAAAGTGTTCCAGACAGAAGGCACAGGTGTCCAAGAGGAATGAGAGTCCTGGGTGACGTGCACCAGAACAATGACGGTCACCTTGGCTGGGAAGTAGAGTATGATGAGGGTGGAGGGCAGGGGGGAGCAATAGGGAATCACCCAGGTTATGAAACACTTTACCTGACAAAGAGAAAAGCATTCGTGTGTTATCTTAGGACAGTAAGGAAGTCATTGGAGCTTCTCGAGCAGGGGAATTATTTTGGTCAAATTTGTGCTTTAGAAATATCAATTTGGCAACTGTTTACTGTTGGACACCTAATTGCTTTTCTCATACGACATAGTGTGTGTAGAGTATTCTACTACATCCATTATCTTCTTTACCAACAGAACTGGTCCATTTTCCTTGATGAGGCCTCTAAAACAACCTTGTCCCCCACTCTGGATTTCCCCTCAAAGCTATAAGTCCAGGGCTGAGCAGGTGCCCCATCTCAGCTACTAAGCCAGGCTCACTGAAACATCAGCCCATACTTGCCTCAGGGATTCTGAGAGAGCATCCTCAACACAGTTGCTTAGACATCTGGCCACATCTTCCCATCTGTCCCACTCTGATCACAAGACAATGGCAGACCTACTACCCAGTCTTTACCACCAAGGTCTGACTAAACCATCCCCCCACCATAAATACCATGCCTTGGCCACAGTCATGCCTTTTCCTAGGTCTAACTTAAGGGCTAAGAAAACTGCTCCAAATTTAACAGCTGTTGAACAATGTCTGATGCCTTTACCAGGTCACAAAAACCAGTCTAAATGTCTATTGGACCCTGGCTACCAGTCTTTGGATCACTCAGGCCCTGACCACCTTCCTAAAATTTTCCCGGACTACAAAAATCGGTTTGAGGATGTCATACACCTTGACCAAAAGGCTTCATCTCCAACAACTCCTGCCCACAAGGCTGAACTTCCATCATGTGAAGGTGAGAAGACCAGGCTAAGACCTATATGCAGACCCCACCTAGATTCCCAGACAGGAGCAACACCTGGGTCACTGACCACTACACAACAGACTAAATCTTCCTTGAGGCACAGAAAAAATCAGGTTAGGGCTGCAACTATGTTAGGAGTTACCAAGAAGGGAAACAGACCTACAGTTTCAACCTCTTCCCTCTCAAAGCTTTAAAACCAGACCTGGCCAAAGTATTGAAAAAATTACAACGTGACCTCTGCCCCAGGAATACAGTATCACTGATAGGATGCACTAACCTTGAGTCCAGATCCCATCCTCATTACATCATGATCAGAAGGCCAGGGTTACAACTGTACCCAATCCAGGCCATTGTACTGAGGATATACAAGCCCCCACTACTCAAGTAACACTTCTGATGGAGGTAGAGCCCTGGGAAGAAGCAACACCACCAAGGACAGACGACCAGGCCACAACTGCAGCAGGCCAAGATCATGAAGCAATACCTCTCCTTAATCAGCATAACTCAGAATACTGGACCACACCAACATCTATCTCTGAGGCTAAAGACTTGCCAGACCCAAATATCCATTCCACACTTCAAGCAGAACAAGACAAACAGGGAAAAATGGCAGAGGAAATAAAACACCAGGCTATAATCCCAGCAGGCAAACATCACGAGACAACATATCCACCCCCAGTCCCACAAGATACTTCACCTGACCGATGGGTCAAACTTACACCAAGCCCTCCTCACCAGGATGAAGCTATTATACAATGTCTCAGTTCAAACAGACAGACTCCATCACCCATACCTTAGTTCAGACAGAACAAGAGAGTTAACAAACAATGTCGTCAAGAATAGATCATCAGGAAAAGACCAGAGCTGAATAGAAAATTTGACTTTCTAATACAAGACTCAAGTGAAACATGAAGAGGTAAACAGGAAAGAGAAAATCATAAGAGACTTATTAAGGTTAAACTGTTTACATTCCTGCATGGAAAGATGATATTTGTAACTCATGAGACCTTTGTCAATATTAGGGTAGTTGGAGGGGAAAAATTATATGTATGTATATATAGATATAGATAGATAGATAGATAGATAGATAGAGGGCACAGGGTGAGTTGAAAATGAAGGGGTCATATCTAGAGAATAAAATTAAGGGGTGAGAGAGGATTATACTAGGAGAAGGAGAAAGGAAAGGGTAGAATGGGGTAAATTATCTCACAAAAAAAAACAGAAAAGAAAAGGCTTTTACAGTGGAGGGGAAATGGGGGAAGGTGAGAGGGAATGAGTAAATCTTATTCTCATAGGATTTGACTTAAGGAGGGAATAACATACACACTCAATTGGGTATGGAAATCTGTCTTACCCTACAGGAAATGGGGGGGGAAGGGGACAAGTGAGTAGGGGGATGACAGAAAGGAGGACAGATTGGGAAAGGGGGTAATCATAAGCAAATAATTCTGAGGAGTGACAGGGTCAAAAGAAAGAATAGAATAAATGGGGGGGCAGGATAGGATTAAGGGAAATAGAGTTCATTTTTCACAGCATGTCTACTATGGAAGCGTTTTGCATAACTGCACGTATATAACCTATATCTAGTTACTTGCCTTATCAATGAGGGTGGGTGGGGAGGAAGGGAGAAAATTTGGAACCCAAAGTTTTAAAAACACATGTTTAAAAAAAATGTTTTCACATGCAACTGGGAAAGAAGAAATACAGGAAATGGGGTACAGAAATCTATTCTGCCCTACAGGAAAATTGAAAGGGAAGGAGATAAGAGAAGGGGGGGAGAGATAGAAGGGAAGGCAGACTAGGGGAAGGGGTATTCAGAATGCATGCCATCTTGGGATGGGGGGAGGGGCAAGATGGGGTGAAAATTTGGAACTCATAATCTTGTGGAAGTAAATGTTGAAAACAAAAAAAGAAATAAAAATTACCATTAAAAAAAAGAAAAAAAATAGACCATCGGGGGGCAGCTAGGTGGTGCAGTGGATAGAGCACTGGCCCTGGATTCAGGAGGACCTGAGTTCAAATCTGGCCTAAGACACATAACACTTACTAGCTGTGTGACCCTGGGCAAGTCACGTAACTCCCATTGCCCAACCAAAAACCAAAAAAAAAAAAAAAAAAAGAATAGACCATCAGGCCACAGCACTCATAGGCTCAGATCATGGGATAACACCTCCACTGGGCTTAAATCCCAAGATGAGACTCTTTGGCCTGACCCACCAACCCACACCCATACAGAGTCTAGACCACCAAGTGACTGGAAATATGGTAGATATTAATTCTCCTGTCACACTTCAAGCAGGGCAAGACCACTTGAGGGAAATGGACCAAGAAACAGACCTAGACTGGGTCATATTTTTCCACAGGTCAGGATCACGGGCCATTGGATTTAGACTTTCAGGACATAACTCTACCTGGCTCTGACTACCAAGCCAGGATCCTGGCGCAATACCTCCACTGGCCTTAGTCCCACAAAAAAAATTACTACCTGAACTGGCCAACAGGCTCCATCTCTAACAAGTCCTCACCACTTGGCCAAAGAGACACAAGGCTACCTTGCCTGTGTTTCAGTTCAAAAAGAACATGAGCCCTGGGAAATAATGCTGAAAACAGATCAGCAGGCTACAGCTCTAGTAGGCCAGGATCATGGTGCAGCATCTTTGTTAGACTCAGACTCCAAAGACACACTTCAACCTGGTCTTGACCATCAGACTACATCTCCACCCAGCCCTGACCATCAGGCTGAAGGTTTAACATTACTAGATATTCAATTCATATTTGAAAGAGAACTAGTACACTGGGAAGAAATGGCACTGGAAACATACCACCAAGCCACATTATTAATAGCCCAGGGTCTTGGGGCAACTCCTCCTTTCAACTTAGATCACCAGGATAAATTTTTACTTCCCTCTGATGACTGGGTTGCAACTCCATCACACCAGGACCATGGGATAACACTTCCACTAGCCTTAGGCCCACAGAACAAAACCTCACCTGAGCCTGATCAATGGTCCATGGTTCTAACAAGCCCTTATCTCCCAAACCAAGCTATTCAAGACCACATTCTTGAAATCTCAATTCAAACAAATCAAGAGCTCTGGCAAACAATGCCACCAAAAACAGGCCAGTAAGCCACGATTCTAACAGGCCGAGATAATAGGGTAACGACACCTTTACTGGTCTTAGACATCAAGGACACACTTTCACCTAGCCTTGACCACCAGGCCACATCTCCGTCCGGCTCTGACCAACAGGCTGAGAATATACCAGATCCAAATGTCCAGCTCACAATTCAAGGAAAATAGGACTTCTTGGGAGAAATGGCACAGAAAACACACCACCAACCCACAACGTTAGTAGGCCAGAGTCATGGGACAATACCGCCATGGAACTTAAATCCCCAGGACAAAACTTTAACTGCCTCTGACCCCTAGACCACAACTCTAAGAGGCCAGGATCATGAGACTATACTTTCATTCACCTTAGAACCACAGAACAAAACCCTGTTTGAGCTTGACCAACAGTTCAAAGATATGCAAAGTCATGTTGCCAAAGTCTTCATTCACACAGGACAAGACCTTGGGAAATAATGCCACCAAGAACAGACCACCAGGCCACAACATTTACAGAGCAGGATCATGAAACTATACTTCCAATGCATTTAGACCCCCAGGACAAATTCATCCCTGGCCCTGACCAACAGGCTTCAACTTTTACAGGTCAAAATGATGAAACAACACTTCCATTGGACTTAGGCCCATAGGACAAAATCTTACTTGAGCCTGAAAACTGCATCAAACCTCTACCATACCCTTGCCAACTAGCTGGGGATACTAAAGGCCAGACTCCCCAGGCCTTATTGCAAACAAAACAAGAATCCCAAGAAACAATACCTGCAGGAGCAAATGACCAGACCACAATGTTAAAAGACCAGGATCATGGGACGATACCTCCATTTGTTTTTGGACCACAGAACAAAACGCTATTGGAGAGTGATCAGCAACTATGCACACCACCACCACCTCACTACCAGGCCAAGGATGCACCAAACCATGTTGCTAAAATCTTCATTCAAACAGAGCAAGAGCCCTTTGAAATGATGCCACCAAGAACAGACCACCAGGCCATAGCCTTGATAGTCCAAGATTATGGAACAATACCTCCAATGGGTTTAGACCCCAAGGACACAAATCCTACAGACCTTGACTACTGGGCCATATCTCATCACAGCCTTAACCAACAGGATAAGATGATCATAGACCATAATGGCCATGTCACACTTTAGGCAGATTTTAACTACTGGGAAATGATATCACAGGAAAAAAACCTGAGTCATAGAAATCTAATGGTTGAGGATTTCTTGGACTCGCCTCCTTTCTTGGGGCTAGATAACCAAGAAACAACTCAAACTGGCCTTGACCACTAGTTCATACATTCACCCAGTTCTTACTGCCAATATCCCAAAGTAATGCTCTTACTTTGATCAGAACAAGACCACTGGGAGTCAATACCACAAGTAGTAGGACCCAAGGCCATAACTCTCACAAGGCAGACAGTACCCCCATTGGCCTTTGGCCTACAGGATCAAACTCTACCATTCCTTGCCCACCATGCCATACCTCAAACCAACCCTGAACACTCAGCTTAGGATACTCTAGATTCTGATATTCATGTCTGTCCTTGAATGGTACAACAGCCCTTGTAAACACTACCAACAGGAAAAGGCCAACAGGCTACCACTCCATCAGACCAGGATCCTGAGGTAACACTACCACTGGGTTTAGAGGAGGATAAAATATAACCTGGTCTCTATCACCTCACATGTTTACCCAGCCCTGACCATCAGTCTGAGGATACACCAGCATCTGATGTCATACGTTCAGTCCTGACCAGCAGGTAGGAGATATACAAAGGCCCATTGCCCATGTCTTACTTGAAATGGAACAAGAGTATTGGGAAACAATGCCACCAAGAATAGACCACCACCAGGACACAACTCTCAAAGGTCAAGGTAATGGGGAAATGTCTTTACTAAGCTTAGACTCCCAGGACAAAACTCTATCTGGCCCCAATCTCCAGAACACAAGCAAATTCATCCCTGCCCAGCAAATGGAGCCTACACGAAGTTCCAATGCCTATGTTTCATGTCAAACTGAACCAAAGTCCAGGGAAACAATGCTACCAAGAATAACCCATCAGGCCACAAGTCACATGGGTCAGGATCTCCATTGAGCTTGGTTCCCTGGAACCCAAATCAATCTGGCTCTGATCACCAGGCCATCATACCTCCAGTCAACTGTAACCACAAGCCAGAAGTCGTTCTAGACCTCCAAACCCATGCCACAGCTCCCTCAAACATTCATCACTTATCAAAATTGTCAATGAATTTCAATCACAAGGTCATGTCCAAATCCATCATCAACCTCAAGCCTATGCAAAGTAAGCAGAATCCTTGGTTTTTCAAGTATGATGAACCATACATTGTTAATAGAACTATTCCTACTGAAATTATGCAGACCATCATTACTTCCATCCCCCAAGAAAGAGTAAAAAAATGATATCTCAAAACAGATTCTCCTAAGGAGGATGAGAGTGTCTTCTGCTCTTCAAAGTGGTCAACTAATCACCTCTAGATATCCAATCTGTTTGATCTGTGCCTCCTGGAGCCCAAATGACTGTCCCCATGTTCACAGAATGAAACACCCAGGTGTGGTGCAGCTACTGATCATATCAACTCCTCCGCCTAGTCCTAAGGAAGAGGACGTGGGTATGACATTTGTCCTTCAAATACCCCAGACCAAACACTGTACATTTATTCTCCCAGAAATGCATTACACTTCACGAATGCCCTCATACCATTCAGCAGACTGTTCACCATCTTCACACTGTGAGGACTCCTGTGCTCCTGAAACGTCAAATCCGTACGTCATCCCCTGTTTCTGAAAGGATAAAGAGGCTCAGCTTTTTAATTGACAAATATCTCCAGCTAGGGCAGAGAGTCACATTTAGAAGCCAACAGTCACTCATGGGCACAAAGCTCATGAGAGAATACAGCAGCAGAGAGGACAAGCCAAGGGGGCATCCAATATTTTTCAGGTTTGTGCTAGAGAAAATTCAGTTGAGGCAAAAAGTAAATTAAATGACTAACTTTTCCACTTTGAAAAGTATTGACTCTCTGTGTATATTTGAAATTTGTGTTTTATTTTGTGTCTCACTTTTTAAAAAATGTAGTTGGATAAGTTGAGGGTAAGGCTATTTTTTTTAAATCAGGAGAGAGTCAATTAAGTTTTGCCTTAGGTAGTCAGTGAGAAAAACTTCCTGTTTTGACTACTGTGGAAATATGTTTAATATGATTATGCATGTATAGCCTATATCAGATTGCTTGCTGTTTTGGGGAGGGGGAGTGGAGGAAGTGAGGGAGAAAAAAATGTGGAACTCAAAATCTTATAAAAGTGAATGTTGAAAACTATCTTTATATGTAATTGGAAAAAATAACATACTATTAAGTGGGGGGAAAAAAGAAAAAGAAAAGAAAAATTTCATGTTCTTCCCTGACTCTCATGCTATTGTCTAGTCTCTGCAGGAGAAGGGAACTTGTGGCCTTGAGGCTGCAAGTGTCCCTCTAGGTCCTCAAGTGCAGCCCTTTGACTGAATCAAAATTTCTTGAAGTTTGGATTCAGTCAAGGGGCCGCACTTGAGGACCTAGAGGGCCACACTTGGCCTTGAGGCAGTGGGTTCCCCCGCCCTGTGTCAAACAAACTGTATTCAAAATGAATGTATCTCAAAGCAGAAACCTGGTTTCATGAGCAGACTCCCCATATCAGAGGTGTGATGGAAAACGTCCAACAACCGTCAACAAACAAAGGATGCATGAAATACTTTAAAGTTTAATTTGCATGATTAGAATTGTCTCTATCACTTTTTTTTTTTAAATTTTGTTTGCTTGTTTTTTGCTAAGCAATGGGGTTAAGTGACTTGCCCAGGGTCACACAGCCAGTAAGTGTTGAGTGCTTGAGACCAGATTTGAACTCAGATCCTCCTGACTTCAGGGCCGGTGCTCTATCCACTGAACCACCTAGCTGCCCCTTTATCACTTTTTAAAGTCTAGAAATCAGCAAAAACAATAAAACCCTGATCTGTAGCATTTGCCAATTTCTGAGGGGTGAATGTTCAAAATGAAAGTTTAACAATTGACTTGCAAGCTGATTTGAGCTGGCTCCAGTACACTCCTGCCTCCTCCCCACAAACCTTGATGAAATACCAAGTCTTTGGATAAGGTATTATCCATATGCAAATACTCAAATGGATCAATGCTCCCATCAATTCAGGAATTCCCTTCCTTAATACAGAACATAACCCATTTATACCTGTCCATCCTTTCTTTGTCCCGCTGCTTCCAAAGGTTCCCTACAAGGAGTCCACCCAAAATTCCGTAGTTCTTCCTCTAACATTGAGAAAACACAAGTGGATGTCTACCTGCCCATCTCTTGCTCTTGCCATGTGACCAGGTCCATCTTCTTTTCTTACCATATAATTTCTTAATCATGTCCTTTACTCCTGTTTTTCACTGTTCCTTTAGGGTAATATGTTGCAGCCTGCTCACACTCACCATGTGCTTCTCCATTGCCTCTCTATATGATAACCATTTTTACTTCTTTAGAGGTCCATATATCATCTTCCTATAGTAATACTGGTAAAACTGCTGTGATGGGAAAATTGGGGTTAGCAAAAGAGTTTTGCAATTTCCTAAAAGCAATCCAGCCCAAGCTTTTCCTCCTATCAAACCCTGGGCACAATTCATTGTCCACCTGCACCGTCTGGACTGTTCCATATAGACATACTGTTGGACAAACACTATAGGAAATTCGTTCATATGCATGTTGAAATCTGATCAATAGATATTCCTCATCCACTTGGTCTTTCTTGAGTGGATGGATAGGACAATCTCCTTTGAGTGATTATAGATCTCTTCCAAGGGGCTTTGCAATGTTTTTTAGCTTGATGAGATCAGTACAATGTCATCCATAAACAGGAGCATTTGGAAGACCCCATCCACATGGAATTCTTCTTTGACCTGGACTCTTTGCAGGATCTCCTCCTTCATAGAGTTAGAATCATTAGAATCATTCCCCTAGAAGAAACCCAACCTAAAAAGCAGCAATCCAGAAGATCATACAGTTTTCACTAACAGTGACTATACATTATCATCCATAAACCTATTTATTCTGACCCATCTCCTCATCCATAACTCCGCCTCAAAGGAAATCATGCTCATGGCTCCATACTTCATCATTTTAAAACTTCAAAAGATCCATAATGGTCACAATTCAAACTCTTCACCAACTGCCATATAGCAGGAATCTGCTGAACCCCAAGAGCTATTGTTAATTTTTATCCTTTATTAAGTTGAAAAAATTCCATCATCTGCTTAGTGATGTTTATCCAACCACATTTGAGTCTTGTCTAAGACATGGCACACTTTTCTGGGTTAATAAACTAAAATGTTTCCAGCTTGGTAAGAACAGTAAGATTTGGCAAAGTTTTCAAAACCACCCACTCACTTCTATCCTATGAAGTTGGCACCAGAGTAGCACTTCATGGAGAGCAAGGATCTATAGAACATAAAAAATACATGTGGGGCAGCTAAGTGGCACAGTGAATAGAGCACAAGCCCTGGAGTCAGGAGGACCTGAGTTCAAATCTGACCTCAGACACTTACTAGCTGTGTGACCCTGGGCAAGTCACTTACTCTGATTACCTCCAAAAAAAAAAAAAAAAGAAAGAAAGAGAAGAAAATAGATACTGTGCGGCCACTTACACAGATAAAGCATCATTCTGTCTAATTTCCCAAATGGTAGTATTTACTCTCTCTCAATCTTGGCACCGCAAGTCTCACATATGGAAAAACCCATCTGGTATTTGTGGTAATGTCTTCTGCTGGGTCCACAACTCTTTTTCAGACTTCTGAAGTCACCTCCCCACTCTAGTCCATTCTCCAGAGACTCAGGTGCCTCAGCTTCCTAAGATGCAGGCCTGACCAAGTCACTCCCCTAGTCACTAAATTCTAGTGATTCCTTTTATTTCCAGGATCAAATAATTCCCCCTCTCTCCCCCTTTTGGCTTTTAAAGCCCTTACTAACCTGGCCTTTTCCTACTCTTTCAGTATTCTTATGCATTACACCCTACACATACTCTGTGATCAGTGACACTGGTCTCCTTGCTGTTTTTCAAACAAAAAAATTCATGTGCTGACCCTGTAGACGTTTTTACTGGCTGTCCCCTGTGCCTGGAACTCTGTCCTCCTCATCTCTGCCTCCTGGCTTCCTTCAAACCTCAGCTAAAATCCCACCTTCTGCAAGAAGCCTTTAGTGCCTTCCTTCTGAGATCACCTCTAATTTATCCTGTATATACCTTGTTTGTACATTGTTGTTTTCCTATTGTCTCCCCCATTAAACCATGAACTCCTTGGGAGCAGAGGCTATTTTTTGTTTTTCTTTGTACCCCCAGTGAGTACAAAGTGGAACAGTGCCTGGAACATAGAAGGAACTACTAAATGCTTGTTGTTGACTTGACAGGCTAAAATATGAAAACTCTTCCCAATGATAACAATACCTAACATACAAAAATACCATCTTTGTTATTGACATGGTGGAAACAGAGGCTGGCAAAACTCTGGAAAAAAAACTTAAGAAGGAACAGCATGGAAGATCACATGACACCAGGAAGTGTCTTTGTCTCAGAATATCAACATCTATCTCTTTTTTAAGTTGGAGCTTCCAAGAAGTTGTTAGGAATTTAGATGAGTTTCTTCCAAATGGACAGTAGTGTTTTGGTTATAGAAACATAGATAGAATGAGATACTTAAAGGCAAGGAGATCTGGGTTCAAATGCTGCTTGGGAGAAACTTTTTATTTTTTTTTCATTTTATTTTTTTTCATTTTTTCATTAATTTAATTTGATTTATCAACAATCACTTTCATATGCTTTTGAGTTTAAAATTCTTCTCCCCCTTCCTCCCCATCTCCCTCCCCAAGACGGCACACAATCTGATATAGGCTATACATATACATTCCTATTAAACATATTTTCACATTAACGATGTTGTAAGTAAAAATTAGAACCAATAGGAAGAACCACCAGAAAGAGGAAACAAAACTCAACAGAAGAAGAAAAAAATAGCAATTCAAATTCCCTAGTTCTTTCTTTGGATGTGGGTAGCATTTTCCATCACAAGGCCTTTGGAGATATCTTAGATCTTTGTATTGCTGGGAAGGGTTAAATTTATCAATATTGGTCATCGCACAACATGGCTCTAATTGTGTACAATGTTCTCTTGGTTCTGCTCAATTCACTCAGCATCAGACCATACAAGTCTTTCCAGGTTTTTCTGAAGTCAGCCTGTTCATCATTTCTTGTAGCACAATAGTATTCCATTACATTCATATACCACAACTTGCTCAGCCATTCCCCAATTGATGGGTATCCTCTCAATTTCCAATTCTTTGCCACCACAAAAAAAAGCTGCTATGAATATTTTTGTACATGTGGGTCCTTTTCCCATTTGTATGATCTCTTTGGGATATAGCCCTAGAAGTGCTATTGCTGGGTCAAAGGGTATGCCCATTTTTATAGCCCTTTGTGCATAGTTCCAAATTGCTCTCCAAAATGGTTGGATCATTTCACAACTCCACCAACAATGCATTAGCATTCCAATTTTCCCACATTTTCTCCAACATTTATCATTTTCCTATTTTGTCACGTTGGCCAATTTGATGGGCGGAAACTTTGTTTTAGCAATGTGACCCTGGGCAAGTCACATAACTATTCTAGGCCTCTCTGTTTGTTACCTGTAAAATGATGGTGTCAGACTCTTTGACTTCTAAGCTATGTTCCAATCTATAATCCCATGATTTTTTTTTCCTATTTTCACAAGTCATGTTGTGAAAGAAAACACAAACCTAAAAAAAACAACAAGAAAGATAAAGAAAGCAAAGAGAAAGTATACTTTAATCTGCATTCAGACTCCATCAGTTCTTTCTCTGGAGGTGGTTGGCATTTTTCATTATAAGTCCTTCAGTACTGTCTTGGACCATTGTAATTGCTGAGAATAGCTAAGTCATTCCCAGTTGATCATCATACAATATTGTTGTTACTGTGCACAATGTTCTCCTGATTCTGCTCATTTCACTTTATATAAATTCATTTAAGTCTTTTCAGGTTTTTCTGAGAGTATCCTGTTCTTCATTCTTGTAGCATAATAGTATTCCATCACAATCATATACAACAACTTGCTCAGTCATTCCCTAGCTGATGGACACCCTCTCAATTCCCAATTCTTTGCCACCATTAAAAGGACTGCTATAAATATTTTTGTCCATATAGATCCTTCTCCTTTTTTAAAAATCTCTTTGGGATACATGCCTAGTAGTGGTATTACTTGGTCAAAGGATGTGCATGGTTTTATAGTCCTTTGGGCATGGTTCTAAATTATTCTACAGAATGGTTGAATCAGTATACAACTTCACCAAAAGTGTATTTGTGTTCAATTTTACCACATTCACTCCACCATTTATCATTTTCCTTTTCTGTTGTATTGGACAATTTGATAGGAGTGGGGTGGTAGTTCAGAGTTGTTTAATTTGCATTTGTTTAACCATCATGATTTAGAGCATTTTTTCATGTGATGATAGATAGCTTTGATCACTTTGTCTGAAAATTGTCTGTTCATATCTTTTGACCATTTATCAATTGAGGAATGGCTTTTATTTTTTTTATAAATCTGACTCATTTCTCTATATATTTGAGAAATGAGGTTTTTAATCAGAGAAATGCTATAAATTTCTTTTCACAGTTATAATTACTGTGTATTTCTCTCCATCTTGTGTTCCTCCCTATTTATCCTTTTCTCTCTCCTTTCACCCTATTCATCCTCAAAAGCGTTTTGCTTCTTACTTTTACCTATCCCAATCCACCCTCCCTTCTGCCACCACCCCTTCTTCTTATCCCCTTTCCCCCTACTTTCCTGTATGGTAAGATAGATTTCTATTTTATTCCCTCTTTGAGCCAATTCTGATGAGATTAAGGTTCATTCTCTCTCCCCCCTGCCACCTCCCTCATCTTTGCCTCCATTGTAAAGATCTTCTCTGCCTCTTTTATGTGAGATAATTTACCCTATTCTACCATTCTCTTTCTCCTTCTCCTAGTGCACTCTTCTTTCTCATTCCTTAATTTTATTTTTTAATCACTCCATCATATTCAACTCATATCCATGCCCTCTCTTATGCATACTCCTTCTACGTGACCTGGTATAATCCTCTGATTGTTGACTAGTATAATCCCAACTCAGTACTAGTCTTTTTTCCATTTACCCTGAATCCCTTAATTATTACAAAAACTATCTCAGTCACCAATATTACTGACTCTGCCTTCAAGAAAAGCCTCACCATTCTTTCCAGCTAGTCTACTCTCATGCACTGAACTGAGTCATAGGCATTTCTAAGCTCTGTTCCCTTCTGGTTTAAAGTTAGAGCCTACTCTTCCTATATAACTGTAGATGGAGATTGATTTATTCATTTCTGTTGTTATTGTTCAGTCATTTTTCAGTTGTGTCCCATTCTTTGTGATTCCATTTGGGGTTTTCTTAGCAAAGATACTGGAGGAGTTTGCCATCTTTTTTCTAGCTCATTGTACAGATGAGGAAACTGAGGCAAACAGACCTAAGTGACATGCCCAGGGTCACACAGCTAGTAAGTGTCTAAGGCCAGATATGAACTTAGGAGGATGAGTCTTTCTGACTTCAGGCCTGGAACTCTGTCCACTGTACCACCTAGCTGCTCAGTTATTCACTCCTACTTGTGGCAAATCGCAGGACATATTTTTGTTTGCATTTGCAAACTCTCCTCTCAAAATTAGAGAATTTAAGGAGTATGAATTCACTCCTTTTCTTAATCCACAAGGAAATAACCTCATATTCCAAAAGGTTAGGATCTTCTACTGGTGAACAAGAAGTATTCTGTTTCCCAGAAGACAAGAACATAATATTCCAAAGCCCATACAAAATCAGAACATTTTACTCACATGTGAAGTATTTTTGCCTCAGACTAAGGCTCTTGATGCTTCTTTTCCTTCCTTTCCTATCCTTCCTAATCTCTATCCTCGGCATTGGGAATTGGTCATCTTTCCCCAAGTAAACTACTGGAATTTCTGATGTATGTGTTGGAGCAGTGGCAGTCTGACCCTAGGGGCAGCTAGGTGGCTCAGTGGATAGAGTGCTGGGCCTGAAATGATGAAGATTCATCTTCTTGAGTTTAAATCTGGCCTCAGACACTTACTAGCTGGGTGACCCTGGGGCAAGTCACTTCACCCTGTTTGCCTTAGTTTCTCATCTGAATAATGAGCTGGAGGAGAAAATGGCAAACTGTTCCAGTATCTTTGCCAAGAAAACCCTAAATGGAGTCACAAAGAGTTAGACACAACTGAAATGACTGAATAACAGAATCTGACCCTATCTTCTTTTTTTCAACCACTGAAAGACAGAGAAAGGAAAAGTGTATGATGGGAGCTCAGTTGTCTTTTGATTAGTTGCTCTGAAAGTAAATCCACACATCTCCTGTTCATCTGTAATCATGGAACCCAATTACCAACTGCCTTCAAATCTGGTTATGTGCTTGTCTATGACCCAGTGGAGGTCACATTCCCATTCCATTCCTCCTTAAAGGTCTATATATGTCACTAAACCTTGGTCTGTATCTGGTAAGGATCCTCCTTCACCCTACATAGGATGTGAGACTCTTGAAAGCAAGACATTTATCTAATAGAATAGTGGTTCTCAACCTTTTTGGTTTTAGGACCTCTTTAAAATCTTAAAAATTGAGAACTTTCCAAGAGATTTATATTTATGGGAGTTGTATCTATCAATATTTATTCAAAATTAAAATGTTTTGTATTATTATAAAAGTAATGTTGATCTTTTAGGCTCTCTGAAATCAGCTAGGGCAGTCCCAGGGGTCCCCAGACTTTATTTTGAGAACTTCTGTAATAGAGGCAAGAAATATTTAGGGGTCACAAAACTTGGGTTTCAGTTTTCCTACTTTGTTGGGATCAGCTGTCCTGAAGTTATTCAATCTACAAAGTGTATAACATAATGCCTGCATTTCATCACGGGGCTAATGTGAGGAATTAATTCACTGAAAGACACGAAATCACTTCAGAAAAGCAAATGGTACTTTAAAATATCAGGGAAAGGGGTCAGACCTATGATTTCATTATTACAGGGAACTCCAAGGTAAAGAAATCCCCTTCGCCAGGCCACAGGAGCAGAGGGAGAAGGTGCTTAGCTGATCTTGCCTCAGACACTCACTAAATGTGTGACCCTGGGCAAGTTACTTAACCTCTGTGGGGTCCCGATTGTGGAAAAACCCAAAAACACAGTAATAAGTGAAAAGCCATGAAATTGGAAACTCTATGAAAGGTGCAAGCCTGAACATGGTGACCTATTAGAACCATAACGTAGATACTGAATAATATTTTAGACACTGAGTCATAACTTAAGATACTATGGCCTATGAAAGCCATAATTAAAATATTGTGACCTATATGTTATCGATACATGATAGATAACACCAACTTACGTTTGAGCATAACATTGGCTTAATTCCCAAGTTCATTAATAAGGAGAAAACCAAAAATATCCACCAATAAGTAGTGATGCACTCAATAGTTCCTCCTCCCCTTGTCTGTTTTTTATAATTACCTTGGGGATTTTTGGGGGTCTCAGTGAGGATTCACTGAATGATCTGGCTGCCACCCCAGACTGAGGATAATTAATATCTTAGCGGGGATTCACTGAACTGTCTGGCCACTACCCCAGACTGAAGATTGCCTTGTTTTGTAAGTATTCATAATGACTGATTAAACTACTATCTATAATCAGTCTGGAGATAGTTGGCCTCTTCCTTTGGTATTAAAAAGAACACTCCACGGTTATGGGGGAGGTACAGGGTTCCCCAGTCAGGGGAATTCTGGACCTTACAACCTCCAACTGCCTCAGTTTCCTCATCTGTAAAATGCAGATAATTATAGTACCTACTTCTCAGGGTTGCTGTAAGGATCAAATGAGGTGGTATTTATAAACTGTTTGGCAAACTTTAAAGTGCTACCTAAATGCTAGCTATTATTATTTAATGCACAGGAAACTGGGCCTTGTGTAACTGCCTAGCAAGCAGTTCTTAAAGTGTGGTCTAGTGACCCCTGGTGCTGCCAAGACCCTTTCAGAGTGTCTGCAAAGTTGAAACTATTTTCTTGATGATATTTTAATTTCTAATAGGGTAAATGCCCATGGGTGTAACCAACACGAAGGAAAGCTCTTTGTGGGGGGAGGGGGTGTTCAATAACTTTTAAGAGTGTAAATGGGTCCTGGAACCAAAAAGTTTGAGAACTGCTGACTTAGCATATTAGACATATCATATGATTATTTGCAGTTTCCCTACTTCTTCAAGGGAACAGCTCCCTAACTTTATGGGAAAGAGTCCATGTTTTGTTATTTTTAAGGCTGTGCCAGTATCTCTCTCCACTCAAAATATTTCCCTTATATGCTCGTATTAGAATCTGACTACAACTATATATCCCTCACTGAACTCACAATGTGTGTGTGTATGTGTGTGGGTGTATATATATATAGTGTGTACATATGTATATATGTGTATGTATAGTACCTTATAAATTGTCTTATGCTTTTCCCCATCAATCAATCAACCAAACAATCAAACCACATTCATGTTATGTGCCAGGCATCGGCTAGAAGGTGGAGGTGGTAGAGATACAAAAGCCAAAAAGAAATAGTTCCTACACTCAAGGAAGAATGTGTAGGAGTAGTTTCCCCATTGGTCCATTATGGCTTCTACATTACAACTTTCCCTATGGTGGGTTAATACATCACAGGTCAGCATAAGAAATTAAATGAGAATTTTGGCAGAGTTTTGAGGAAACAGCAGATGACACATAAAGGCCAGTGAATGATACAGAAAAAAGTTAAGAATTTCAGAAATGCATAAAATAAATACATAGTATCATATAATATCAACATATTTTATCTCTTAACACCATGATAATTCAGACTTCTTCTCTGGTATGAAAGGAGAGCCACAAAATTTTACACAGATTTTCTAGATTGCAGAGGCGCCACGCCCATAATCCCCTACTTTTCTCTCCTGTCCTCCTACTTTCTAACTCATCGTTTTTGTTGATGTATTCATAAGGATGAGCAGGAGATGCTGATGACTCTAGATATAAGGTCAACAGTTCATTGAAATCTTCATCCCCAGGGACCTTCCAGTTGTACTCCCAAGTACAGAGAGAGACTCAAACCCTCTATTCTCTCTCTTTTTTTTCTTTTTGGTGAGGCAATTGGGGTTAAGTGACTTGCCCAGGGTCACACAGCTAGTAAATGTCAAGCGTCTGAAGCTGGATTGGAACTCAGGTCCTCCTAACTCCAAGGTCAGAGCTCTATCCACTGCGCCACCTAGCTGCCCCTAAACCCTCTATTCTACCTCCAGATTTCAGAGTTTGGACTTGTAAGAAGCCCAAATAACTCTGGTGGGAAGGAGGCGATAACCGTACTCACTCCAGAATCTGACTAATACTATTTTCATTACTTCAGGATTTGTTCCTGATGAAAGGTTTATTGTTTCAGTTTCAGTTCTTTGCCTGGTATGTAGCACCTGGTACATAACAAATACTTGTTGGTTGTTTGATTGTTTTGATTAGCATAATAAGCAACTGAAAATCTAGGCCTGAATTAACTTCAGAAATTACCCATTTCTAGACAGGATGGGGCAAACAAGCCACGCTAGGTGAGTTATCAGTCAAAGTCTCCACTGTTAGAAACCAAGCCATTCAGGTCCATAGAGCAGAGAAAAACATAAACGATATGGTGGGAACTACTCTTGAGATCACCACTGATGATTCTAGGTCCAGCTGAGATTGCTTGCTATGAGAATTAATGCAACTCTATGTGACTCTAGGTCCAAAGGACTCACAAACATACAGACAATTGAACTCGGTATGCAATAGTAGTAGGGTCCTCTGAAAAGATTGTGTCTCTTGCAATGTTCTTCTGGAATTTTTGTCAATGGCTTATAAGCTTGGGGTGGTTGATTTCAGGTAGAGTCAAACTGGCAATTTTCTGTCAGGCACAAGATGATGACATATCATTGTGTTCAGGGGGTTCATTTGGCAGAAATGGAGGATGCCTCCATCCTTTGGAATCTTTATCTCAACTCAAGAGTCAACTCCCACAACCCCAGTTGATGGTACCAATCCTGAAATAACTTTGTAATTAACTTCCTACATATTTTGCATTTAATGATATGAGTTCATATAATTTCCTCTAACAGAACATAATAAGATCTTGAGGGCAGACTTTCATTTTTGTCTCTGTCTCCCTAGAAGCTAGTACAGTGTCTGGTGTTTAGTTGGAACTAGATGAATAATTATTGTTGCTTGTTTGTGTCTGACTCTCTGTGACCCTGTCTGGGATTTACTTGGTAAAGATACTGGAGTGGTTTGCCATTTCTTTCTCCTGTTCATTTGACAGATGAGGAAACTGAGGCAAACAGGGTTGAGTGATTTGCCCAGGGTCATACAGCTTGTAAGTGTCTGAGGCTGGATTAGAACTCAGATCCTCCTGACTCCAGGCCTGGCACTCTATCTGCCACCTAGCTGCCAATAAATGTTGAATAAATAAATGAATGAGTACGTGATTGAAAGGGACATGGGAAATTGGATGTGTGGATTCAATGCCCTACTAAAAAAGTGAGCCATATATCCATGCATGGATGAACTTTTTCTCTTCTATCTCATATGTCTCAATGCTTCAGGCAATAGCCAATTCTTGACTTTCTTCATATCCCCAGCACTTAGCATAGTGCATGGTATATAGTAGGCACTTAATAAATGCTTATTGGCTGACTGAGTATTGAAAGGGACTATGAACCAGGAGGGGGATAGCCGACTGATAAGAACCAACAGGAATGTGAGTGTCTGATACAGAGCCAAGGCAGAGTATTGCCTGTACCTAGTGTCTCCTCACAGCTCCACGCCACCTTCGTCTGTCTCTGAGGGCCCCTGGCCTGCCTACACTGACTGGGACCCTAAACATGAGCAGGACAGCGGCTCTGCCTGCAGGACGACAAGGGACAAGTGGTGTTTTATGATGTCAGGGCCACTTCAGCACCTCTGTCTGGGCTGAGAGACCCAAGGGTTCAGTGCTGCACTAAGTATATAAGGAAAAAACATCTACTTTTCTTTGTTTCCCAGCACACAGGCCTCTCCAGAGAGAGTGCTTACTCTTGTGAAATGACTGGATTTTTCTTTTAGTGACTTCATAATTCTACAGACCCAGTCCCTAACTCAGTAAGCCTTTCCCTAGTGGAAAATCTTGTAACTGCATAGAACCAGAAGCAAGAATTGGGCTGGATGAGAGTGCTGGTCATTAGAACATTTGAAATACCCTGCCCTCCTTGGAAGTTCCTAATGGTAAGGTCTTAGTCTTCTGGGACTGACTCTGATTGCAGAGGAATATTTTCCCCAGGGACAAATGTGATCGATATTCTTGTGGGGCAAAAGGAAAGGGAAGGAAATCTGTGCTCAACAGTGAGAACACAACATCAGTGGACAGTCAGTCCAGGGGCAGGCCTCGGGATACAGTTCCTGGACCCCACAGTGTAGCTTGCTTCTGACTTATGGAAAGTACAGGACCAGGGCAACCTCTGAATGGATTCTGACAAAGGCAGGAGGCTGGAGTGGAAGTGGAAGACTGTGTTGGGAGAGTTTAGAGCAGGGGTTCTTAGGCTATTTTGTGATGTACCCCCTTTGGCAGTCTAGTGAAGCCCATGGACCCCTCCTCAGAATAATGTTTTTAAATGCATACAATAAAATACGTAGGATTACAAAGGAAACCAATTATATTGAAATATAATTGTTATTTTTTTTTCAAGTTCCTGGTCCTAAATTAAAAAACCTCTGATTTAAAAGGCAGTACTAGAGATGACATAGGCCAAAGATCCAAACTGCGGATGTGATATTCCAAAGTAACTTCAGTTTAATATCTTAGGGAATGTTCAAGATATTGACAAAATGAGGATTTTAATTTCAAGGTAGAATCAGAATAATTTCCAGTGATTTCTGAGTTAATTCAGGCATAGTTTTCTAATTGCTTGTTACACAGTAAGTTCTACTATGCTAACTGCCGGGAGTGAGGATGAGAACAGGAAGATGCCTTGAAAGCAATGATTAAATTCAACTCTGTTCTTCATACTGTTGAAGCCAGACCTAAATAAAAACTAAAGCCAGCATACAAACAAGCTCTAAACCTCTTAAGGCAACTAGGTGGTGCATTGGATGTGCTAAGCCTGGAGTCAGGATCACCTGAATTCAAATCCAGTCTCAGACACCTATTAGCTGTACGACCCTAGGCAAGTCACTTAACCCCGTTTGCCTCAGTTTCTTCATCTGTAAAATGAGCTGCAGAAGGAAATGTTAAGCCACTCTTTGCCAAGAAAACCCCAAATGCTCATGACAGTAAATACTCAATAACAAAAAACTATTTCAAATGATGGAGCAGCTAGCAGAATTAGGGTAAAAAAGATATCTCCTGTTGATATGTTGGCTGGTTTTGCTGAACTTACTTCTTTTTTTCTTTTTCCTTTTAATTCTTTGTTATAAGTCTGGGTACGTGTATGTATGCATGTTATATTTGAAAATGAAGGTGATGTAAAAATAAAAGAAAGATATCAACCAAAAAAAAAGAAAAAGAAAAAGAAAAGAATTGTCCTAGGCAGGGTAGGCCCCTGTAAGGGACATCAGTCTTTAGTAGTCAGAACTTTACAGTCTTTCATTAACATGTTATTTTCTCAAGGAGATGTTTAGAGGAAGAATGGAGGTCAGAAGGCCCAGGACATCTCCGAAAGGTGAGAACTTTGGTTTTCAGGCATCTCAGACAGACTCCCATCACACAGAGATGATACTAGAGTGCACCAAAAAGAGCATTGTAAATGGAGTCAAAGCATCTGGATTCACCTCCCACCTATCTCATTTTACTTTTGTGAGCAAATTGCTTACCTTCTCAGAGCCTCAGTTTACAAAACTGTAAAATGGGGAGAAGTGGACAAGATGGTTTGCAAGGTCCCCTCCCACTCAAGATGGAATGTCTCAACTACTTCTTATATTGCTCATCCAATTGTTCTCGATGCTGTAAATTTCTGATATAATGCAGTGGAAAGAACAATGGTTCAAATATTGAAAAACCTGATGTCTAATGCCACTGCTGCCTTTTATTAACTGTATGGACTTTGGTCAAATCAGATGGAGGCAGCTGGTGGCACAATGGTTAGAGTGCTGGGCCTGGAGTCTGGAAGACTTGAATTCAAATCTAGCCTCAGGCATTTACCAGTTGTGTGGTCCTGGGCAAATCATTTAACTAACCTTTCTGTCTGCACATTTTCTCATCTGTAAAATGGGGATAATAGTATCACCTATTTCCTAGGACTGTTGTGAAGATAAAATAAGATACTTGTGTGGTAAGATAAAATAATATATTTGCAAGCCTTAAAGTGCTACATACATGTTAGTTATTATAAGTAAGTCACTTAAATACTCTGAAACCCAATTTTCTAGGTTTCCATTCCTGTCTGTGCATACTAGCCACATATGTAACTTAGAGCAAAGTACTTAAGCCCTCTGGGTCTTGGTTTTCCTCATTCGCAAAACGACAAAGAAAAATACTTGTACTTCCTGCCTCACAGAGCTGTAGGAAAAAACAAGTGCTTTTTGGTTTTGTTTTGTGTTCGTTTGGTTGGTTGATTTTTTGACTTTTTTTGGGGGGGAAAAAAACAGCATTATTAAATAAATGTGATCTCTTTCTTTGCCTGATATTTTCCTTAAGTACAATGAACCACCTGTATGGAAAAAGTGAGTGTATGTGAAAGTGCTCTGAATATGATAAAGTAGCTGTAATGAATGTAAGTTATGTCCTCGCTGTTGCTTCTACTGCCCAATGTCTCTTAGCTGCCTTTCCCATAGACCCTGTTTATATATATATATATATATACACACACACACACACACACGTGTATAAAAATGCACAGAATATGTACATGTATAAACATGTATAAATGTATAAACATGTATAAATATGTATAAACATGTAAAACACATGCCTATATTTTAAATATGTGTATGAATATATGATATATGCATACATGTGTAAATATATACATGTATGTATAGATATATGAAATGTGTGTAGACATAGAAAATTCGTGTGTATACATGTGTGAATATATACATATATAAATACATGTATAAATATATAACATAAACACGTGTGTATAAATATATGAAATATGTGTATGGATATATAAAATACACATGTGTGAATATATAAATATAAGTATCTGAATATATAAAATA
This sequence comes from Vombatus ursinus, assembly GCF_900497805.2. NCBI lineage: Eukaryota > Metazoa > Chordata > Mammalia > Diprotodontia > Vombatidae > Vombatus > Vombatus ursinus. The sequence goes on from NW_020954737.1 coordinate 9,180,087, forward strand.
TATACATATATGCATAAATACATGGAATATGAGTGCATAGATATATAAAATATATGTGTATGAATACATAAATATACATACATGTTATATAAATATATACATGTATACACATACAATACATATATATGTATATATAATACATAAAATATATAATATTTGGTTCCTCTCACTCACATAGTTTCTCCTCCATCAATAGAACTGGTCCCTTTCTCTAGAAAAAGCCTCTATTGCCAGGCTCCACCGACTCTCTTACCATGTTCCCCACACCGGATTTCACCACTGTGGAAACAAAGTAATAGGTCCATGATGAAGCAGATGTCCCACATGAACCCCTGGTCCAGAATCATTAAACAATCATCCCCTCCTAGCTCCTGGACCAAAACCTCATCCTCACCATGGCTCCAACATCTAGTTACAACTCCACAGCTTCCTCATGCCTCACACAAAACAATGGTGGTACCATTAGGTCATCTTCATCACCAGACTACAGCTAAATCATCCACACTCCACAGAGGGCATCCACTGGCTTAGTCCAAGCCTTTTCCTAGGGCCAATATTGGGACCAGGAAAACAGACATGTCATTAAAAGCTGATAAACAACATCCTACGCTTCTACTTAGCTCCAAACAGTCTGAGTCTCCATTGCACCCTGATCACCACACAGTGAATTCTTTAGGCCTTTACTGTCATCTTCCTAAGATTTACCAATGCCGTGACCAACCAGCTGAGAAGCTACCACCCTTCATCCAGAAACCCCTAATTCCACCATTCCCCAACTGCCAAACCTCTGAAGTTCCACACTGTGAGGATCACAGCACCAAGGCTGAAGCTATCCCCAGTACATTCCCTGACTCCCAGAACCCAGCCACACCTGTCACAATGAGCACCAGGTACCAGGATGAAACTTCACTAAAATCTAGGCAGAGTCTTATCAACCGGAAACATGTCATCATCATACCATCCTGTGATAACCAGTACTATTCTTGGGCTACAGCTTTTGAATCACCAAGTGAAGCCCAGTATTCTAAGACATCACATCCTAACCCACGCCCTAGGGAAACAGCATCGCTGTTAAGATGTGCTGACCATCAGATACCCAGGGTCCTGGGTGTAACTCCATCACATCTGGAGCAAAGAACTAGAGAAACATCAGCACCCAGCCCTGAAGAACAGGCCGAGAATATATTGGCCCCCACTGCCCAAGCCCCATTTCCAATGGAGGTAGAATGCTGGGAAATGACACCATCAAAGACAGACCACCAGGCTGCAGTTGTAACAGGCCAGGATAATAGAACAACATCTCCATCAGTCTTAGATTCCCAGGATAAAACTTCACCTGGACTTGACTACCTAGATACCTCTCAACTGAGCCTTAATCAGCTGACTAAGGAATTTGAGCATTGGAAGGTGATGCTACCAAAAACAGGCCACAGGCTGCCCCACAAACAGGTCCAGATTATGGAAAAGCATCTCCCCTAGGCACAGAGGAAAAAATTCTACCTGACCCCAACCGTGAGGCCACAACTCAAACCAGCCCTGACCACCAGGCTAAGGATATATCAAACCTGATTGCTCAAGGCAAAGTCGATGTCTCAACTCAAACAGAAGGGTCCTGGGAAACAAAGTCACTAGAAACAGATCACCAGAACACAGTTCTTGACCAGGATCATGAGACAGTACCTCTTATGAGCTCATCAGTCTCCTGAGATACAACTCTCCCTGGCTTCCACCAGGCACCATATCCAGCTGGCCGTGATCACCAGTTGGAAGCTGCTCCAGACCTCAACACTCAGGCTTCATTTCCACCAGACTACAAAAAATTGTCAGGGGGTCCAGAACACCAATTCGCACCTAGCCTCAACACTCTATACAATCACGAAAACCAGGATAAGCCTGTATCAGATTACCAGCAGAATCACACACCTCCAATTGGTCTGAATGATCAGGAAACAACTCAACCAAGACCCAACTGTAGGACTAGATCTCTGTCAGGACCTAGCCATCAGACACTAAATTCTAACCATCAAGACCAGGTTCAAAATGGGCTCCAACATCAGACCCACACTGTACCAAAAAGACAAGGTCCACGGGGTTTTAACTACATCAAACCATACATTATTGAGGGGGTCTCTGTGACTGCTAAAATTGTTCATGCCGTCATCAATTCTATCCCTCAGGAGAAAATAAAAAATGACATCAACAAGCTGATTCTCTTATGGAGGACTGAAGAATCTCCAACTCATTGGGCCCATCAATTCTTTTCCAGTAATTATTTGGTCTGTTTAATTTGTGCCTCCTGGATTCCATATGGCTGTCCCCACGCTCAAAAAACAAAAAATTCATGTGTAACACAATTGCTGGCCATGCCAATGATGCTGCCTGGTTCTAAGCAAAAGCTAAACGTGAAATTTGTCTTCCAAGTGCCCCAGACAACAGCATACAACATTTTCAACTTCCCATATACCCATTATTGTTTGCAAAGGCCTTTACACCGCCCCTCAGCCTTTCCCACATCTTCCCACTCAGACTCTGTGCTCTCTGAGCCTGCAAAGAAAAAGTGACTTTACTTCATCCTCGGCAAGAATCACCAGCCAAGGGGGAAAGCCACAATTAGAAGCCAACAGCCATGCATGAAAGAAATGCCCAGGAAGAGACGAAGGAGTCCCAGAGAGGACTCAAGGGGATTAAAACAAAGAGGAAATTAAATAACCATTTTTTCTTCTCTTTGAAAAGAAATGAATTAAAAACCTCTACCCTGTAAATATTCAAAACCTGTGCTCCCTCTCTCTCTCTCTCTCTCTCTCTCTCTCTCTCTCTCCTCTCTCTTACTCTCTCTCCCTCACTCTCTCTCCCCCTCACTCTTTCTCTCCCTCTCTCCTTCTCTCTCCCTCCCTCTGTCTCTTCTCTCTCCCTCCCTCTCTCTCTTTTCCCCTCTTGCCCACTCCCACTCTCGCTCCCTCCCTCCATCCTTCTTTCCTTCTCTAATTCTCTCTCTTAAAATATATCAGACAGTAAGAAAATTTCAGCTAGGGACTCTCTTGGACATACAGAGAGAAAAAGTCTCATGTTTTCTTCTTCTTCTCATATCATAATTTAGTCTCTGGTAAGATAGACTGTACTCTGACTGACTTCCCATGGAAGAAAATAACTTTTTTCTCTGCCTCCACTAATCGTGTGTGACAGTGGCTTGATTCTACCTTATTAGTGTTGGTAACGTACACCTGTTGTCCACAATCCTCTTTATTCTATCCTTCTTATTCACTCAACCCTCAACTTCAAATGACATGCTCCATATTTCATTACTTCAAAAAATTCACAAGGTGAATATGGCTGTCTTCTGGAGCCATGTTTCAGTCATATCTCATGTCACCAAATCTCATTGATATTCTTGAGGTCAGATTTGTCTCTGCATTAGCTCGTTTTCCTTGTTAGCTGTACTTTGAGGTCATAGGTTTTATAGATGTGGCTGACTTTGTGGATTTTGTCTTTTGTGACCTCCAAAGGGTTGCAACTCCCTTTCTTCCAACATTGTATCTGTTCCCTATGGTATTTAACTTGGTGGAAATGCACAAACAATTTTTCCTTTCCTCTGTTCTTTTCATTATTAAAATCTTTTTGGTCAGATTTACAAGAATCCAGGTAAATCAATTTTATTAGCCCTTGTTAGGCATACTCCATCCTTGCCCAGGAGCCTGCTATTCCTATATTATAAGCCATGGTCCAGACATCTAAACCTCAATCCCAGACACCATTTCTTTTTTTCTTTAATAGTATTTTATTTTTTTCAATTACATGTAAAGACAATTTTCAACATTCATTTTAAATAAGATTTCAAGTTCCAAATTTTTCTCCCTCCTCCCCCTCCTCCCCTCCAAGACAGAAAGCAATCTGATATAGGTTATGTATGTGCAATCATGCAAAATATATTTCCACATTAGTCATGTTATGAAAGAAAAAATAGAACAAAAGGAAAAAAACATAAAAAATGAAAATAGTATGCTTTGATCTGCATTCAGACTCCATCTGGATGTGGATAGCATTTTTCATCATAAGTCTTTTGGAATTTTCTTGGATCATTGTATTGTTAAGAAGAGCTAAGTCAATTACAGTTGAGCATGGCACAATGCTACAGTTATTGTGTACAATGTTCTGGTTCTACTCACTTCACTCAGCATCAGTTCATGTAAGTCTTTTCAGGTTTCTTTGAAATCTGCCTGCTTTTCATTTCTTATAGCACAATAGTATTCCACTACATTCATATACTACATCTTGTTCAGCCATTCCCCAATTGATGGGCATCCCCTCAATTTCCAATCAGACACCATTTCTTAACCAGCTGTTCATCTCCCCATCTATCTTTTCTTTCTCAATCAATTGTTTTTCATCAGCAAGAGTAAGGAAAACACCACCTGTGCCCCAAGTTTTTGGTAGAAGATCAAAGACTTTAATTTTTGGTAACATTTTCTACCTTTCTTCTAGCAAATTCATGTGTATGTATGTGAATCATCAGAATTGGTAGCAATCATCTGATTTGGCAAGACTTGAGAGGTTCTCTGTCAAATCTTGGATACATTCTCCGAGAGGATGACATGCCTCTGTGAGGATGATCCAGCAGCCCGCGCCCCTCAAACCAGTGCTATTCATCTCTTCTTCTTCTGACCCTTAGTGGCTGATCTGTTGCCCGAGAGCACCTATGGGAAGATTCACATATCATCCCATGAAGTAAAAAGCAGCTGCTTCTGTTCCTAAGGTACAACTCCCTCCTCTTTAGAAAGAGACTTATTTTTGTTTCTTAGTCCTAAGTATTCTCTTGTCCTTCTTCCCTTTACTGCTCTGCGTGACAGTCTTCCAACCTCCAACATCAAGTCAGGGTTCCTCTTTGCTTCTTTAGAGCTATTTTTATTTTGCTTTTGCTTCAGAGTCTTCTTCTTCAAGGCACAAGTCTCATGGGATGTCAGTTCTTTGAAATTGAAGTCTGAAAAACGTCTTCCTCTGAACAACAGCAGCTCCCTTGGTTCTGCCATTATGGCAAATTATGTCAGTTGGAGATGCAGTCCCATCATGTCATGCTGCCTCTGGCTGACTATGAAAAGTGTTCACATTGTGGTGGGACTTAGGAACTATGGTTTGGCAGTGTTCTATTTATTCCTAAATCCAAGTCATTGTTAAAAATGTCAGATTGAAACAAGTGCCCTGGAGGCTTCCTTTCAGGTTGACTGGCCCTTTCATTTATATTCTGGGGGTCCAGAATTCTCTCTACTCTATCATGCAGCCTCTTGCGGACTGTTAAAGATGAAAACATTGGTGGAACCTTATAGAGAGAAATGGATCCAGAGAGTACCTTGAACTTGGCAGGGATAGCCTTATTTGAAATTGGAGAGTGCCTTCTAGAGGCATCTAGGTGGCATAGTGGATAGAATACTGGCCCAAGAGTCAGAAAAAGTCAAGTTCAAATCTCACCCCAGATATTTAATAGCTGTGTGACCCTGGGAAAGTTGCTTAACCTCTACCTCAGTTTCCTCAACTGTAAAATAAGGATCATAAAACAGCTGCTTCCCAGGCATATAGAAAGTGCTTAATAAATGTTTGTGCCCTTCCCACTACCCCATCCCACCACCACCACATCCCCTTCCCCTTCCCTGGGGAGGCTATACTTATCAAATTTGCCAGTGTCACAAAACAGGAAAGAAGAGATAACACACTGGATGACAAGTCAGGATTCAAAAAGATCTTGACAGGATAGACCATTAGGCCAAATCAAATTAGATGAAATTAATAGGAAAGGTGTGAAAATATTACATTTGGGTTCAAAAAATAAACAACACATGGAAACAGTTGCTTTTTTTTTTTAACAAACAATAGCAATATGTGTAAAAAAAAAAAAAAAAGATCTGAAGCTTTATTGAACCCAAAACTCAACATGAATCAAAAAATATGACCTAGCAGGGTGAGAAAGGTCATGTAATCTTGGGCTGAAGCATTATGAGAGAGTCAGAGAAAGAGGTGATGGATGGTCTCATGTATTCTACTCTGGTCAGACCACACCTGGAGGACTACGTTCATTTCTAAGTAACACATTTCAGAAGAATGTTAACAAGCTACAAAATGTCCATGGAAAAGAACCAGGATCATGAGGATCCATGAGTTCATGCCATATAAAGGTCAAATGAGTAATGGATGAAGTAACTAAAGGTGTTTCGCTTACAGGAGAGAAAACTTAGCAAAGTCTTGACAGATATCTTCAAGTATAGGAAGGAGGAATTAGATTTCTTCTACTTGGGTCCCAAAAGATAGAACTAGAAGCAATAGGTTGAAGTTGAAAAAGGACAAATTTAGTCTTGAAAATGGAAAAAATTAACAATGAGAGCTATCCAAAATTGGAATGGGTAACTACAGAAGGTGGTGGATTCACTCACATTTGGCCTTTTGGTAAAGGCTGGACAGTGACTTGTTAGGTATGTTATATAGGGAATTTTTTCAAGGGGATGGGTTAGTAGAGGGGATCCTTTTTGTTTTTCAGGTACTGGTTGGACTGGAGGGTCTCTAAGGTTCCTTCCTTGTGTAAAATCTGTGTTTCTATAAAAACTCTGAAAAAAAAGAACTTACTCTGACAGTTGGCTTGGTCAGCTCCCTGCAAGTGCTCTTAGGCTCCTGGGTTCCATTCATTGCTACTAAGAGCTAGCATGTATATATGGCAATTTAAGGTTTGTAAAATACTTTACAAAAATCTCACTTTATCCTCACAATAATCCTGAGAGATGGGTGCTGTGTATTATCTCCACTTTACAGATCAGGAAATTGAGGCAGATAAAGGTTTAACTGATTTGCCCAGGGTCTCACAGCTACACAGTGAATGAAGCTAGATTTGAATTTGTCCTTCTGACTCCAGGCCCAGCACTCTACCCACTGAATTGCCTCGCTGCCAATATTAAATGTTAAATATTCATTGGCCTTTCCACTAAAGAAGAAGAAATATATATTTTTCTGTGGTAATAAATTATGTTTTCATTGTAATGAATATAATTAAAAATGAAGATACACACACACGGGAGGGGAGAGAGAGAGAGAGAGAGAGAGCATAAGGCAGAGTAAAAAGATACAGAGAAGCAGATAGGCATAGAGAGAAAAACAGCAAAAACTGACATGCACCTCCAGACATACACAGAGGCACAGGGACACATACATTCTTTCACGGAGTAATAGCTCCACCTTTTGGTTTTTGAGATAATTTTTGTCAAGCTGAAAATCTAGAATGCAGAAAAATAGACAACACCAAAAGCTGAGCTGGGTATAACTTAATTGTTCTTTGATTATTCAGGATGTTCCATTGTTTCTGAGTCATGTTTTTAAACCTTGGTTATTATATTTTAGAAGTATGAAAACACCATTGAATAGAGATTTCTATAGCCAGAAAGGCAAAAAACAGTGCTTACTGTAATCTGTATTTCTCAAGAGAAAACGACTCCATGAACAAGAAAACAACCATTTTTAAATGAATGGAATAATTTTGTAAGTTTTTTCATCATTATAATTTCACAATCACTATTGTGCAAAGCTGAGAATACTGATAGAAAACTCCAAGAATCAGATTTTTCATTGTTTTTTTCAAATACTGTTTTAGCATAATCCATCCAGAAAAAAAATGCCTTTAGCTTTTCAATTGCCATTAGTGACATTAACTAATGCAAACAGAATTTAGAAGGGGAACTATGAAGCCTTCCACCAGCACTTTCTAAATAGAGTCCCATGGGACCTTTCCTTAAATTTGTCTAAGGGTTTCCTTTTTTTTTTTGGCTAGGCAATGGAGTTAAGTGACTTGCCCAGGGCCACACAGCTATTAAGTGTTATGTGTCTGAGGCTGGATTTGAACCCAGGTCCTCCTGAATCCAGGGCCAGTGCTCTATCCACTGTGCCACCTAGCTGCCCCTCTGAAGGTTTCCTGAAAGAAAAAAATTGTGATGCCAGACAAGTCTTCAGAACAACCCACCTGCCTTGCTGTCTGTTTCACCAAATTAATATAGGTTCAGCAGATGTGGAGGATTTATAAATTCATTCTGCAAGTATTTATTTATTTATTTTAGGCAGTTGGGGTTAAATGACTTGCCCAGGGTCACACAGTTAGTGTCAAGTGTTTGGTCTGAAGTCGGATTTGAACTCAGGTCCTCCCGACTGCAGGGTTGGTGCTCTGTCTGCTGTACCACCTAGTTGTCCCCCTTTTTTTTTCAAGTATTTATTTATTAAACTCCTATTATGTTCTAAGCACCGTGCACTGAGGATTGTTATTGTTGTTGTTCAGTGGTTTTCAGTCATGTCGGACTCTTTGTAAGCCCATCTGGGGTTTTCTTGGCAGAGATACTGGAGCGGTTTGCCATTTTCTTCTCCAGCTCATTTTACAGATGAAGAATTAAGGCAAACAGGGTTAAGTGACTTGCCAGGGTCACATAACCAGTAAGTGTCTGAAGCTGGATTTGAACTCAGATCTTCCTCACCCCAGACCCAGTGCTCTATTCACCTAGCTGCCCATATTGAGGATATAAAGGAAAAAAAAAGAAGAAACAATCCTTTACCTTCAGGAAACTTATATTCCCAGGGGTATACATAAGTCAATACAAAATATATAAAAGTCAAATAGAAAAATAACACCAACTAAACCAAGAAATTTCAGGGAGGAAAGAAAGTACTAATAATTAAGGAGATCAGGAAAGGCTGTGTGGAGGAGATGGCACTTGACAATACCTGATGGAACTTGAAATAAGCTAGGGATTCTCTGGAGTTGGAGGTGAACAGGAAGAGCATTCCAGGCATGGGAAACAGTGTTTGGTTTTTGGTCTTATCCTCATTTATTTAGTTTAATTTTATTATTTATTTGTTTAAAATGTTTTTTAAAATTTTGAGTTCCAAAATTTTCCCTCCCTCTCACCCCTCTTCCACCCATTGAGAAGGCAAGCAATATGGTATCAATTTTAGATATGAAGTCATCATGTAAAACATATTTCCATATTAAACATGTTACCAAAAAATCAAGAAAAATAAAGAAAATTTTAAAATTATATTTCAATGTGCACTCAGAGTTCATCAGTTCTTTCTTATCATGAGATCTTTTTATGTTTTTCATCTCAAATCTTTTGGAATTATCTTGGATCATTGGATCAGAGTAGCTAAGTCTTTCAAATTGTTACATATCACTGTTACTGTGTACAAGGATCTCCTGGGTCTGCTCACTTCACTCTGTATCAATTCATATAGAGCTTCCCAGGTTTTCCTGAAACCATGCCCCTTATCATTTCTTGTAGCACAATAGTGTTCAATCATAATCATATACCACGACTTGTTCAGCCACTCCTTAACTGATGGCCATCCCCTCAATTGCCAATTCTTTGTCACTACAAAAAGAGCTGCTATAAATATTTGTGTACATATAGATCCTTCTCCATTGCCTTTTAGGATCATGGGATTTTAGGGTTAGAACGGACCTTAGAGTTCATCTAGTCCAAATAACATTTGTTTTATCAATGAGGAAGTTGATGAAATGATTGATAGAACTTGCAATTCAATTCTAGGGCTTTTTTTCATTCTGCTCAGGTTCATGTGGTTGTATACATTTTTTAAAAAAGAAAATACAACATCAAGTCTCTGCCCCCCTTCCCCATACAATATTTGGAAGTATTCAATAGAAAAATAAGCAGCCCATTTCCACTATCTCCTAGTATTGGTAGTTATCTTGCTAGAAGAGTAACAGCAAAGGTGTGCTAGAATCAGCTCAAATAGAGCAGAGAACTATTTTTTTTTTCAATAGGAGCATTTACACCTGAGGAACTGGCAAATGCTACAATAAGGATTTGATTTATTGCTTTGTTGATTGTCTAGACTTAAGAAAGTGATGGAGAAAATAATAATATAGATTAAATTTTAAAATGTCATTGTTGCTTAGTCATTTCAGTTTTATACAACTCTCCATGACCCCATTTGGGGTTTTCTTGGCAAAGATACTAGAGTGGTTTGCCATTTCCTTCTCCAGTTCATTTTACAGATGAGGAAACTGAGGCAAAGAGGGTTGAGTGACTTACTCAGTGTTATGCAGCTAGAAAGTGTCTGAAGTTTTGAACTTAGGTCTTTCTGACTCCAGGCCCAGTGCTCTATACACTGTGCCGACCAACTGCCCAAAGTGCGTCGTACATATACCTTATTTTTGGAGAGTTAGTTGTTAAACCTTTACCAGCACATCTCTAGTTACAGCCACTCTGCAGCTATACCTGGTAAAACAATTTTAAGCAAAAAAGCCAGGGCACAGGTCAGAGAATAAGAAGTCAGCAGAAATGACCTAAATCAAGCAGAGGTCCGATGTCATTTATAAATTGGGCAATATTTGGCAACAAATATTCAGGTAGAGAGGGCAGCTAGGTGGTGCAGTGGATAGATCACTGAGCTTGGAATTAGGAAGACTCATCTTCCTGAGTTCAAATCCAACTCCAGATACTAGTTTTGTGACCCTGGGTAAGTCACTTAACCCTGTTTTCCTCAATTTCCTCATCTGTAAAATGAACTGGAGAAGGAAACGACAAACCACTCCAATATCTTTGCCAAGAAAGCCCCAAATGGAGTCACGAGGAGTCAGACATGACTGAAAAACTAAACACGCATTCATTAGAGAGATTTAACTTCTTAGTCTCCCCACCAGCAGCATCTTTTAGTTCAGATCTCTCCATAAGACAGCCAGTTCCATGACCAAACTTTAGTAGTTTTTTGCCTCAAAACCTTTTCAGAAAGTTATTGTTAGTTCTGTAGAAAGAGGGAGAAATAGGGATTGAATTAATGCTTTCAAGGCATCAGCTAAGAGCCTTGCCTTCATCTGCCTCCAGGGCAGTATAAGAGAGAATCAGAGGGTCTGATAGAATCTCCCTTTAGGTTATGTTTCTGAACTTACTAAAAAGCTGAACAGACAGCTGGGTTTCTTTTTTGTTGGCACTACTCAGGACTTACGTTGTTGCTGGCCACTTTGAATAAGATCTGGATAAGATCATTCTGGATAAGCCTGGAGAAGCTTTGGAGGCTATTTAGCATAACTTTCTCATTTCATAGACAAGGAAGCTGGGGCCACCAGGCTAAGTGACCTCCTCAAAGTCACACAGGTAGTATCAGAAGTAAGATTTCAACCTAGGTCCTTTGATTCCAAAGATAGCACTTTCCCTGCTACAACGCATTGGGAAAAACCTTTGGAATCACGGTGTAAAGCAGGAGGAAGCAGGGAAGGGGTGTGGGGGTAGGGCAAAGAATACAGGACTAGATACCCTACCATTATGTCTATCTCATTTTGTGTCCATAGTCAAATCATTTAACCTCTTCATGCCTTAGCTTTCTCATCTATAAAATGGGAATAATAATTATTTTACATATTTTTTCATATAATTGTATAGCATAAATATATGTATATGTGTTTTCTGCTCCAGGAGAATGTAAGTTTCTTGAGGACAGGAATTATTTTACCTTTGTCTTTGCATCTAACTAAGAAGAGGCACAAACCCCTAGATCTTTGCTAAAGAAACCAGTTAAGAAGAAAAACATGCACCAAAAAGTAACCCAGACCTATCCCTTCACTGTTACTGCATGAATCATGTGGTCTGTGTAAGTCTGATGGTTTGGAAATGCTGTAAGGAAGCTGGACTCCCTAGGGACTCTGAGCCACACAGTGTATGTCACTTTCTAGGCAGAACAACTTCATAGATCCCTCTGAAATAGGAAAGACAGTTTACCTGCTAGCTGAGGGATCATAGATTTAGGGCTGAAAGAAACCTTAGAGGCCATAGAATTCAACCCCTTTATTGCACAAATGAAGAAACTAAGTCAGTCCTAGAGAGGTTATGACTTAACCAGTCAGGTGGTTGGCAAAGGTCTAAGGTGGGATTTGAACTCAGATATTCCTGACTCCAAGGCCAGCATTGTGTCCCCTAAACCACCTACCTACCCAGTATAATCCAATTCTGTTCTTTGGTCAAGTTAAATGAAACCTATCCTAAATTTAATGTCTTGTTAGCCTGAGTGCTTGAAAGGGAAAGTCCTTTAGGGAGAGCAAGAGAATAATCTCTCTAGAATTTTCCCTGGGGCACAAGCTAGAGAGACTGCATGTGAGAGGTCCTCCAAAATTGTATCCATGACCTCATGTGACAGTTGGGGAATACCCCAACACCAGGGTTACATTAATACCAGTCCTTCCTACCTTGTAGGATTGTTGTAAAGGTCACATGAGGTAATGTAATGTGTGACTTGAAGAATTAAAGATAAATAAAGAATTAAGATAAAGATAATTAAAGATAAAGATAAAGACCTCAGAAGATCTGGGTTCAAGTCCTGCCTCCAATACATAACTATGTGACTTGAAGCAAGTTATTCAACCTCACTGTGCCCTAAGCAACTCTCTAAACTCATATGTTGTCAAATAGATGATGATCTTTGCTGACAGAGAAAAGTTCCTAATAGGGAATTCCATTTACTAATGAAATCACAGCTCTGGTCTCCAATAAAAACAAACCTTGAGATGATTTACTCAGAGAACTAGTTCATCCCATGTAGAAATGACAAACATGGGCATTCTGTCTTTCTCTTTTATACTATATGATAAACAGACCTGGTGAGCTCTTGTGCCCAGATGGTGCCCCAAATGTGTGGTAATATCTTGGAAGTCTCGATTGCTTCCTGTCCTGGGTGGAACCAGCCTTTTTAGCACCTACTGACCTAGAGTTTCTATCCAGAATAATAATGTGAGGGCATCAGAGCCAGGATAGGTTTCACCACATGTCCAGATATTTGGGTTTATTTTTCTCCAGGAGAGAGCTAGCCCCTATCCTGGTCTGGCTATAATCCAAAATGTCTTCTGCCCTAAGAAAACTACAAGGGGAGCTCAAGGTGAGCTGTAGAATATGAGAGAAAGAGACAGGGAGAAGGGCAGGGAGAGACAGACAGAGACACAGAGAGAGACAGAAACAGAGACATAGACAGAGACAGAGAGAGAGAAAGACAGAGAGAATAGAAAGGCTAATTGTATATTCTCAGAAAGAGTCAAGGTCCAAAGTCCCTGGGTTTTCTCTTGAAAGCAGTTTACATAAAACTCTAATTTTCTTGCAACATTTGTTGTTCAATCATTTCAGTTGTGTCTGACACTTTGTGACCCTGTTTGGGGTTTTCTTGGCAAAGATACTGGAATGTTTTGCCATTTCCTTCTCCAGCTCATTTTACAGATGAAGAAACTGAGGCAAATAGGGTTAAGTGACTTATTCAGGGTCACACAGTTAGTAAGTGTCTGAGGCCAGCTTCCAAACTCACTGGATATTCCCAACTCCAGACCCAATGCTCTGTCTACTCTACCACCTAGCTGCCCTTCTTGCAACACAGAATTTAGAAATTCTAGACCTATCCCTTAGCAAGTCTTACAAGACACTGAAGAGGTCTGAGATCTTTGTTCTGTGGAGAGGAATCTCTATAGCTTTGTACTTGACAGTTATCAAAGTCCTCTTGAGCCTTCTTTTGCACAGTGGTTAGAAGGAATGAAGATACAGTATTGAAGGTGACATTTTGCTTTCATCTGTCCCTAAAGTAAGTGCTGAGATATCAAAGAGCAAAAATGAAAAATACAGAATAAAATGAAATTAGTTATGGCAACTCTTTACAGATTACTTTTAGCTCTTAAACAGAACTCCTCTTTCAACAAAAACAAATAGAAACAAAACAAAACTAAACTAACACCTCTCCTTCCCTCCCCCAACCACCAAAGTTCTATGAAAATTCTGTTATCAAACATTCTAACACACAGTTACTCTGAACATATGGGTGTACAGATATGAAGCCTTCTCTGGTTGGAATGGGCGGATGAGAACATTAGACTTGGATGACTCTGGAAGAGAGAATGAGGCTAACAACTTTGTTCTGCTCTGCCTCACTTAAATCCAATTGCACAAGTCAAGACATCACCCCATGATGTCATTGGTCTTCTTAGAAAATGAAGGACAAACAACAACAGATGTTTGTGCACTGTCTGCTCCAAATGCTTTTCTTCTCACTGGGCAGAAGTTCTGCCTTTGCTGGCAAAATCTGAGGTGGAGAATTTGGAGGGGGTGAAGTGCTCCTGGAATAGGTAAGTTTTTCACTTGCTTCATGACATGTCCTCACTGTATAAGCTGACTTCTTCTTTAGTAATATCAAGGACAAACTTCAAGGGCTGCAACTGCATGCAGCTGATGTAATGGGAAATGTACTTTATTTGTACATTTGTGCCAACCTAGGCTGGTCTGGGTATGCCCAAATCACTTAATAAGGAGGCACTCCTGGGGGAGGGGGGCCTCTGCTGGGGCATGCCCAGATCTCCTAAGATGGGGGCACTCTTGGTCCCTTACCAAATGGGTGGGTGTATGTAGCCTCCTTTGATTTGTTGCATAGCCAGAAAGGCTGTGTTTTTAAGACTGGTGAGACTGAGACAAGCCACCTTCTTTCTACCACTGACTCAAAGACTCTTTCCTTCAAGCTCCTTCCTACTTTATTCAGAGGGTGAAGATCGCAGTTCACCCACAGTGCCACCCCAGTGCCATGAAATGAACCAGTGAGAAGGGAAGAACTTTGATCCTCTGTCTTCTTCTTTTACCCCACTTGAAGAAATGGGCCTGGGGGAGGGTACTGTTTGTCACCATTGTCCTCAGTTTCTTCATTTCCTGTGCTGGTGGTCATCCACACTTGACTCAGATGTTTGAGCCATAGTGACATTGAAGCCAGGATTACAGGCAAGATGATGCAGAGACCCAGAGGTCACCTTCCCATAGACCGAGGTGGTGCAGGGAACTTCGGGGAGGGGAGGGGATTATGCCTCCCACAGGTTGGGGGTAAGTTTATATCTTTGTGGTTATATCTTTGAGTGAATATTTCCTTGTAAAAGTGAATCTGACTGTTAGAAGGAAAATGAAATGTGGATGCAGGGGACACTCCTTACACTTGGGGGATCACCATTGATTGGGACTCGAGCCATTTGCTAGAGTCATTTCCCTCTCAATCCCCCTAAAGGGTATCAGAGAACCCTGAGGATGGGGTAAAATATAATACATAATAACAATATACATAATATTATATTATATATAATTTATATATAACATAATTTTTACATATACTATATAATGTAATATATTGTATATATAATAATATACATAATAATGAAATGTAATCCGACCTTCAAGCGGTGGGGGCCAGGGTAGTCAGTGTTACTTTGGAATTCAGAAGATCAGGGCTAGCCGAGACAACAGAAATACAGGAAAAGAAACAAATATCGCACCCCGGGACATCAACAAAAGAACAACAGGAAGACTATAAAGAGATTTCTTTCTAAAAGTACACAAGAAAGGCAAGGTGTACCAGAAGTCAAATAGAAGAAATGGTGGAAAAACAGGTCTGAAACATGATAGACTAAAGCTCACAATACCCTGCCTACAGATGTATCACTATTTGAATGGGGAACAGGGGGGATTCAATTGCAGAATGTGATGGTACATCAAAGGGAGAAAAAAGCTTGATTGAGTCCCTCTTTCTTTGACATCTCAGTATTCTCTCAGACGACATGCCACCCTACAATTGGCATAATTAGGGCAGAACAGACTCTGCCCCCCTTACAGTGGTGGCAGAGCCAGGTTTCAAACCTCAAGCTCTCTGTTTCCTAAGAAAGGGTGCTTCCCATCATACCATGCTCTCCTTTAACAGATCTAGATTTAGAGGTGGAAGTGACTTCAGAGGCTAGCTAATTCACCCTCTTCATTTTACTTTTAAAATTTTACCTTTTTTCAATTAACAAGCATTTATATCCTCTCCCTTCTCCCTTCCCCCTCCCCACAACAATTGAGCAAAAGGTAAAAATAAAAAATGAAGTCTTCGCAACAAATCTGTAAACTCAAAACAATTTCCTACATTGACCATGACCAAAAATGCAAGTGCTGTACCTCTCTGACAGGAGGTCTTTTGGAATCCTGGTTGGTCATTGCACTGATCAGAGTTCTTAAGTCTTTCAAAGTTGCTTTTCTTTATAATATTGTTGTTATTGCATAAACTGCCCTTCTACTTCTGCTCACTTCACTCTGCATCAGATCATATGGATCCTCTTAGCTTTCTCTGAAATTGTCCATTTCATTATTTTTTATGACACAATAATATTCATTATATTTGCATACCCTAATTTGTTTATGGTATAAATGGGTATGCCTTAGTTTCCAGTTTTTAGCTACTATAGAAAGACCTACGTGGGGGGGTGGATCAAGGCAATGGGTGACTTGCCCAGGGTCACACAGCTAAGTGTTAAGTGTCTCAGGCCGGATTTAAACTCAGGTCTTCCTGAATCCAGGGCCAGTGCTCTATCCACTGTGCCACCTAGCTGCCCCAGAAAGACCTATTATTAATATTTTTGTACATATCCAACCCCTTCATTTTACAGATGAGGGAACTAAAGCCTTAAGTAGTTTACCCAGGTCCTTATATAGGTAGTAATGGCACAGTTGAAATTCGAGTCCAGATCCTCCAACTTCAAATCTAGCATTCTTTCCACCCAGAAGGAGCAGGGTTTCATGGCACTTGTACACAGTTGGACCTCTGTAAACATCTGCTGCTTTTCCTTTATTCCTTTTCTTACCTGGCTCTCCAGGAATCAACATGCCTTTTCATAGCTCCCACCCAAACTTGCTAGGATAGGCACTATGCTAGAGTCCATGCCTTACTGAAAATGGGCAGACTGAGTGGGAGTGTGGAGTGAAAAGGGGTGTGGGGCAAGGCAGGGATGAAAAGGTTAGAGTGTGTATTAGACAACAAGGAAAGACAAACACTGACAAATTGCCAAGTCTGACTATCAGCTAAGAAGTTATCATAGAATCAGGAGCATCATTGTCAGATTGGTGCTATACTGTCTCCTAGCTGTCAGCCCAAGAACCTGCAAAGAATTGAGACTCCCCTTCTCCTTTGTTCTGACCCCAATCCTGTTAATCCGCATTCCTTCTTTCTGCTCCCCCTTAAGTCTGCTCTTCCGGGCTGTGATAGACCCTATACCTTCCAGAAAATGGACTTATTGGTATGAACCTATGTATGTGTCTGTGTGCACAAAGAGGGGAGGGGAGGCAGTGGGTGAGAAGGTTGAGTAACTATTGAGCAATAAGGAAGGACAAACATAGGTCACTAATTCTACTAACAGTTCCTGTCTCTCTGTAACAGGGCCAGGAGAGCAACTAAGAAGCCATCCCAGAACCCAAGGGATCATTCAGTGATAGATACCTTACCACACCCTTGCTGCAAAACCCAGAATAGACTAAGAAATGCAACTCATCCTCCCTGCTTTGTTATTCTTTGGGATACTAGGTAAGCGACCAGTGGCTAGATACTAATTTATTGAAGGAATGTTAGCGATGTTTGGGGGAGAGGGTGTGGAGGAGGTTTTGTAGTAACTGATTTCTTATAGGCAGCGGACAGATGAGGTGTCCCAGAAGTGCCCAGGTACACTCCAATGTACCAACAGCCCTCATGATATGGTGGGGCTGCCTGAGATCTAGAGCCCACTGTGGGCAGGGGTGTCTTTCCCAGTCTGTGGGAAACATCCATTGCCCACAGCCACTATTGTTTCTATATTTCCTTCCTTCCTTCCTCCATTTACTGCTTTCTTCCTTTTCACAAAAGGGGCTCTGGTCAGGGAAGAAAAGGGAGTCACATCTAGTGACCTGGTCTCCTGACAGGTCAGAGTCCCTCTCCAACCCTCTTCCAGAATCTTTCCAGATTGGCCAGAGCTATAAAGATGCCACCTTGCCTACTCTAATGGTACTTCTGCTTGGTGGAGCCCAGTTCCTGCTGAGGCCAGATGGACTGTTTGCCTTCCTTCCTCCTATCTCCTGAAGCATCCCACCCTGATAGGGGGCTCCAGAGGCTGCTTCTGGGTCAGGGGGAAAATCAACTAAGTTTTTTCCCCCTTTGACTCCTCTGGCCACTGTTTTAAAAATCTCCATCTAGAATATATATGGCCCTGGAGCTAGGGTTGTTATAGGTAAGGAAAGTAATTAGAAGTTAAAAGTTTAAATTCTATTCCCCAGTTCTTAAGCTCCTCCTTCCTGCCTTCATGCAGAGTGTGAGGCCAAGAGGGCAAGTTCCAGTTGGAAACATACCTTTTTGCCCCAAAAGATAAGACTGAACATGTTTTCTTTAGTTTAGGATCAGCAGAAGAATTTTATTTAAAGGAACTCATTGCAAAGTCTGTATTTTTAAAGTAAAGTTACTCATTTAAAAAAAGTTTATTTAAGTTTTAGTTTCTTTAGGTTGTCTGAAAAGCATAACAATGCCCTTTATGATTCGGTTGGCTCTGGAATCAGAGGCCCTGGGATCATACTGGGACTCTGACACTTAGTGGCCTATAACTCTGAGCAAATCATTTAACATGCCTGGACCCTCATTCTTAAAATGAGGGGCTTGGACTTTGAAGGGTCTGCAAACTACTGCTCAAAGACCAAATCTGGCCTGCCGCCTGACTATTTTTGTACAACCGGCAAGTTAAGAATGTTTTTTTAAAATTTATTTTACTTTAAATTCAGGGGACAAAACAAGCATTTCCATAACGTATTATGGTAAAAAAAAAATTTAAAAAGATAATTGTACTTGAAACTGCAAATCTATAATGTACAATTTGATATTTTCTCCAAATATACAACAGTTATCATGTAAATTTTTTCCTTCCCTTCCAACTCCTCCCTTCACCCTAAAGATGGCTATTATTAAAAACAAATAGGTATATATATATATATATATATACATATATATGTAAAATTATTCTATACATACTTCTATTTATTATTTCTTTCTCTGGATACAGATAGCATCTTCATATGTCTTTCGTAGTTAATTTGGGTATTTATAATAGTCAAAATAATGTAGTTGGTCAAAGTCATTCTTTATATTTTTTTTGGCTAGGCAATGGGGTTAAATGACTTGCCCAGGGTCACACAGATAATAAGTGTTATGTGTCTGAGGCCATGTGTCTGAGGCTGAATTTGAACTCAGGTCTTCCTGACTCCAGGGCCTGTATTCTATCCATTGTGTCACCTAGCTGCCCTGCTCAAAGTCATTCTTAAAACAATATTGTTCTTACTGTATACAATGTTCTATGGGTTCTGCTCACTTCACTCTTCATCATTTTGAGCAAGTCTTTCCATGCCTTCCTAAGTTCATTGAGTTCATCATTTCTTATAGCACAGTAACATTCCATCACAATCATACTCCACATTTTATTCAACCATTCCCCAATTGATAGAGATCCCTGAAATTTCCAGTTCTTTGTCACAATGAGAGCTGCTATAAACATCCCTTTCATATTCAAAGTTCTAATTACTCTTTGTGAATTTCCTTCCATCTAATTTTTACTCATTATTTTATTTTGGTTTTTACATTTTAAAATATTTATTTAAAATATTTTGCCGCAGTCTGCTGACCCCTCAACCAGACAGCCTCTGAAGTCCTTTTCAGCTCTAATTTCCTTGAGAGAAACACATATTCTCTCTAATTTAGTCTTGCCACTTCTGTAGGGATAGTTACACATGTTTCTTGTAAGCAATGTAATAATAATAACACTCTAATAAAAGGTCCTACATATATGCATGTCAGCTCCATTCATCCTCTGGAGCAACTTTGTAATAAACATCTAATAGATTTTACATTTTACACCTAATACAATTTTACATTTTACATTTACAGTAGCTTTTGGAGTTTTGGGGGGGGGTGGTCGGGGAGCAAAATGAGGCAAGGTAACCCTCAGTATTTCCCACAATATAAGCTTCCTCTGAAGCCACCAGTAAGCATATTGGAAGGTGGCCGTAGCTGAATTCTGAGCCTTGCCTTTACAAAAGGAATCTGAAGGCAGCAGACCTGTACTTGGCACAAATGAGACAGTGGTCTCTGATTTAAATGGGCATCGAGGGCAGACTGGAGCTCCTGAGCAACTTTGTTCTATTTTGTGGGAGGGTAGGGGATAGAGAAAAATACAGAGAGTAAAGTTTGATGGCCTTAAGAATATGTAGAGCAATATGCAATGTGGGTTATGGGCTATATGGGACTATTTGCCAAAGTCATAAATAACAAGGAATGCATGATGCTTTACCCTAAGATATAACATAGGGAGACATGTTTCCTTTTTGAGCGGAAGGTGGTATTTCCTCCCTACAGTTACAATTGTCCCCAGTGCTTTGCCTTACTGGTACTTCTATGTGACACAGTCACATTTTATCCCTAAGATCCTGTCACTGTGGTGCTCCTCTTCAATGCCCACAGAATCAATGACTGGACCACTGCCTCTCTCAACTTGACTGTGACATCTTCTGAATTATTGTCACTTTAACCACCCCTTCCCCCAGACTCATTTACAACTATTGTTGCTCCTCACCCTCATAAAAATGCCTAGCTGTATCTCAGTTTGTCCCTTTACCTTAAGCATGGCTTATGCTTTACCTCTCTATGCTCTCTATTCATTCTTTCGCTTCTGTCCAACAATCTTGTAACATTACTTTTAAAAATTCTGCCTTGTAAAGTCCAGCTCAAAATCCAAAAGTCAAAGTCCAGCTCTGATTCCAAAGTCAGAAGCGATCACTCTGCCCTCTGACATTCTATACACTTATATCCTACTTGTAGGGAAGAGATCTCTTTTTTGCATTGTGTCATAGGTCAGTGAGGCAATAAGCATTTTAAAAATTTTCATTTATTTTTTAAATTTGATTTTTTTTTTCATTTCTAAATTTTCTTCCTTCTACCTCCTTCCTTACCCAATGAGATGGAAAGAAATACAATACCCATTACATACATGAAGTCACGCAAAATATACTTCCACATTAGCTATGTTCCCCACCAAAAGCAAGAAAAATAAACAATGGGAAAAAATACTCTAAGTCTGTCAGTTCTCAATTTAGAGGTGGATAATATTTTACATCATGAGTCCTTTGGAATTGTGATTTTCATTGGATTGATTAATTACTAAGTCTTTTGCAATTGATTATCTTTACAGTATTACTGTTACCATATGCATTGTTCTCTTGGACCTCAGTTTGCTCATTTCACTTCATATCTGTTCATATAAATCTTCCCAGATTTTTTGAAAACCATCTCTTTCATCATTTTTGACAGCACAATAGCATTCCATCATATTCATTTATTATAACTTTCAAAAAGCATGTGTTAAGCATTTACTATGTGCTTAAGTACTAGCACTGTGCTAAGTACTTCAGATACAAAGAAATGAAAGTAGAAATAAACACAGTCCCTACACTCAAGGAGTTTATGTTCTTGCTAGGTGTCAGGGGAGAAAACAATATGTAAATTCTCTAGGTACAGGTATGTGCAGAGCATATGAGGGTAATCTAAAAGGGAAAGGCATTAGCAACAGAGTGCGTGGGTGGGAAGACACTAGAGAAGGACCAGGAAAGGCAAGATCTTATATTAGAAAATATTGACAACAATGGGCTAGGATCCTCCCTCCCTTAAGTCTTCCTCCAATGTTTCCTCTTTGCATGGAGGTAATCCTTTATTTTCAAATGCTGTGCCAGCAGAGAGAGCAAACCCTAGCAGATCTTCCTTAGTTATCTCCAATTTATCCTTTATATAGTTTTTTTTTTGCATGCTGTCTCCCCCATTAGCTGTGAGGACCCCTTTGAGGGCAGGGACTGTCTTTTGCCTTTCTCATCATAGTGCATGGTGAATAGTAGGCAATTAATGAATGTTTATTGACTGACTGATTGACTGACTTAGGTCCTACCAAACTTGAAAGTTTTAAAAATATAAGCCTAGTGTGTCTATTGTCTCAGGACCACCTGATCAACAGGCTTTAGAGCCAGAAGGGACCTTAGGGATTTTCTAATGTGAATTTCTGGGGTTTATAGAAGGGAAAACTGAGGCTACTTGACTTACCCAAGGCTACACAGGTACCCAATGGAAGATTCAAACCCACAATCCAAATCTAGTTCTCTCTTTAGTACACCACCTTACCTCCTAGTCTAGCTGAGTTCAAAGAGACATCACCAGGTAAAGGCAAGAAGTGAGTAGAACCAGGAGAACAACATCACCAATGACTACAACAATGAAAATAAAAAGGAGACTTAAAAGAACTTAACTCTGATTAGATGTGATGAATAATCTTGGTTCTAGGAAAACAGACAATGAGACATACTTCCCTTCTCTCAGTAGAGGTGGAAGAATACCAATGTGAAAGACAGTAAACACTATCAGAAGTGGTTATTGTGTGAGCTGACTTTAAGTATTTTTCTTTATTACAAGGAAATTTTCAGTGGGAAAGTGGATTTGAGGCTGAGGTTCTTAACTTGGGGTCCACAGACTATTTCTAGAGTTAAGAAGTCAGAAGTTGTAGTGATGGTTAAAGAGGACTTTAGTTGTGAATTTTCTCACAGTTGATCAGATAATTATATCTTTGTTTTATTGTCTGTTGCCCTGTATTATAAATAGTAGATAGATAGATAGATAACATAGCATAGTATTGTATTGTATGGTAAGGCATGACATGGCATGGCATAGCATGGTATGGTATGCTATGGTATGGTAAGGTATAGTATGGTATTATGTGGCATAGTATATACCATAAAAAGTGTAACTAAAATATGGACATATGTTTTGCATGACTTCACGTGAACAATGGGTATCATATTGCTTGCCTTCTCAATGGATGGAGAGGATGGAGAGCTGGAGAGAGGGAGAAAGAGAATTTTGGAACTCAAAATTTTTAAATGAATGTAAAAAGAAAAAAATTAATGTAATAAAAATAAAACAGAAAGACAAAAAGTGAAGCTATTTGATTTTTTTTTTTTTTTAGAAAAAGAGTCTAGCCAATTATTTTTTAAGCTTAGGAGATTAAGGAGTTATATATATGTAGAGACATGAACAAATGCTTGTGGGAAAATTGGTCTTACCAGCTTTAAAAAATAAGCAGTGTTTAATAAATAAACCATCTATCCACCTGGAGATGATTAATAGGGAGAGATATTGCATTTTTAGTAATTAATGTGGAAATATCAGAACATACTCCTTGATCTCTATAGCATCAGGTAGGAGAATGAGTAAGGAAAATTAGCTAGTAACAAATTGAGAGAGGAAATCACCCCACCTAGAATACACTTCCCTAAAACCTGTATCAGTTACCAATGATTGTCAAAGATAAAGATATAATTTTAATCTATATGTAAATGAAAGACTTTGTTATGCCCTCTCTACTAAAATGTAAGGTTTGTTAAGAACCAAAAAATACCAAAAGCAGACTAATGAAGAACAAACTAATATGGGAGAAATTGTTTTCTTTTATTCACCTTGGCTTCACCACCCACAATGGAAATGCTAATGGGTAAAAAAAAAAAAAAAGGTGGGGGGCATAGCAGTGTGATGAAGAAGGGGAAATATCAGGAGAATAAAATGGTCTGTTCTGGATAATCACAAATTAATGGTAAAACAAATTCTCCTCTCACCCAGCTTCTCCCAGGTTCCAACAGGGGCACAGCTACCTATCTTTTATGTGATTATGGAGCATCAAAATGGAAACCGCCCTGGTGTGCTCCTAAAAAGGACAGCAACAGGAGAGAGCATATGGTTCCCGCTAAGAGCTCTGACTTGCCTTTTTCTGTTGCCAGTAAAATCTCTTTCAACAAAGATTATAGGGTCACTTACTTCCTCCCTCTCTCCATCTGGCTTCTTTCCACTAGGGTTGTGCCTAGTTACTGCAGAGCAACAAGTGAGATGGTGTGTCCAATCAGAAAATGAGCAGGAAAAATGTAATAAGCTTAAAGAGGTCCTGACAGGTACCACGAGCCCAAGTTTGACCTGTGTAAAGAAAATTTCCTACAAGGACTGTTTCAGGGCCATCTGGGTAAGTATCTTGGGTGAGGGGGAGGGTGTCTTCTTCCACTCCCCACTCTCAACTCTCATCTATTTCAATATACTGGTATCTCCCTAGTTGGCTCATCTAGGTAGTGAGGTGGTGTGCTGGATAGAGTACTGGGTTTAGAGTCAGGAAGACCTGAATTCAATCTTACCTCAGACACTTAGTAGATTTTTGATCCCACACAAATCTCTTAGCATCTCTCAACCTCAGTTTCCACACCTCTAAAATGAGAAGATTGAACTCAAAATCTGGAAGGTCCCTTTCAGCTCTAAATCTATGATCCTATTACCTTTAGACATTTCCTGTTACTCAATATTTCTGGAAATACTAAGACATTCAATACTAAGACAGAAAATAAAAATTTTAAAGTAGAGAAAAATAGAAGAGCATAAAAAATCCAGAAATAATCAATGCAAAAGCAGCCATATTACTTTTAAATGTAAATGCACATAGCATTTTCTCTACTGCCTTGTTGTGTCATGGAGGCCTCATCAAGGCTCTGAGAATGGAGGACAAGCTTTGGCAGGGAATGCCAAGCTGGAAAGCCTTTGAATGTGGATATAGTGACTGCAGAAAAGAACTTTAAATTATTTCTGATGAAAGGACCAGAGAAAATTTGAAATACAGACATAGGTGTCCAGAGAAACCTAGAAAAGTAAGTTTGTTTGAATGATTAGATGGAGCTGTGTGATGATGTTGTACTAATGGTTTAGTAAGGGTAAAAGAAACAAATATCCCTTCAGAACCCTAATGTCTTCCAAGAGAACTATGGAAGTTAACTAAGGAAAATATTGATTCGGTTCCGAGGTTGTAAGAGAAGAAAGAGGAGGAAGGGTAAAAGGAGGGCTACACTAGTGTAGAAAGGAGGAAGAATGGGGTAGAACATACTATTCTCATGATTGGGGCACATGAGAAAAAAATATTCAAACATGGAGGAAAGGGTAGGTGAATTGGCGTCAGATGAAACTCACTTATTTTAAATGGGTAAAGGAGGGTTGAACACATAGTTTAGTGTAGAAGTATATCAGACTCAACAGGGAAATAGGTGGGGATAGGATGGAAAAAGGTTAAGAGGGAAGATAATATTGGGGAATGAACACAGTCACTAGCAAAATAAACTTCTTGATCCCCAAAGGGAGATTAGAAGGGAAGAAAATTGCCTATTAGATGATTGGGGAGTGACCAAACAAATTATGGTATACGAATATAAAGAAAAACTATTTTGCCACAAGAAATGGCAAAAGGGGGACTTTCAGAGAGTCTTGAGTTATATGAATAATTATAAAAGGACAGCAGCAATATAAAGAAAAACAGCTTAGCAAGATTTAAGAATTCTAATTGATGCAATGGCCAACCATGTCTCCAGAGGACGTCTGATTAGACATGTTGCTTACCTCGTGGTAGGCGCAAGATCCAGAGACAAACATGGCAATGGTGTGGATTTGTTTTACTTGACTATGTTTATTTGTTCCAATAGTTCTGCTTTTCTTTTCTTCTCACTTGGTTTTTAATTGATGGGAAGGGATTGAGGTAAAGATAGACTAGCAATAGTGATGAAAAAAAAGAAGTCATTGTAACATTTTTAAAAATGCACAATACAGCAAAAGCAGGACAGTTTTGAAAGTAAAGTGTACACCTCCACACAACTGCCAAAATGATCGTATAGCTTTGACTGTGGTACTCCCCTACTCAATAAACTTCTGTGGGTCCTTATTACTTTTAGGATCAACTATTTGGTTTGGCATTTAAAGCCTCGACAACCTGGCTTCAAACTACCTTTCCAGTTTTGTTATACACCACTCCCCTTCACACCCTCTGCAATCCAGCCAAATGAGTCTTCTTGCTATTCCTCATCCACAATATTCCAGCTCCTGACTCCATGTCATTATACAGGATGTCTCCAGTGCCTGCAGTGCACTCCTTCACGACCTCCATTGCTTAGAATCCCCAGTTTTCTTCAAAACTTAGTTTTAATGTCACTTCTAATAGGACAACCTTTTCTGAAACTTCCAGTTGCTAGTACCTTGCCACCAAACCTACTTTTTATTTTCTGTATACTTATATATGGTTCCTAGGTAGCATAGTAGGTGAGAGTCCTGGACCTGGTATCAAGAAGACCTGAGTTCAAACCTAGCCTCAGGCACTTCATAATTGTGTGACTCTGGGAAGTCACTTAACTTCTGTTTCCTTTGTTCCATCTGTCCTATGAAAGAGGTTGTTGTGATGATAAAATGAGATAATATTTATAAACTAGTTTGCAAACTTTAAAACACTATATAAATCATAGCTAGTAGTAGTAGTAGTTGTAGTAGTTGCAGTAATAGTAATAGTAAAAGTAATAGTAATAGTAGTAGTAGTAGTAGTGGCAGTAGTAGTAGTAGTAGTAGTAGTAGTAGTAGTAGATATTGTTTCTCCCAACAGAATGTAAGCTCAACATGGACAGAGAATACATTTTTGTCTTTACCCCACCCCCAGCATCTAGTATAGCACCTGGCACATAGGTACATAAATGCTTCTAACTGGTTTTTAAGGGCTGTATTGATTGAGAATACAAGAAAGGACCTTGCTGCTTAGGGTAGAGAGAATGAAGATAATGGATGAAGAGAGAGGTGGCTGGTCTATTCAGCTGTTCCCTGGCTTACTTCAAGATCTAGCTCAGCCATGGAGTCAGGAGGACCTGAGTTCAAATGCGGCCTCGGACACTTACTAGCTGTGTGACTCAGGGCAAATCACTGAACCCCAGCTGCCTCAAAAATAAATGAAAAAAAAAGATCCAGCTCATATTTTCCTTTCTGGAGGAGACTTTTCTCAGACTCTCCCTGTCTCTAGCTACTGGTGCCTTTGCCTATGAGATTAACCTCCATCTCTTTAGTATAAATCTTGTACTACTTATTTACATGTTGTCTCCACAATTATGATCTCCTTGAGGGAGCTCGTGTTTTTTGTCTTTCTTTGTATCCTCAGCACTTAAAAGATTTTCTGAAACATAGTGAGTGTTTAATAAATGCTTCTTGGCTGACTGTTAGAAAGAAAGAAAAAAAGAAAGGAAGGAAGGAAGGAAGGAAGGAAGGAAGAAAAGCATAGATTTATTATAGATAGATTGATAGATACATTTTTTTAAAGCAAGTAAATGAAATGGAGACAAAATAATAATGATTAAGCTTGGCCTCAAAGAAGAAATATGAGGAGGCAACTCACTTCTTACTTTGCAAAGGTGAAGGACTGTGGATATGAAAGAGTTTATATAGATTTTTATTAATAAATAACTTAAATTTTTTGATGCATTGACTAGTTTTGCAGAAGTTTTTTTTTTATTCTTTGTTATAAGAAATGACTTTCTGTGAAAGGGAGATGATACACATTAGGAGTTGTAGGGGATATATAAACAAAAACTATTCATAAAATTATTTTTTAAATGCTGATATAAATGTTTTAATATAGGGGACATTTTGCTCTGTCTTTGACTTCTTTGGGAGTAAATGACTAATAGGGGTATCACTGGATCAAAGAATATATGTAGTTTAGTGACATTTTGGGGCATAAAACCAAACTGTATATAGAATTATTGGACCGAATTATATCTTTACCACATTAGTGTGCCTTTCTTCCCTCAAGTTCCTCCAACACTTATTAATTTTGTCTTTTGTTATCTTGGCCAATTTAATGGCTGCGAAATAAAACCTCAGAATTGTTGATAACTTGTATTTCCTCTTTGGAAAACTGCTTCCTTTGATCACTTATATATTGGGGAATGGCTCTTGTTCTTATATATTTATGTAAATTTCCTATACATCTTGTATATCAGATTTTTATTAGAAATATCTGTTGTAAAGCTTTCCCCCCAAATTAGTTTTCCTCTCTTTCTAACTGCACTGATTTTGCTCTTTCAAAAACTTTGCATTTCTTTGTAATTGAAATTGTTCATTTTCTCTTTTATGATCACCTTTATCTCATGGTTAGTCGTCTTTCCCTAGAGGTACTTTATGCAAGGTACCTCTTTCCATTCTCCTCTAATTATTTTGACATGTGATCTTTTATAATTAGGACACGTACCCATTTGGAATTTATTGTGATATATGGTGTAGGATGTTCATCTAAGACTAATTTCTGCCAACTTGCTTTCCATCTTTTCTAGCAGTTTTGTTGAGTAGGAGGTTCTTATTCTAATAGTTGATGGTGAACTTTTACATGAATTTTACATGAAGAAAGGGAAGTTTATATTTTAGTGAAAGATACTTCCCATTGATAAGGTCTATGAGACACTGGAATGAGTTACTAAGGAAGATTAAAGAGAAAGGTCACTTTTCCCTCCCTTTAATGAAAGAGGACTGTCCACCATATTTATGTGCTTTGTGTTCAAAGGCAGAGCCATGGACTAGATGATCTCATGAAGGTTCTTCTAGTCCTGATTTTCTATTAAATACAAACCTTACTTGTTTTCCAACTCTTCTTTTTTCAGAGGTAAAGGACTTCATTGTTTTGTTTTATTTTGACTCATCTCTTGCAGAATAATGAAGCTGATGCCATTTGTGTTGACAGTGGCTTAGTCTATGAAGCAGCTGTGACCCCCTTTGATCTGAAGCCTATCATAGTTGAAGACTATGGCTCTGAAGAAGGTGGGTTCTTTCTAATGTGAATCTATTGACTCATGTACCAGATCTCATGGCTCTTGAAATGTTTATAGAACAAATCTAGGCTGTTCAGAAATTGAGGTTGGCTTTTAGTACCAGAAGAGATCTTTCAGGAAGTAAATGAATGGAATTTCTGCCAAAAGTTCTTCCTAAATTGCTGGAAATGTCCTGGGTGACAGAGGCCCTGATGCAACCAATGTACCTCACCCCCCTATATTTCTACATCTTTGCTGCTCTTAGAGACACACTTTTGGTGATGGGTAATTCAGACAAATGATAGAAATGTAACACACAGACACAGACAGACAGACAGACAGACAGACACACACACACACACACACATATACACACAGAGCCATCCCACCTTTCCCTTGACTACTTCCCCAATTCCCACTGGCATTAAGCTGGTTGGGTCCCAAAGGACAATTTACTACTCTCCTCCTCAGGGTCCTAGGGCTAAACTTTGTTTAATAAGGACTCATGAAAAATTCTCCATTTGTAAATCTATTTGGGAGCACTTTACCCTTTATTGGTTATAGGTAGGTAACCCTATGGTTGGATTTCCATATGGTGTGGTTACCTACCTATAGTCAATAGAGGGCAAGGTACTTTCATGTGTAGAGTAGATACATGAGACCAATGATGACTCACTTCTACCTTAGGATTAGAAGTCTTTTTTTTTTTTCCTTTGCAGAATCCTTATGAAGTTCCCCTTAGGCATAGCTTTCTGCTGGGCTCCAGTGGTAGGTACCCTTGTAGAGTAGACAAGCTAGCTATCCCTGGTGCACCTAGTTAGTCCTAGATGTGCTCTTCTGATCTCCGTGCAGACTCTGTCATCAGCCACTGCTGCTTCAGGGCCCCCACCTCCCCAAACTCAAATGTTCCAACCTTTCAAAGTTTCCATGATCATCCTCTGGCCAATATAGAGGAGGTGAGTCTGAAGGTAGAAGAGAGAACTCAATCCTTCCCTACCCCTCCAAGGGAATTCCTTTACCATCCCTAGATTGTCTTGTTGTTGGACTTTCTGCCTGGAATGCTGGGACTGGCTTGCTACAAATATACACAGTCTTAGAGGTATGTCTTATTCTTTCAAGTAATTCTAATGCCTATCCTATGTCATTCCTGATTCATTTAATGATCCAAGTACTGCACATTTACCAAACTGACTAAGGCCTTGTTGGCCCCTTTGTTAATTGATTGTTGACCTTTGAGTGACTGATTGATTCAGTCAAGAATTATGAGACTTCTATGTTTGTTTGGGGGGAGGATGGACCCCTCCCCACTCTTAAAAAAAAAAGGAACAGAGGAAAAGAGAAAAATCCACAAGGAATATCCTTCAGAGGGAAGCAATAAAAATATTCTAGTCAGAAAATTTCCTGAAATAGACTGTGGAGATTATGTAGCTGCCAGTTACAGGACTTTGTAACTCGTTCATCTAAGTGAAGCCTTTGAAAAAATCCTTTGCATTCTAAAATTCAGCAAATGTATTAAATACCTACTATGTTCAGAGCGTTGTGGTGAGTGCTGGGGAAACATTTTGCTATTGGGGAAAGGTGGGGAGAAGGAGAGAAGAGTATACAACATGTACATAGATGAGTAAATAATATCTGCAGAGTTAATATAATTTCATAGAATTGTACATTTAGAACTGGAAGACCTCTTAGAGGTGATCTAATCTAACCCTCTTATTTTACAGAAGAAGAAATTGAGGCTCAGAGAGAATAAGTGACAAGGTCTCATGAAGCACTAACAATTGGTGGAAGGGGGGGTCGAGGTGGGGGGGCGATGAGAAAATGTCTTATGTATGAGGTGACACATGAGCTGAGCCTTGAAGGGAGCTAGAGATTCTAAGGGGCAGTAGTGAGGGAGCACAGCATTCCAGGTGTGTGTGCCAGACTTTGCAAAGGTATGAAGGCAAGAGGTGGAATGTCACTCATGGAGAATAAAAAGTAGGGCAGTTCGGCTAGAATGTAGAGGCTGTGAGGGGAAGTGCCTAATAGCCAGCATTTTTGTAGCATTTGCAAAGTGTTTTATAAATATTATCTAATTTGAGCCTCACAACTGCCCTGGGTATAGTTACCTGCCTATATCTAATACAGGGGAAGATACTCCCATGTGTAAAGTATGCACGTGAGATCAAAGGTGACTCACCACATGGGTGGTAGGTGCTATTATCACCCCTATGCCACCCCATTTTGTAGATGAAAAAAACTAAGACTGTTAGAGGTTAGGTGATTTGTTGAGGGTTACACAGCTAGTAAGGGTCTGAGGGTGGATTTGAACTCATCTTCCTGACTCCAGGTATGAGCACCCTATCATCCACTGTGCTACCTCCCTACATCTATCATGTGAAATCAGTCTGAAAATGTAATCTGGAGGCTGATTGTGAAGGTCCTTTTTAATGAGAATTAAGAACTCATTCCTCAAAACTTTGCCATGCAAGTCAAAGGAGAGTGTTCTCATCCTTCCTTCTCTTAGTTACCAGGTAAAAGTGAAGAATCCGAGATCCCCTGACATCTTCCTATCCCTTGAGACTATTGCTCTGAGAATCTTTCCTAATCCTCTACCTCTTACAGAACAGCAAATTTACTCCTTTGCTGTGGCTGTTGTGAAGAAAGGAACTGATTTCAGACTCAGGGATCTCAAAGGCAAGAAGTCCTGCCATACTGGCCTGGGCATGTCAGCCGGATGGATCATCCCCATTGGGAAACTTGTGGAACTTGGTGTGTTGGACTGGAACATTATCAATTATCCTATTGAAAATGGTAAGTGGCAAGCAGTAGGCACTGAATACAGTGAGTGGCTTCTGGTGGCCTGAAACTATGTTTAAAAAATGATGGTTCATGACTAATATGGAAATATGTTTTGCATGACTATACATGTATGACCTATATCCTATTGCTTGCCTTCTCAATGAGGGGGAAGGGAAGGAGGAAGGGTGATAATTTGGAACTCAAATTTTTAAAAAAACAAATGTTAAAAATTGTTTTTACATGTAATTGGGGAAAAATGAAATATTAAATAAATGTATTTTAAAATAATGTTTTACAAAGCCAGCAATCTTTACTTGCATTTGTGTGTGAGCTTTGGACACACAGTAAGTAATGTATAAACTTAGATGTTCAGGAGAAGTATTATCTAGACTAGAGACTCTGAACTTTTTTGTGTTCTGAACCCTTTGACAGTCTGGTGAAACCTGTGGACCCTTCCCAAGAGACTACTTCTAGATACATAATACAAAATATGAACAAGTACAAAGCAAATTAATTAAATTGAAAAATAGTGATCAAAGTATTTTTAAAATAAGTCTTAAGAACCTTTGAATTCTAGACTGATGACAACAAGCAATGGGCACAACACACTTTGACCATGTGAGAAGTCATTATCAAATCTTTCAGTGCATAAAAGTTCTATTTTGTAAAAGAAGAATCTTCTGAAGCTTTGGATTTTTATTCAAATTCTTACTTCATACCTGAAGCTTAATTTCCTTCATGATTACCTGCATTTTGATACTCACATCATATACACATACACACATGCACATATACACATATACTCACATCACACACATACACACATGCACACATATATGCACGTGCATAAACACATACTCATATCATGCACATGCACACATACATATATACTTACATCACACATATGCACATATACTCACATCACATAGATACACATGCATGCATTTACACACATATACTCACACCACACACATATATACACATACAAATACACACTATACTTACACCACGTGCACAAACACATACACATATACTCATACCACACACATCCACATACATACAAATATACGCTATACTCATACCACACGCAGACACATACACACATATGCTCATACCACACAGTACACACATGCACACATACTCACATACACACATATACATACACATATACTCACATGCACAATATACACACATATATTCATATCACACATGTGCACACATACACATACACATATATACCCACACTACACAATGCAATTACATACATATACACTCACGTCACACACACACATGCATATACATACATCACACACATGCACACATATACACATACTCCCATCACACACATGCACATATATATATATATATACTCACATCACACACATGCACACACACACACACACACATACTCATATCACATACACCCAGCCATCACATACACACAGTCTTCAGTTGTTCCATGACTTGTCCTTTCTTCTGTGCAGCGGTAGCTGAGTTCTTCTCTGACAGCTGTGTGCCCTGTGCTTTTTGGACGAACTCTCAGCTATGTCGCTTATGTGTTGGATCGGGACCTGACAAGTGTGCGTGCTCAAACAAAGAACCTTACTTTGGCAGCTCAGGAGCTCTCATGTGAGTGGGACCCTCCATTTAACTGTAATTCAGATATCATCTGACCTGTGAACATTTTCTATCTCCTATAAATTTATTCTGGTCTCACTAAAAACTTTATTTTAGCTTCAATCATCCTCTCTATATCTTCCCCATTCTACCTGAGTAGGAAAACACAAAGTTGTCTGTATTTCCTTTCCCTTCTTTTTTTAAAAAGCCTTTATTGATATTTTCTGTTTCTGAAATTGCCATAGTTACCCAAGTATCCCTCTCACAGAACCATCCCATATGATAAATAGTATTTTTTGAGAGGAAAAAAAAATTAGCACAACTGATTGATACATTGAGAAAGTCTAAAAACATGTACAGTACGTAACCCCTGTGGTCCTCCAAACTCCCCCAAGGGGCAGATCGGGGGTGTCTTCTGATCTCTTCTCATTCAAGTCTTGTTGATCTTTACAATTTTGTTACATTGGCCTTTGACTTTTTGGTGCATCATTGTTCTTTCCATTTACATTGTTGCAGTGACTGGGTGTAGTGTTTTCTTGACTCTGCTTACTTCACTCTGTATCAGTTTTTGTAGATCTTTTCCCCGATTCACAGACATCATTTCTCACAGCTGGGCAATATTCTACTACCCTCATGCAATCATGGTAGTAGTAAACAGTCATGTTTAGCCATTCACCAATTGATAGGTGCTCCCCCCCTTTCTCCCCCCCCCGCCCCGCAGCACTGAGGTCAAGAATTCACATCCCTTGAGCTGAAAAGAGTCTCAGTGGTTGTTTCACCTACCCCCTCCATTTTAGAGCTGGGAAAATAGGCTTAGGGAAGTTTAGTGATTTGCTTTAGGTAACACAAGAATTAAGTGGTTTCTCTACCTTTTTTAGGGCATGGTCCTTCTATTTCTCCCCAGTCCTACTTCACAGATGAATTGGAAAAAATAAAGTTTCTGGGCTGTAGTATCTGGGCATTTGCCTGAGAGTATGCCTAGGATACTGGAAAAGGGCTCCCCACTTGGAAAAAAAGCCCCCTGAAATAGGTCTCCCTCATGCTAGGCCTGGACTCAGGAAGACCTAAGTTTAAACCAGCATCAGATACTTACTAGCTCTGTGACCCTGGGAAAGTCATTTAACCTCTGTCTGTCTCAGTTTCCTCAGCTATAAAATGGGGATCAAAATAACATCTACCTTCTACGGTTGTTGTGAGGATCAACTGAGATATTTGTAAAGCACTTAATATAGTGCCTGGCACATAGTAGATACTTAATAAGTGGAGAAGGGAGCATGAAGACTTCATGCTCTGACCTTTGTTAGGTACTTTGGGAATACAAAAGAAATTGTATTGAAATAGCTCATAGTTCAGGGGCAAAGGTAAGAGTAACACCCAAGAAAAAACAGCCAACTATACAATATAGTATAATGATAGCTAGTATTTCTGTAGCACTTAGGATTGAGTCTCTGCTACTTGGGCTAAGTTTGGCCTGACAATTAACACCAGCCAGCACCACACCACTCATATGTGGAACCAACAGTTATAGCAAATGGAGAAGTTCTGAATGCTGTAGATAACCTCACTTACTTACTTACTCACTTACCTTGGCAGTATACTTTTCAGGGATGTACACATTGATGATGAGGTTGAGGCACGCATTGCCAGAGTGTTTGGGAGGTTTTGAAGGAAAGCATGGGAGAGAAGAGGTATTAGACTGACTACCAAACTGGAGGTCTACAGAGCCATTGTGCTGACCTCATTACTACATGCCGGTGAATTCTGGACAGTGACATGCTAGGAAACTGAATGGCTTTCACTTGAATTGTCTTAGAAAGACTGTGAAGATCACCTGGCAAGATAGGGTACCCAACACTGAGGTCCTTTCTCAAGCTAAACTGCTAAGCATTCAAACTGTTTCAGAGAGCACAACTCCAGTGGGCTGGCCACATTATTCAAATGCCAAAGGTATGCTTGCCCAAAAGAGTGTTTTATGGAGAACTCACACAGGCAAACATTCACATGGTGGTCAGAAGAAGTGATACAGGGACACTCTCAAGGTCTCTCTGAAGAACTGTGGAATCAATTGGATGACAGGGGAAACACTGGCACAGGACCACCCGTCGTGGCATGTCCACATCAAAGAAGCTGCTGGGTTCTATGGGCAAAGCATAATTGAAGCAGCTCAAAAGAAACATGAGATGTACATATTTAGAGACATTTTCATTCCAAATGTTCATGTGGACTATTTGTTCCCCAACTGTGGTAGAGCATTCCAAGCTCATCTTGGTCTGATCAGCCACGGCCAGACACTGTGCCTTGACCCCAACATAGTGATGTCATTTTGGTCCTCTTTAAGAATGAAGGACAATAACCAACCAACATTTTACAGAGTATTTTTACATATGTTATCTCACTTAATACTCACAAATCTATGAAGCAGGTGCCATTATTTTACAGATGAGGAAACTGAGGTTGAGAGAAGTTATGTGACTTGCGCAGGGTCCCACAGCTAACTGTCTCTGAAGGATTCAAACTCGTATCTTCTTAATTTCAAGTCCAGTTTTATCCACTGCACCACCTTGCTGCCATATATCTAAATATTATTGTGTTATTAAGTGCTGATTTGCCTGGTATGGCCTCATGGTGTAGTGCAAAGACTCCTAGATTTAGAATGAGGAGACCTGGGTTTGACCCCCAGCTCTGCCATTTACTACCTGTGTGACCTTGGGAAAGTCACTTTACTCTTCAGGACCTCAGTTTCAAAATGAGGAGGGTTGAATTAGATGATCTCTGAGGTCTCTACCAAATTGGAAATTCTGTGACTATGACTACTGCAGGAGGTCAGACGCATTAGTGATGGCTAAACTCTAACCATTCTTCTGCTTCCCCTTTTCTTAGGTGCCTGAAGGATGGTGTTGGAGATGTGAGTTTTACGGAGCATACAACTCTTCTGGGTAATTATCAGAGTCTAGAAACCCAACTCACCTCTGAGCCCAGTCTTGCATATTGCCCAACCTCAATCTTGCTCACTCTGTTTCCTATCCTTGTGTTCTTCCTTACATCCCTCTTGGGAAGGGAAAAGAAAAATCCTCTTTGTGATGATCTTATGTCTAGCTTAGACTTCCTCCTCTGAAAGTTATACTTAGGCTCATAGCACTTTTTAGGGGAGCATTGAAAACCACAGGTCATGAGTTCCCATCCAATTTTTTTCCCCTACCAGACCATACCTAGGGACATATTAACTCAAAGCAAAGGCATTTAATTAAATAGAATGTCAATATTAAGAATGTAGAAAAATTCCTTCCTCCCTCAAACATAGGGTACACCCTCCCACAGATTCCCATACCACTGGTGAGAGAAGAAATGCAAATAGAGAGCAAGGATCACATCCCAATCGGAACAAGTCAAAAAGCCAAGTCAACAAATATTTAAACACTTACTACGCGCCAGGCATTGTGCTAAGAACTGAGAAACAAATAAAAGCAGAAAAAAAGATAGTCCCTGCCCTCAAGGAGTTTGCATTCTAGTGGGGGAAGATAATACATAAAGGAAACTGAAAAAGTTGAGGGTTGTAGGAAGATGTACAGATACAGGAGTATGGTGGAGAAAGTTCCGAAAGTAGTCAGGATTATGGCCTGGAGAGAAATGAAGACATGGTTGGCCTGAGTATTCTCTTTAAAAAAAAGGTTCTGGGAGGAACCAGCCAATCAGGGAGAAGCCACAGGGGAAGCAGATACTTCCAATAAGAGAAATAATCCAAGGGTAGAGTGAGTTTCTAGAGGAAGAAGTTTCTGTACCATGGTGGAGAATGTCTTTCTGCCTCCTGAGTTATTGACTGATACTTACCCTAAGAGGTGATGCTATGTATCACTGGCTTTTCTGCTGGATGGTTTTCTCATTGGTGAGCTGCTGAGATCATCAATAGTTTCTCTGCTGAGCTGCTACTGCCATCTGCTGCTTTTTTCTTCTTTTTTTACTGAATTGTAATTGTTTTTAATAGTTTTGCCTCCAGTGAATTTAGCCTGACAAGCTCAGGTCAGTCCCAACCTCTCAGGAGGGAATCATGAGGTATTAAATTACAGAAAACTGAAGGGGATGGCTTTTTCCTTGGGACTGTGCTCATTTGCTTTTGTTTTATATTTGATTCTTTCAGAGACACTTCCAACTGCAGCTGAAAGGGAGGAATTTGAGCTACTCTGTGAGGATGATACCAGGAGGCCAGTGAATGAGTATAGGAAATGTCACCTAGGCAAGGTC
Organism: Vombatus ursinus; assembly: GCF_900497805.2. Taxonomy (NCBI): domain Eukaryota; kingdom Metazoa; phylum Chordata; class Mammalia; order Diprotodontia; family Vombatidae; genus Vombatus; species Vombatus ursinus. The sequence goes on from NW_020954737.1 coordinate 9,217,238, forward strand.
CCTGCTAATGCTGTTGTGGCCCGAAGAGTGAATAGCAAGGACGATCTGATCTGGACTCTTCTTTCTGAGGCACAGGTATGGACCATCTTCTCTTCTTGCTTAGTTTTCCTTATTTGGGACTCTCAAGGATTTTTCTTTCTCTACCTGTCTCCCCCTTTTTAGGCAGCTAGATGGCACAGTGGATAGAACACTGGTCCTGGGGACAGGAAGACCTGAGTTCAAATCCAGCTTCAAACACTTCCCAGCTGTATGACAGTGGAGGAGTCACTTAGCCTCTGTCTGCCTCAGGTTCTTCAACTGTAAAATGGGGATAATAACAGCACCTACTTCCCAGGGTTGTTGTGAGGATCAAATGAAATAATACATATGAAGCACTTAGCATTGTGCCTAGTACATAGTAGGCGCTAAATGAATGGTTTTTTCCCTTCCTTAACTACTTCTTCTAATTCCAGAAGATAACCTCTCCCTACTACAACCTCCCCAACAACAAAAATCTATTACTACATAATAATCATACATCACTTACATATAGCACTTTACAGTTTATAAGACTCTTTCAGGTACACTACACTCCATTGCCATTAAGGCAGTATGTTGTATTGGAAAACTAACTGGACTGAAAGTCTGATGCAAATTTGATGCAAATCCTGGCTTTGTTTCTAATGACCTTGGGCAATTCATTGCAACTTTGAGGACTCTGATGTCTTCTTCTCTAAAATGGAAATAATACCAGAACTTATAAAATGCTCCAGTCCCTTGTATCCTTGAAGTGCTCTGTAAATGTAAGTCATTCTTATCCTTTGATTCTCACAATAGTCCTGTGAGATTGGTAGGGCTGGTATTATACCCAGTTTACAGATGAGAAAATGAAGGTTTAGAGAGGGTAAGAACTTGAACTAGAAGCCAGGTCTTCTGATTTTGTCAGCAGACATTTACTAAGCACCTAATATTTGCAATATACTTTGCTAGGGGGCTGGACAAAAGGACAAAAAGGAAATAGTTCCTGCCTTCAAGGAATTTATATTTGGTAAAGGCAGAACAGTTGCATGAAGTGTCTTTATCTGAATCAGTATAACTCAAATGTAATTGGAGGTCTGAGTGTCATTGGCCATGATAGAAACAAATCAATGATCTCTGAATTAGAAGGCAAGGCCATCATGGGTATGTGTGTTTGTGAGTGTGTATGTGAAAAGAGACAAAACAAAATACTATTTTTTTTAAAAAAGCCAAGAAATGCACTCTTACCTCCAAAACTGTGCATTATAGCTGTTCAAACTTCATTCTGTCTACATATTCATGGAAAAAAACATTCTTTATGGAGACTAAGTATCTCCTTAGTCTCACTTTCAGTATCAGATGGCATATCAGATGTTGCAAAAGAGCCAAAATTTGATCAATTCAGTGATTCTCTCAAAAAGTGATGCCATATATTGGTGTCTCATTACTTCAGTATGTACTCTACAGACCCTAAAGCCCATGAAGGCCACCTCCTGCATTGCTGATCAGGATTTCATGAGCTTAGACCTGTCTATCAGGCTGTGCCTAAGCTATGCCATTGAGCAGTGGTTTGTGAACATTTTGGTCTCAGGACCTCTTTATATTCTTAAAAATTATGGAGGCATACCTCCCTAAAGATATGTTTTCATAGGCTATATCTATCAATATTTACTGTATTGGAAATTAAAACTGACCAATTTTTGAAATATTTATTTGTTAATTCATTTAAAAGTAATAAACCTATTACATGTTAACATTAGTAATATTTTAAAGAAAAATGTTTTCCAAAACAAAAAAAATTAGTGAGAACAGTGGCATTGTTTTACAAATTTTTGCAAATCTCTGCAATGTCTGGCTTAATTGAAGACAGTTGGATTCTCATAGCTGCTCTCGATTCAATCTTTTGTGACATGTTGTTTTGGTTGAAATGAATCATATAAAGAAAATCCAGCCTCACACAGATATGTAGTTGGAAAAGGAAGGAATACTTAATAGGCAAATGACATCTTATTATTATTTTTAAAGTAATTTTGACCTCACAGATGCCATGAAAGGGTCTTGGGAATGGACAAAAGAAAAGTCCTTCTACAGGGAAATCCACCACAATCTCTATCTACAGTCACATCTATATTTCCCTCTATGGACCCATCTTATTCAAAGATTCCTTTCCATCTTTTGGCCTTTTTCCTTTTGCCCCAAGGATTCTCCTTTTGTGATCTCATTTTCTTGTCCTTTTAAACACTGAATTATGGCCTCCCTGGTCATCTGCTTTCACTCATGATTGTCTTTTCCCTTGAATAGGAAAGGTTTGGCAAGGGCAAATCGGAGACATTCCAACTCTTTGGTTCCCATCATGGCAAGGATCTGCTGTTTAAAGACTCAACAAACAGGTTTCTGAGGCTCCCTCCTAAGATGGATTATGAGCAGTACCTGGGCTATAAGCAAATGAAGGCTCTGAAGACTTTGACAATGTGTAAGCAATGACTCTGGGACATGCCACAGGGGGCTGGGCAGTGTAATGGGAGCAGTCCCTAATAACCCTAGTTTTATTGCAGGCATTGAGAGACATCTTCATACTTTGGGGAGTATGGTCTTTTGGGTTCCAAAACACTTTCCTAAATAGATGAATGAATGAATAGATAGATAAATATGTAGATAGATATAGATATAGATAGAAAGATATAGATAGATAGATAGATAGATAGATAGATAGATAGATAGATAGATAGATAGATAGATGGATAGGTGATAGACAGATAACTCTGGCAAATGAACAGCCAGGGATACTAACAACCATAAATTTAAATGACCACTTTTCCGCAGGTTTTCATAGACTCCTGACTCTCAACTCTGATCTATTGGCAAACAAGCCCAGTTACTCCCTTACCACAATTCTCTTTTCCCTGAGTCTGGTGAACCACTAAACACAGTCAGCTTCTTCACCTGTGTTGTGTTGTGGGCTCCTCTGGCACTCTGGTGAAACCTAGAGACCCTTCCTCAAAATGCTTTAAAATAAAATTCCATAATTGGAGGAAATGCTAAATTTTGGCTAGAGGTTAGTGAAAATAAGGATGTTTTTCTTTTTCCAATTGAAGTTTCCAGACCTCCTGCAATCTATCCACAGACCCCAGATTAAGAAGCTCTGTACTAGACCATTTTGTACCAATGTGGGACACTGGCACACATGCGTCAAGAACCTCGTGCTGAGCCTCCGTGCTGCCCACCACCCAGTGCCCACCGACAAAGCGCAGAGAAAGTTTTCAGAACGTCCCTTCCAATTTCTTGCTGTGAACTTTCCTCCCTCAACCTAGGAGACCAGGAAATCTCTCCTGCTTTCCTAGTTCCCACCTGTCACCAATGAGGAAATACAACATCCTAGACTATCGGAGCTAGAAGGCATTTGATAATCATCTGGTCCTCTCCGCTCATTTCTAGATGGGGAAATTGAAAGCTTAGGGAGGGGAACTGACTTGCCCCAAATTGCGCACCAGTGTTAGGTCAGTCGGCTCATTTTGCAAGTATCTGGAAAGTTTTTTTATCAACCAAGTACCATCCCACTAGAGAAGAGAGCACCAGGCAGGGAGTCAGAGGACCTGGGTTTGAATCCTGGCTCTGTTCTTTCCAATGTGAACTTGGACAAATCATTCAATTCAGTTTCTTCATCTGCAAAACGATGAGATTGAACTACATTATTTCTAAGTGCCTTCTTACCTTTCCAGCCTTCTTATACCTTACTCCCCAACACATATTCTTCAATCCAGTGACACCGGCCTCCTGACTGTTCCTTGAACAAGACACTCCATCTCTGCTCTGGCCATTCTCTCTGGCTGTCCCTCATGCCTGGAATGCTCTCCCTCCCCATCTCTGCCTCCTGGCTTCCCAGGCTTCCTTCAAGTCCCAGCTAAAATCCCACCTTCTACAAGAAGCCCTCTCTAATCTCCCTTAATTCCAGTGTCTTCTCTGTGGATTATCTCCAAGTTTTCCTGTCTATAGCTTGTTTGTACATAATTGTTTGTAAATTGTGCTGCCCATTAGACCGTGAGCTCCTCCAGAGCGAGGACTCTCTTTTTTCTCTCTTTTCATGCCCAGTGATGAGCCCATAGTGGGTGCTTAATAAAAAAATGCTTGTTGACTGACTGAACTTCCAACTCTAGATCTTTTGATTTGCTAGTCTTTATCTTTCTTCCTCAATTACTGCTCTACTTGCTGAATCTTGCTAAATAGGAATGGAATTCATTTCTGGGCACTTTTTTAGATCTCCTTTCTAGACAATCATATGGAGTTACTTGTTAATGATTTTGGCTTTTGTTGATCTGCTTTGTCAAGGTGAATCAGGATACTGGGATCAGTGAGTTCTGCTTGACTGCTGACATCATATTGAATTAATACTGGCATCGTGTCTGTAGTGAAAATCTGGGCTGTCTGATCCAGATAGTGACATTTATTAGTTAGAAAGATAGTAAAATCAGATATAAATGCAGGGGTTCATTGTTTTAGACTTAGAAGGGATTTCTGAAACTATTTCATACAACCTCCCATTTTACAGATGAGGAAACTGATGTCCAGGCAGTTTGAGTGACTTGCCCAAGATCCTACATATATTAAGGGACAGAGTTAATATTTGAATGTAGGTCATAGGATACCCATTATCTGCTTCAACCCCTTCATTTTACAGATGAGGGGAGAGACAGAGACAGAGAGAATCTGGTCCAACCCTTTTTGTTTTCTAGATGTGCGGTACAGCGACTCTAACACAATTAAATTCAGAGACTTCTCAAGGTGGAAGCAAAAATTACTCTTTATTACAATCTCGCGAGAAGGGGCGTCTACTCCTCCAGTACACTACCAGCAGGAGAGAGGCGAGGCACAAAGGACAAAGCGAGGTTATATATCTAACACAAACAAGAAACTCCCACCCAGCCACTATCCCTTACTCCCACTGGCTGGGAGGCAGGCTTACATTCTAGGCGTGGGCGTGAAAATCTTTCCCATTCCCAAAGAACAAGGAAACAAGGGATAGCTGATCCAAACATACACGTCCTTATTTAGTATACCCAATGCTGACGTGGCAGCGGCAATCAGGAGAGGGCTTAGGGCCGAATTAAACTTATGGCCTGTTCCTTCTCTCAGAGCCTATCTCTAGTTTCAAGACGGTCTTTTCATCACCACCCTGAGAAGTCTTCATAGAGGTCATATCTCATTCATAGATGTGGACAAGGAGGCCCGTGGAGTCTTTCCACCAGGGTGCCTTTTCACTCTGTCCCCCATGCCTAGAAATCTCTATCTCCTCATCTCTGTTCCATTCCCCTGGCTTCCTTCAAGACCTGCCTCAAATGTTACATTCTGCAAGGAGACCTTTCTGATCTCCCCAGCTGCTTCCCCTTCCCCTCTCAGGTTACCGTCCATCTGCACAAAGGTGTGCTGGAGCACAGTTTAAACCAGTTCATGAGAGCTGATTGTTAAATTTACAACGTGAGCATTTACACCTCAGAAACCAGCAAAGGCCACAAATCACATCTTGATTCATTGTGTTGTTGATTATCTAGATTTAAGAGAGGGATAGAAAAGATATTGATAATAAAATGACAAAATGTTGACAATGCATATTAAACTTATTTTGAACTTCACACCTTTTTTGGAGACCCAGTTGTTAAACACTTACCAACACACTCCTGTTTGTATATATCTTGTACCTGTTTGTATATCTTGTATCTAGTTATTTACATGTCATCCTCTCCATTAGAATTGAATTCCTTGAGGGTTGTAACTATTTTTTCCCTTTTTTTTTTGTATCCTCAGTGATTGACACAATGCCTGGCACATAGTAGGTGCAAAATAAATATGTGTTAACTGACAAATGGGGAAACAGTGGAAGGAAATTAGTTGAGGATATAAAGTGCTCAGGATGTCTCACTGTTAAAGGAAATAAAACAGCTGCTATTATTGGATAGCAACCTCTGTTTAAAGCTGACAAGTCTCAACACAAGTATCAGCACAGCCCCTCCTCCTCTTATTGCCTTAAGGAACAAACAGAAAACCAAATTCTGACCTCTCCTTCTTACTTTTGTCCTAGCTAAGGCTTCTCCCTCCTTATCCAACAAAGTGACATGGTGCGCAGTGAGCAAAGATGAAGAGTCCAAGTGCTCAGAGTGGAGTATGGTCAGTGGTTTAGCCATTCAATGTGTTGTGGCAGACACCACAGAAGAGTGCATCGACAAGATCACGGTACAGAGCCAACATATGGACATTGCATCATCATTCTTGGTTCTAAAGGACAGAGGACTTGGATCTGAATCCTAGGCCTACTACTTATTTGGCAGGATGGTACAGGAGAAAGTGCTGTACTTGGGGTCAGAGGAGTTGGTTTAGAATCCTAATTCTGCCTCATGCCGCCTGAGTGGACTTCAGCAAGTCACTTAATGTTTCTGGGCCTCAGTTTCCTCATCTATAAACAAAGAGAGTTAAACCTGATGACCTTTAAGCTCTAACTCTATGGTCACATGATCCTGAGTTGGAATTAGTTGAATATGTAGCTCCATGCTTCCCTATCACTCTGGGCCCCTCTACAGATATCTTGTGAGTCAGTCCTCTCCAAAAAAACTGGTTCCAAACACCTACCGCTACGTTTACTTTTACCATACATAGCCCTTAGTTCATAACAAAGGGGTCTGGGGGAGAGGAACAAGCATTTATTAAGTGTTTCCTATGTGCCAGGCACTCTGCTATTTTACAAATATCTCATTTGATCTTCGCAACAACCCTGCAAGGTAGGGCTATTATGATCCCCATTTTACAGTTGAGGAAACTGAGGCAGACAGGAGTTAAGTGACTTGGCCAGGGTCACGCAGCTAGGAAGTGGCTGAGGCATCAATCGAACTCAGGTCTTCCTCACTCCAGGACCAGTGCTCTATCCATTGTGCTACTTGTCTCAAAGACATTTAATTGAATTGCAATGTAATAGCAATAACAATATCCTTCTCATAAGCCCTGAACTCACTTTCTCACAAATTAAAACACTCATGGTGAAGAGTGGACCTGCATAAGAATGCTTTGTAAATGTGTATATGTGTAAAGCAGTGTATGGATGGTAATTATCATTATTACTATTATTATTTTTCTACATCTCTATACCATGTGGCTTATCCTCTGAATGGTGTCTGGCAGAGAACCTAGTCCTAGGCCTTTATTTGCCAGCATAGTCACCTTGTATGCAATGAAGAAGTCCTGACAGAGGGGAAGGCTGCAAGGAAGATGGACAGAAAACAACCCAGTCACTTTGCTAATGATCAAATGATATAATATCTGTAAGGGGCCTCTCACAGTGCCTAGCACAGGGTATGTACTTAATAAATGCTAATTCCATCCATTCATCCCTCTAATTATTTGCTTTGCCATTATAGAAAGGGGAAGCTGATGCCATGAGCTTGGATGGAGGATTTATCTACATTGCTGGCAAATGTGGTCTGGAGGTTATCCTAGCAGAGAATTATAGTAAGTTGAATGAACCCTTCCTTAGTAACTGACTCCATCTGGTTCATGGAGAAATTATATTCCACACACAGATTTTACTGGCCTGTTTAAGCAGATTTGAAATGCAGGGATGGCAGGAATAACAGAATGGTCAATAATCATGAGAAGCATAAGTAATCTAAAGTTCAGAGATCATGAAAACATCTTAGTTTAGTCATTTATTTTAAATTTCTTTCATCATGCCAAGGAGCAAGTTTCAGCTCTCCTCTCTGCCCCTGCCCATTCTCCAGGAGGGTCTAACAAGCAATAGAACGGACACAAGGAAGAAAACAGGTAGAAAAAAAGAAAAAGAAAAGAGCCTGGGTTATCCACAGGCTGCATAATCAGATAATAACTAAATGAAAATTGGCTGAATTCAATCAGATTCTTTTTAAAATTCACTTTATGCTAAACTGTGGAAAATCAAAGGAGTGTGACATTAAACAGTTATTATGAAAGACACCAGATACTCAACTCAGTAAATGCTAATGAAAGATGACATCTCCTTTATCCTTGTACTTTCAGAGACTAAGGATTCCAATCATGGGCGAGGGCCTCTTTGCTCCATTAAACCAATCGAAGGTGGGTCTATATTGGTAACTCAGATAGCATATGGAAATTTCTAATCCTTCAGGGGAAAAAAGGAGTTGTAAAGCAACCCAATTTGATGAATCTGTAGAAAGCCAAGTTCATTTATGAAAATGTACAAGGGTTATTAGGTAACTGCTTCACCGGCTGTCAGTCTATAGATACAGCATAGCACCAGGTACGGGACCCCAGGTCAGGGGTGGGGAACCTGTGGCCCACTAGGTCCTCAAGTGCAACCCTTTGACTGAAACCAAACTGCACAAAACAAATCGATTCTGGGTCGTGACTTACAGTTTAAGAATCGCTGAAGGGGGTGCAAATGGAAAAAAGTTTAAGAAGCCCTGTCCTACAATACTGAGAGCTATGTAATTTGCCCAGGGTCATCTGGTTAGTATGTGTGTCAAAGCAGCATTTGAATCCAGGTCTTCCTGGTTCCTCACCCAGCTGCCTCTAATAGAAAATTGACAGGACAATAAATACAGGATAATTTGAAAGAAGGCTCTGTTTGATGGGGGGATCAGGAAAGGCCTCATTTAGAAGGCTATGCTTGAACTGAGCTTCAAAGAAAACAAAGGACTCCAAGAAGCAAAGACAAAGAGGGAAAGGATTCCAGGTACGGGCAACATGGGAAGCAGAATGTCACATGTGAAGAATAGTAAGAAGGCCATTTTGGCTGAACTGGGCAGCGTGTGAAGGGAAATATTACATAATATGGCTAGAAGGACAGATTGGAATCAAGTTGTGAAAGCCTGAAATTCAGAACTAATAAACATTTATTAAGCACTTACTAGAGAATGGATAGAGTGCTAAATGTGGAGTCAGGAAGACCGGAGTTCAAATTTGACCTCAGACACTTACCAACTATGTGACCCTTGGCATGTCACTTAACCTCTGTTTGCCTCAGTTTCCTCACTTCTAAAATAAGGGTAATATTAGCACCTACTTTTCAGAGTCGTTGTGAGGATCAGATGAGATATTAATTGTAAGGCACTTGACCCAGTGCCTGGCCCATAGTAGGTGCTAATTAGACAAGAAGCAGATCATATGCTTCTCACAGCCATGGGTAAGGCACTTACTTTTAACTAAACAAGATTCGGATGCAATTACAAGACTTGAAACTGAAAAGAAAACACAGAAAGCATCTACCGTGTGCCAAGCAATGAACTAAGTACTGTGCATACAAAGAAACAAAAAATACAATTGCTGCTCTCAAGGAGAACATAGCCTAAGGTGGGGAGTGGGGAAAGACAACATGCAAACAATTATGTACAAACAAGGTATATAGAGGATAAATGGTAGAATTAAGGTGGAATCAAGGAAGTCATTTTGGAGAAGGTGGGCTTTTAGCTGGCATTTGAAGGAAGCCAGGGTAGAAAGAAGGCAGAGATGAGGCAGGAGAGCATTCTAGGTATGGGGGACAGTGAAAATGACCAGAGTCAGAAGATGGAGTATCTTGTTTGGGACTGGAGTCACTGGATCTCAGAGTATGTTGGGGGGAGGGATATAAGTTGTGAGAAGAGTAGAAAGAAGTGGCTGGAGGTGGGGGGGGGGGGGAAGCAGGTTATGAAGGGCTTTCAACACCAAGCAGAAGATTTTTATATTTAATCCTGAAGGTAACGCCAGTTTATAGAGTAGGGGAATGACATGGTCAGAGTAGTTTGTATTTAACCTCAGAGGTATAGGGAGTCGCCGAGGCTTATTGAGTAGTGATGTGAGAAGACCTATGCTTTAGGAAAATCACTTTGGCAACTGTACAGAAAATGGATCGGGGCAGCTAGATGGTACAGTGGATAGAGCAAGTAGCCCTGGAGTCAGGAGGACCCAAGTTCAAATCTGGCCTCAGACACTTACTAGCTGTGTGACCCTGGACAAGTCACTTAACCTCAATTACTTCCCCAAAAAATGGATCAAAGAAGGGGAGAGACTTGAATGGGAGGCTATTGGGATATTCCAAGCAAGAAAGAGGTAAATAGTACTAGAACATTAGAGCTGGAAGGAATGTTTAAGATCATCGAGCTGAATTTTCTCATTTTAACAATTTTATACCAACTCCAAATAGCTCCAAAACTGTTTGAAAATTGTCAGGTGCCCATAGTGAGCTCCATCTGCTGCTGAAGTAAGACTGCACACATCATGGAGCTCAGCTGCAGCTTAGTAAAGATTCTGTTAGCAAAGAGCTACAGCAGGAGAAACCTATGAATACCTTAAGCATGTAGTAACTTAAGAAGAAAAATAGATGATTACTTTTGTTCCATGTGTTTAAAAACGTGAAGGCCACAAAATAAGATTTTGAAAGACTAAATTGAGTGACAATATAAGTAATATTAAAAATATAAAATATAAACATAATATAATATTAATTATATTATATTATAATTATACATAATAATATTTAAAATAGGAGGGGAAAGGCCTGCCTGAAGAACAATCTGTTTATTATCTGAGCAAGAATCACCTACAACTTACTCAACTAGGAGTCATTCATTTCTTGCTGGAAGATTTCCCTGGAGGGAGAATCAACTACCTCCCATGTGGCTCATTCCATCTATACATACTTCTAACTATAGGGAAGTGTTCCTTTACACTGAGCCTAAGGGCTGTGTGACTTTAGGCAAATCAATTGAATTCTGGGATCCTCAGTATTTCTTCATCTGAAAAGGGAGAAAGTGAGATTATAAAGGGAAGAAATAGAAGTGGGAGTTGGGGGAGACCTTCTTGTCTCCCCCAGGGTGAAGAGAAGACTTGGGTGGGCAGAAGCCAGCAGCACCTGATGAAATGCCTAAATAAACGATTCCTCCTGCCCCTGCATTAACATTTGTTTTTTAATATGTCTTGCAAGGCTATTATGCTGTGGCCGTTGTTAGGAAGTCTGATGCTGATCTTAAGTGGGGCTCGTTGCAAGGAAAAAAGTCCTGCCACACAGCAATTAACAGAGTTGCTGGTTGGAACATTCCTATGGGTCTGATACACAATCAAACCAACTCCTGTGAATTTGGTAAGACAGTGGTCTGAGGGAAATATGAACAGGGCTTTCCAGGGGTCGGAATAGGAGTGGGGTAGAATATGCAGACCTTGGTAAAATCATACTGCTCCCACGCACACAAAACATTTTATACAAGTGAAATCAGGTTAAAATAGACACAAAGAGCCTGGCTCTGGAGAGAGAAAATAAATCATCAAAGAACCTGGGTGATGGTGGGAGTTTGTAAGCTGCCTTTCTACATAGAGGAGACTCAGATCTTTGTTTTGTTTTTAAATCATCAGCTGATAGTTATTTCCTTTCCCTGAACTGGGCACCTTAATTTGCTCATGTGGTATGTGCAGATTAAAATAGAAGTTTGTAACATGGTGGGAGGAGCAGGGGATGATCAGGAGAGTTCCAGATCAGTTTGATGAGTCCTCCACTTAGCCTGATGAGACTGACCTTTGAGGGCACCAGAGGGGCATCCTCCCACGGAGCACAGGTGTGCTCACTGCTACTTTGTGGAGAGGATGCAGGTAACACAAGATGATTAGTTGACTGGGAGTAGATTTCCCTTCTGAGGAGGGAAGCCCCCCACCTTTTTTCCTTTTATGTCTTTTTAAATTTTTCTCTTTTTTTCTCTTTTCCTAAGTGTTTTTTGAGCTGGGACAGACTTTGTAATCACAAGGCAGGCCTGAGCTTTAGGAACGATACCATGTCTCTTCATTCTCCAACAAACACACTGCATCTCTTTAATCTAGAGGTTCTTAACCTTTTTTTCCGTCATGCAATTCTTTGTCAGTTTGGTGAAGCCTATAAAGGAAACCTTTATCAGAATAATATTTTAATGAATCAAATAAAAACATACACAATTACAAAGGAAACCAAAGTTTAGAGAAAATAAATTCCCATCCAAGTTCCTAGACCCCCAAAGGGTCCATGGACTCCTGATCTAGAAGATCCAATCCCCCAATTCTTGAAATTTTGGGAACCCTTAAATTTGAAAGTCTTGAAATTGAGTTTACCTAGGAAGCATTTCCCAAAGTTGATGCTGTGCAAGAAATCTCTTTTCTCTGGCTAGAAAATTAGAATCCAAGATAATGCTGCTTGGGCCATTTAATATCAGAGGAAGATACAAGCAGGGGTAAGGGTGAGGGTGGGAGAAAGTGAGGGAAGATCTCCTGCAGAAAGGATTTGAGCTGAAGTTTGGAGAAAGCCAATATCATGGAAGTTAGGAGTTAGAGGGAGGAATGAGAGCATTTCAGGTATGGGGGCAACAGTGAGCATGCCTACACTCCATGGGGACGGGTCCCTCAGTTGCTTCTAAACGTAGGCTCATATCCTATAATCTAACCAGGTTGATTTGGAGTAAACTCACCAAAGTGATCAAGGAACGTTCTTATCACCCCCTTTATGCTTACAAAGGTTCAATATTGATTCTAGTAGAACAACTGTCTTTGCTCTGTGCAGATAAATACTTCAGTGAATCCTGTGCTCCTGGTGCTGATGTTAATTCTAGCCTCTGTGCCTTATGTATTGGCAGTCCAGAGGCAGGAGGTTTGAACAAGTGTGCTGCCAACAGCAAAGAGAAATATTATGGCTACACAGGGGCTTTCAGGTAAGTGTCACAGAGAAAATCACTGTTCAGATGAAGTTATTTATTTTCCTTCCTTGAAGGTAGTTCATTTTACAAGGTGAGTAGATAGCTAGCTATACGTTCATCCTAAGAAATCAGTGATAAAGAATTGTCTGAAGAAAAGGGATGTGTTTCCTCTACTCTTTATGATCTAGACTCAGCAGGATGGAATACTACTGGTTCCTAGCCCTCTGGTTTAAGATATGGTACTGTGATTTCATTAGAATAGGGAACTCCTGGGTGAGGAAACTCTTTCTGCCAAAGCAGGTCAACATCTTCTAGTGTTAAAGAGTTTTTCTAAGGGCAGCTAGGTGGCTCAGTGGATAGAACACCAACCCTGGAGTCAGGAGGACCTGAGTTCAAATTTGACCTCAGACACATAACACTTGCCAGCTGTGTGACTCTGGGCAAGTCACTTAACCCCAACTACCTCACAAAAAAAAGTTTTCTAGAGAACAGGTGTCAAACTTGAAGCATGTAACTCTATGCAGCTACAACCAGATTTAGATGTAATTGGGAAATGTTTAATAAAATAAATTAAAAACAATAAAACACAGATAATGTCAACTTGTGGTTTTTAAAGTCAATACGTAGCTTGCAAGGATCTATTTCCACCTGAACTTGAGACCACTGATCTAGACCACCGAGAAGTCAAGCTACTTTTCCCAAGGTAACGCTGCCAGTATGAATCAGGGGTCTTCTTGTAGTTGAGGCCAACTCCTTATCACTATGCTACACTGCCTCTGCTAAATCAAATCCCATTCATATGACTACCACCACCAGTTTCTATCCCTTATCTTCTTGGCACATTTCCAATAATTACCTCATTTTTCTTGCTGTTATTCCAACTTCAGGAAGCCTACACCACAATATAAAGGAATCAGTACCAACCATCTAACCTGCTATGTAGATGTAGCTTTAAATAGAAGTTTTTATTTTCCTTCCAAAACGAGTATCTTTTTTTTTATTATAGGATCACAGATTTAAAGCTAGAAGGAAAATTAGAAGGCATGTAGTTCAACTCCTTCATTTTACAGATGAGGAAACTGAGGTTAAGAGAGGGTAAATAACTTGCCCAGGGTCACACAACTAGCTATCAAATACGTGAAGTGAAATTTGAGTCATGTCTTCCTAACTCCAAGTCCAGGGCTCTGTTGACTATGGCTTACTGCCTCCCAATTGAAGCCTACTAACCCACAGAAAAAAAATACATTGAAGCTCACATACAAGTAATAAGCAAACACATTCAGCGTTGTTTTTGAGAGAGAGATATTAAATGTTCCAGCCATCAGTCTTTTAAATTAAGAACAGAAAGCATTCTTTCACAAAAAAATGATGTGCCTTTATTGCAATTAATAGAATAAATAATGAAAATAATTCCAATTCAATATGATGGTCAGTTAAGAAACAGGGGTGGAAAGAGAGATGGAAAGAGCAAAATTCATGAAGAGACAGAGACAAAGAAAATATAGGATAGAGAGAACAAGAGGAAAAACAAAAATTAAGCACTCAGATACAGCCACACACAAAGGAACAATATTTCATGGAATAACATTCCTACTTTTTGGCTTTTAGAATATTATTCCTTAACCCAAAGAATTGGAAGCTATCAAAACAGAACCAACACTAAAACTGTAAAGAATATAATTTAATTTTATTTGACTAATCAGGATCTCCCACTGTTTGGGGGTCATGTTTTTGAGTTCTGGCTATCATATGGTATATGTGTAAAGATGTCACTGAATAAATATCTCAAATGGACAGAACGGCAGAAAACAGTTCCTAATGTAATCTGCATTTATCAGAAGAAAAAAAAATTAAAACTATGTCTCAGGATCATTTTCAACCTTTGACCAAGAATGTAATAATAGAGGAAGGAATAATGTCATTTCATCCTTCATAGAGCTATTGTACAGGAACAGGAATCCTGATGGAAATCTCTGAGGATTAAGTTATCTATTTTTCTTTCAAACTCTATCACATTGTATAAACCAGCCAGACAATATGCCTTTAGCCTCCCAGTTAACATCAGTAATATTAATATAAAAAGAATTTAAGAGGAAGAGAGAGGCTAGATTGCATTTGGGAAGTTGTGCAGCATTTTTGATAACCCCCACCCCCACCCCCTCCAAAAAAAACCTTCTTGAAACAAAATCTCATATTTTTATAGTATCAGAGCTCTCCTGAAGATGCTCTGTGACTATGAGTCATGGAATTCTATCATGTCGGGGGAATCAAAATTGTAGATCATCCAAAGGACAATGGAGGAAAAAAAAAACAAAATAAGCTACAGCATATTATGAATGATGAATGGCATACATGAAGAGGCACAAAAGATATCATCCAGGAAACATATGGATGAAAAAGGAGGTGGACCAATCAAGTACAAGAGTGAAAGACAATGGATGACTTGATGACACTGGTTCTCCGTATAATGTTAAGAAATCAAGGGGCAGGGGGCAGCTAGGTGGCGCAGAGGATAGGGCACCGGCCCTGAAGTCAGGAGGACCTGAGTTCAAATCCAGCCTCAGACCAAACACTTGACACTTACTAGCTGTATGACCCTGGGCAAGTCACTTAACCCCAATTGCCTAAAACAAAACAAACAAACAAACAAACAAAAAAGAAAAAAAAAAAGAAATCAAGGGGCACCGAGGTGGCAATTGGATAAAGCTCTGGCCTTGGAATCAGGAGTACCTGAGTTCAAATCTGGCCTCAGACACATGACACTTACTAGCTGTGTGACCCTGGGCAAGTTACTTAACCCTAATTGCCTCACACAAAAAAAAAAAAAAAAGAAAAAGAAAAAAGAAATCAAGAGGAAGGTCTTCAGCTAGTTGGACAGAGCCCCTGTGAAAAATTTGTAGGACCATGGACAAGTGTTGCATAGGATAAAAAACTTATGCTTAAGTTGCTCTCTACAGCATTGAAGGGAGCACTCAAAGTGAATGAAATCATGCATACACTTAACTACTGAAGTGTGTCATTAGTAATACATTTTCAATATTTTTTAAAGATTTCAATATAAAACCCAAATATGAACCACAAAGTTTTATTTAAATAAAGTTTTTAACAGTACAAAAATTTTAGAAATATTTTCTTAACCCAAAAACTTAATGGAAACTTTTCCTTTTTTATCTTTGTTTTTGGTGACACTCATAGATTGTAGATTACTATTATTGCTGGGAAAATGAAAAGCATTACATAGTAAAACAGCTCCCTTAAATGAAAGGTATATGACACTGAAATGAATTGCCCTCAAGGAAGGAAAATAAATAACACTTCATCCTAACACTGATTTTCTCTCTCTCTTTTACCTGATCCTCTCATCTCCTCTCTTCCCCCCAACTCCCTTCTCCTCCCCTCCCCTTTCCTCCCCTCTCCTCTCTTCTCATTTTTCTATAGGTGTCTGGCTGAGAATAAAGGAGATGTTGCCTTTGTGAAACACAGCACTGTCCTGGAGAATACAGATGGTATGTCATCGACTATGCTTTTATCTGGCCCCTAGAATCATATTATCCAGGGCATACTCACCTCTGTGGAAGTCAATTAAGCATATGAGGAAGTTTCATGAACTCTTCATCTCTATGGCTCTAGGCACCAACATTTTTTCCTGAAAAGGACCAGTAATAGGTCTTTCATTTGTGTAAGCAGGATAAAAAGTACAAAAGGTGATGTATTTTTATTATTATCTGGATTAAGGCCTAAATCACATGTTCAACAAATTTACAGATCTGATTTATAGATAAACCAATTTACAGATTAAGCTGAGAGGGATAGTTATTACACATAGATTAAAGAGTCAGGATACAAAAAGGTCTTGAAGAGCTAGGGCATTGGGCTGAATCTAATAACATGAAATTCATTAGGGACAAACGTGAAGTCTTACCTTTAGTCCAAAAAGCCAATGTAACAAATATGGGATTGGGGAAGAAGACAATGTGAGAAAATAGTTGTTTTGAAAAGGACCTAGAGGTTTTAGTTGACTTCAAGATCGATATGAATCAGTAGTGTGATGGGGCGGCTGAAAAATCTGATTCCTTCTTGGGCTGCATTGAGAGTGGCATAGTTCCCATAAGTAAGAAGTGATAGCCCCTTTGTACTCTGCCCTTATCAGACTATATGTGGAATATCTTGTAAGGTTCTGGATACCACAATTTAAGAAAAAATATTGATAAACAGCTGGAGAATGTCTAGAGATCAACCAAGATAGTTAAACCAAGTCAAGTCTAGTCAACAAATATTTATTAAGTGCCTAATACGTGATAGGCAATATATTAAGCACTGGGATACATAGAAAGGCATTAAAAAACCCAACCCCAAACCCATAGTCCTTCATCTCAAGGAGCTCATGGCATAATGGGGGAAACACCATGCAAACAACTATGTATAAATAAGATATACACAAGATAAATTGGAGGTAGTTTCCAAGGACCTTTAGTCCATTTCCTGTGAGATTTGGTTCAAGGTGGTTATATTCAGCCTGGAGAAGAAGAAACTCAGGGAAAACATGGTGACTGACTTCAAGAACTTTTAGGACGCTCATGTGGAAGAGCAAATGGGTGGATTTGTTTTGTTTGACCCCAAACTAGGAACACTGGGTAGAAATTGCAAGTAGGACAATTTAGGTTTGATATAAAGAAGCTCCTAACTATTAGAACTGTCCAAAAGTGGAACGTTCTGCTTTGAGAGATGGTGGATTCTCTCTCCTTGGAGGCCCTCTAGTAGAAACTATATGTGTCAGGTATGTGATAGGAGGAATTCCTCTGAGATATGTGTTAGACTGTGGGTTGGTCTATCAACTCTCAAATTTTGTGATTCCGTGAGTCTTTACATGAAACTTCTACAGTTCTATTCAACAAGCATTTATTAAATACCTACTGTATACACAGCACTCTCCTAGGTGCTAAGGATTACAGTGTGATGTAGTAAAAAGGGGACTGGAGACAGAGGATTTGGGTTTGAATCCTGGCTCTGCTACTTTCTTATACACTTATACTCTGCACTTACATAACTGAGCAAATGACTTCATTTCTCATTTATAAAATTAATGGGTTGAACTAGATCATCTTCAAGATTACTTCCAGTTTTAACACTATGATCCTATGACATGTGAAGTTTGAATAAGAAATCATCCCAGCTCTCATGGAGCTTGTACTCTAGAAGGGTGTTAGGTCAAATATGAGCCAGGCATGGTGGTGCATACCTGTAATCTCAGCTACCACGTAGGTTGAAAATGGTGGATATTTTGAGCTTGAAAGTTCTTAACTGAAGTAGGCTATGTAGCTTGGGTGTTGCTATTAGGTTTGACATCCATATGGTAAACCCCTGGGAGTGGGAGCCACAGTGTTATCTAAGAATGGACAAACTAGCTCAGGTAGGAAACAGACTGGGTCAAAACATCTGTACTGATTAGAAGTGTGATTGGGCCTATGAGTAACCCATACACTTCTAGCCTAGGAAAGATACGGAGATGCTGTCTTAAAGATAGATAGACAGACAGACAGACAGACAGATAGACAGACAGACACACAGATAGATAGATAGATAGATAGATAGATAGATTAGATAGATTAGATAGATAGACAGATAGATAGATAGATGGAAACAAACACTTATTAAGTGCCTCTATGTTCCAGACACTCAGGTAAGTGCCTTAAAAAAATCTCATTTAATCCTCACAACTCTGTGAAGTAGGTTCTATTATTCCCCATTTTACAGATGAGGAAACTTAAGCAGGAAGAGGTTAAGTGACTTGCTCAGTGTTACATAGCTAGTAAATATATGAGGCTAGATTTGAACTCAGGTCTTTCTGTCTCCAGGCTTAGGGCTTTATCCACTATGCCACCTAGAAGTGCAAATGATTGTGAAAGTGAGAATGAACACAATCATTAGCATCACTGCTCTATCCATTCACTCACATAGAATAATAGGGTAATAGATTTAGAATTTAAATAGACCTTCAAGGGTTTTGATTCTGGCCTCTTCATTTTAAAGATGACGAAACTGAAGTCTAGAGAGATTAAATGACTTGCCTAGAATCACACAGCTAGTAAGCATCTAAAGCAGAATTTGAATTCAGGTCTTCAGGACTCTAAGTCCAGCACTCAACCCACTATACTACCTTGCCTCTCAAACACAGAATCTCAGCATTGGAAGGGACTAAGAGACCATCCAATCCAACCCATATCTAAACAAGCAACACTCAACAAATTATCACCCAGCATCTACCAGCAGACCTCAAGCAACGAAGAATTCTCCATCTTTTGAGGCAGTTCATTCTTATCTTTTAATTATTAGGAAACTCTTCCCGATATAAAGCCTAAATTGATTTCCCTGCAGTTTCTACTCATTGTTCCTAGTGCTGTCCTCTGGGGTCAAGCACAATAATTCTACACAATTCCTCTTCTACATAAGGTCCCTGAAAGGACTTGAAGAAAACCATCAGTTCTCTCTTCTTTGACAGAACAGTATAGCTTTATTTTCTTCTTTACATGTCCCAGTAAGTCCACGGCCTACAGACACACTTCAAATCATGTCTAATGTCCCCTTACTACTGAAGGTACTAGGAATTTCTGTAGCTGAGCCAGGCTATACATATATCCTAACTCAGAAGAGCAGAGTTTCAGGTAGGAACAATTGTATGGGGGTGGTTAAGGGTGGGAGAGCAAAGAAGGGGAAGAATTGTAACATATTAGAAGAAAGAAGGAAAGAAATACATGGACAATAGGGAGGACAGTCAATAGCAGCAATTTTGTTCTTAGTTCCCAATGACCTAGATAAGCTGTAAGTTACTGAGAAACTACCTTGCCCATGAAGAACTGCACTGAGACCACAAACCTCACATAGGGGTTGGAGAAGTAGGGGGATGGATAACTTTACTGGTGGCGAACTATCTAATGAGAAGGTGGGAGTAGATGACTTCTGAGGTTATTTCCTTCCAGTTTTCAATCTCTGACTTATGACCTACACATGACACAAATATATGGATTTCTATGACCTAGCAGGTCCTGTGCATGGGTACTGATTATCATTCATGCCTCCCCTATAGAATCCCCACTAGATAGAGAAAGAGAAGAGATTTTTGCTAATCATGAACTTCATTCTCTCTACAGGTCGGAACCAAGAGAGCTGGGCCCAAAACTTAAAGAGTGAGGACTTTGAACTACTGTGCTTAGATGGCAAACGGAAGCCTGTGACAGAGGCCAAAGACTGCCATCTGGCTCAGGCCCCAAATCATGCTGTGGTCTCACGGCCAGATAAGGCAGCGTTTGTTCGCCACGTGCTGTTGAACCAACAGGTATGTATAATTTAGGACATCAACAATAACAACAATACTATTTAAATAGTACTTCAGAGTTTGCAAAACACCACAAATATTATCTTGTATTATCCTTGCAACTCTGGAAGGTAAGTGTTATTATTGTTCTCATTTATTTCCATTTTATTTTATTATTCCCATTTTACAGAAGAGGAAACTGAGGCAGAGATTTATGTGACTTGCGCAGGGTCACTGGGCAGATTTATATGACTTGCCAGGCTAGATTTGAACTCAGGTCTTTCTAACTCCAAGTTCACTTGTCTATCCACTATCTACTTCTACATGGCTATCTACATAACTAACTTCCTATATAATAATCACATTTACATAATGCTTTAATATATGCAGTGCACTTTACAAATATTATCTCATTTTATCTTCATAGCAACTCTGGGAAATAGGTGCTATTATTATCCCCATTTTACAGATAAGAAAACTGAGGCAAATAGAGGTTAAGTGACTTGTCCAGGGTCACACAGCTAGTTAAGTTTCTGAGGCCAGATTTTAAATCAGATCTTCCTGACTCCAGGTCCAGTGCATCACCTATCTGCTTCACATTCAATTAAATTCAACAAATATTTATCAGGGATCTTCTATATGCTAGGTATTGTACTCATTCCTAGGGATAAAAAGATTTTAGCACTTACTTTCAAGGTGCTTCCATTCCATTTGAGGGAAGGGATAAAACATGTGCACAAGTAAGTAAAAGGTACTTTGTGGAGGGACAGAGTATTAACCAGTGTTTGGGAGGGCTCACAGTGAGCCCTGAAGAAAGATAGAGGGTCAAAAAAGCAAAGTTAAGAAGGGAATACATTCCAAGCAAAGGGGATGGCTTAAGCAAATGCACTGAAATGTTTAGTTTGGAGAACTGGAATCCCGTTTGGATGAAATGAAGAGTATGTAAAGGGGAAAATAGTGAAATAAGACTATAATGGTATATTGATTGGAACAAAGTCATAGAGGGCCTTAATGCTAGGCTGAGGCATTTGTATTTTATTGTTGGGATGATAGGGAGTCACTAAAGATCTTTGAGAAAAATGACATGGCCAGCCTCTAGCTTAGGAAAACCATTTGGCAGCGGTGTAGAGGATGGAATGGAGAGAAGAGAGACTTGAAACAAGGAGGTTATTACAATAGTTCAGGTGAGAGGTGAGTGATGAGGGCCAGAAATAGGGTGAAAGCTACATTAGTAGACAGAAGGGGATAAATTTGAAAGATGTTGAAAAAGTTCAATGGGGAGAGCCTAGCAACTGGTCAGATATGGAATGGAGGGGCAATGAGTGAGAAGAAAGAATCAAAGATGATTCTAAAGTTAAAGACGCAAGGGGCAGCTAGGTGACACAGTGGATAAGAGCATAGGCCCTAGAATCAGGAGGACCTCAGACACTTACTAGTTGTGTGACCCTAGGCAAGTCACTTAATCCCAATTGCCTCCAAAAAAAGGTTAAAGTTAAAGACATGGGAGAGTTGGAGGATGGCAGTACCTTTGACAAGAACAGGGTACTTTGGAGAATGGCCAGGTTTATGGGGAAAAATGATGAGTTCCATTTTGGACATGTTGAGTTTTTATTACAGATGGGACATCTAGATGAAAACCACTACCAGACAATTGCTGATGACAATCTGGAGTTTAGGAGTAAGAATAACATGGAAGATATAGATTTGGAAGCTACCTGCATAGAAATAAGCCCATTGGGCAGATGACATAACCAAGTGAGATGGATGATAGCCAATAAAGGTAATGGAAAAGAAATAGATAGAGCAATGAGGAGAGATCAATGTCACAGAAGGCAAGGAAGGGGAGAGTAATTAGGTGAACGGCATCCTCAACAATGTCAAGTGCTTCAGAAATATCAAGAAGGATGAGAAATAGTAATTGGGTTTAAAAAGTAAGAGATTACCGGTAGCCAGACAAAGGTGTGGTTAGTAGCCAGGTTACAAGGAGCTGAGAAATCTCTAGGTTGTGAGATAGGAAATTCAGTGAATACATAATGTTCTAGGACCTAGACGTATTTGGCAGTAAAAGAAAGGAGAAATATAAAATGGTAGCTTGAAAAGCTGGCAAGGCTGAGTGAAGGTTTTCTGTTTCTTTTTAAGGCTGGGAAAACCTGAGAATGTTCATAGGTGGCAGAGAAAGAGCTGCTATGGAAAACGAGACTGGACCCCATAGAAGGAGAATGGGAATGACCAAAGGGACAAACTCTTCCAGAGGACAGGAAGAGAAGGGATAAAGAACATTCGTAGAAGAGTTAAATTTCTCCCATGAAAGAGGCCACCTTTTCCTCAGAGACTGAAGCAAAAGGGGAAAGAATGAGTGAAAGTGCAGAAGAATTTTGAGCTATGGAATAAGGGAGAGGAGGAAATTTAAAACTGATAACCTCATTTTGTTCAGTAAAGCAGACAAGGACATCTGCGAAGAGACAAGGGTTGAGGGGATTAATGGAAGTCTGAGATAGGAGCTGAGGGCTTGGAATATCCCCTCAAGGGAGGATGTAAATAGAGGAAGAAGAAAAGGATTGTTGTATGGTAATGAGAACCAGCTTGGTGGCACCAGTGGATAAAGCATCAGGCCTAGAGTCAAGAAGACCTGAGTTCAAATCTGGTCTCAGATACTTACTAGCTGTGTGACCCTGGGCAAGTCATTTAACCCTGTTTACCTCAGTTTCCTCATCTGTAAAAATGATCTGGAGAAGGAAATGGCAAAACCCTACAGTATTTTTGCCCAGAAAACCCCAAATGGGGTCACGAAGAGTCAGACATGACTGAAATGACCAAACAACAATAACAATAATGAGAATCCATTTAAAGTCAGATAACATCAGATTGTAGTGAACACAGTTGGCAGAGTTATGTGACTTCCTAATTCAGGAGCAAAAGTAGCAAAGGCAAATGGTGAGAGTCACTCAAAATTGAGGAGTGATAGAACAAGAATGATGAATGAATTAGAAAGAAGGGAATCAGGGGTAGAGGGAAGTGTGCAGTTGAATTAATTAGCTAGAGTCAAGACTATGAAGAAGGAAAGTGAGACCAGAGGAGAAGGGATGGAATGAGAGAACAAGAAGGGCTGGAAAGGATAGAAGACGTAGTTTGAAGTCAAAGTGTTGAGAAGTAGATGATAAGAGTGCTGGGACCCCAGAATCATGACATGCAGGTCCTGCCTGAATGAATTCGACTCAAGTCTTCTTTCAGCCAAAGACAAGGTTTTATTAGAGATGAACCATACAGGCTAGACTCTTAAGGAATCTGAACATTAGCGACACCCATAAGGATGAGCGGGCATAAGGAAATCTCAGCATTCAAATGGCGGCCAGGATGGATCTTATAAACAGCCAAGTAATTTGGGGTGACTGGAGGAATTCAGGGAGAACCCCAATGGAAGTGTCTGGGAGGTTGAGGGGGGCGTTATCTGGGAATAGACAATGGAGAGCCAGGCTTCATCAGGGTAACAAAGAACTGAAAGATAGGGAAGGAAGAAGTTGAATGGGGTCTGGATAAGATCAAAGATGGGAAATACACTAGGGTATATTAGGGTATCAAAGATTAGGCTTCATTAGGATATCAGAGGGAAATAAGGCCTAGGGATAAGGCCAGTTAATAATCAGGAGACTGCTAAACTTCCTTGACCAGATAAATGAGTTCAAAGAAAGTTTAAAGATTTTCTGGGGCCCATAGATAAATGAGACCCAAATTCTTTTTGGGGTGAGGGGCAAAGGTCTTGGCTTGAACCCATACCCCATCAAAAGGATATGTTTATGAAGAAGGAGACAAAGGGAGAAAAGGAAAGACAATCAGTCAACAAGCATTTGTTAAGTGCTTAATGTGTGCTAGGGACTGGGGATAAAAAGACAAAAATTAAAGAGTTCCTGCCCTCTAGGAGCTTAGCTTCCATCACAGGAAGCAACATGTATAAACATTTTGTTGTTCAGTTGTTTTCAGTTGTGTCCAACTCTTTGTGACTTCATTTGGGGTTTTCTTGGCAGAGATCCTGGGGTGGTTTGCCATTTTCTTTTCTAATTGATTTTACATGTGAGGAACTGAGGCAAACAAGATTAAGTGACTTGCCCAGGGTCACACAGCTGATAAATGTCTGAGGCCATATTTGAACTCAGGAAGATGAATCTTCCTGACTCCAGACACAGTGCTCTATCTGCCATACCACTTAACTGTCTGTGTAAACATAAGCACGTATAAAATAAATACTAGGTAAATGAGAGAAGAAAGCATTCACAGTGGAAGAAATCATGAAATGTATCATTTAGAAAGTTGTGCTTGAACCAATCTTTGAAAGAAACTATGCAGAAGTGAAGAAGGGATGAGGGCATTCCAGCGACAAGGGCAACCTGTGCAAAGGCACAGAGATGAAAGAGAGAGTGCTGTGTGTAGGAACATTAAAAAGGCCATTTGGGCTGATTCATAGAGTATATAAAGAGAGTGATATTTAACAAGGCTGGGAAGATAGGATGGAGCTAGGTTATAATGGCCTTTAAATGTGGAACAGTATATATTTGATCCTAGAGGTAGTAGGGAGCCACTGGTGTTTAATGCGCAGGAGAGTGAGGTGGTTGGACTTGGGCTTTAGGAATATAATTTTGAAAGCCATATGAACAGAATATTAAGATTACAAAGAGGAATTTCAGAATACAAGATCATAGAGGAGGTACAATTTGGAATAATTGTGAGGCCTAAGGTATGGCAATTCCTGTGAGTGAATACTGTAGGACAGGAGAAGGTGGACTATGACCTGGAAGGCTCAGGTATTCAAGGAAACAGAAAGATGAATACTGAAGTTGGTTTTTTTATGAATACAAAAGCTGAGGCAGAAAGGAAGACTTTGAATTAGGTTCTAAACTCCTGGAGAAAGGAAAGAGACAGTGACCTGGGGACTAGTAGATGAAAACAAGGATGATACAGATGAAGGGATTTAACTTCAAAGGAAGAGGTGTTACTGTATTCGAGAGAATGGTAGCAAAGAAAGGATCTAGAAGTAACAATAATTAACAAGGAGTAGGTCACTTCTTTTGACTCAGTTGGGAGAGCGGTATAGCATGAGAAGAAGCAACCAGCTCAAGAGAGGGAAACTAAAGACGATGTGTCATTGTGGGACAGTCAGGTTGTTAAGGATGGAAAAGATCTAGTATGATGGAGGGTTTATTAGATTAAGCAGGGTTCCAAAGGAGACAATGAAAGGAAAAGAAATTTAAGGACTAGGGGAAAGTAGGGTTAAACTGGATGAGAATACTGGGAAAGCAGTAAGATGAAGATGAGGAAAGGATTTTCATTTTGCAAAAGATGACTAAATAATAGATGTAAGAGCTAAAAGTAATGCTAATCAGGAAGGTAATGTGACCATTAATCCCAAATAGTCTTAGCTGGGTGCTAGACTACTACACTTGGTAATCTCTGCTTGATTTAATTACCAACTTTATGCTGATGATTCTGTCAACTGGACCAGAACCAGCCTCTAACCTGGGGGTGGTTGGAGCCAAAATAGAGCAGGCTAGAGACAGGAGAGTCAGGGCGCAAACAGAAGTTTAAATAATTTCAGAGTAAGGAAAATGACATTTGCAAATGGAAGCTCCCCTCCTAAGGAGGGCTGAAGGCTGCTAAGGCTGGGGCCACTTATATACATGAAAGGGGTTGACCCACAAAACAATAATTTTTAGATTTTGAGATAGTTCTCAGGGTTAGCATTTCTTGGGACTATACAGGTATTCTTGGATCCTATGGGAACAGTCATTGTCTCAAGAATTGGGGGTCATGGCCACCCTGTGGGGCACAGAACCAGAGTGACAAGGCACAGGGATTGTGAAAACATGTGATGGATGGCCCTGGGAAATAAGGGAAGCTAAATTCCTTAGTAAACATCTGGTGGTGGTCCAAGCCACACACTTTGCCAGAGGGTGAGATCATTCCAGGGCACAAACATTATTGTTATGCCAAACTCAAGGCACAGCCTGCTTGCTGGAACTTAGCTCTGGAAAACAGGATATCTCCAAAATAGTGTGACATTTCCCCCTTTTGGCCAAAGGGAGGGGGTCTGAAAGAATCTCTACTCTTATGGCCAATAAAAGAGAGCCAGGCATACACCATGGGATATTGCCATGGGGTTAGTTCCTTGAGGGGACCTATCCGGAAAATGTGTCCTAGGTAATCTATTGAAAAGAGAGGGAGCCAAGAATGTCAGAGTGAGAAAATGGCACCACATGCTTGAATCAGGGCCTTGGTGGTTGGGTACATAATAAAAGGGAAGAGGGGAAAAAACTAGAACAGTAGCTTCAGCTTCTCATCTGGAATCTTGGGACAGCTATCTTATCTGGATGTTGGAAGGGAAGGTTGGAAATATAGATTGTAAAGGGCTTTGGTGCCAAAAAGGAAATTGCATCATATCCTAGGGGCAATAGGGAGCCACTGAAAGCTTCTAGAACAGAAGAGTGACATAGTCAGACTTGTGCTTTAAGAATATCAATTGGGCTGGATTGAGAGTACAGACTAGAGGGAGACAAATTAAGAAACTATTTCAATTGTCCAGATGAGAGCAGATGTGGGCCTGAATTAGTGTGGTGGTTATGTGAATGGACAGGAGACTGTTATGAAAGTAGATACTACATGATTTGACAACTGGTTGGATTAAGGGAAAAGAGGAAACTGAGGAGTTTGACCATGAAAGGGAGAAGAGATTAGGATTGTACTTTGAAGGAATGGCAGAGTCCTACAGAGGTTGTTAAAGGATTAGGGAGACTTGACCATGTTTGTGGATAGCAGAGAATGAGCCAACAGATAAGGAGAGGTCAAAGAAAGCATCCAGGGCAGATGGGAGGGGATGAAATCAAGAGTGCAAATGGAGCATTTGGCCTTGTTAAGTGGAGAAGGTCTGCATCTTCCTTCCCATTCTTTCTCCAACACACTCATGCTTCTGCCAAGACTCAGCAACAGTGGGAAGGATGAAGGTGATGAAGGATTGAGGAATGGTTATTCTTTTCAGATATTAATGGAAAGCAGTCTATTGTGCCACAAGTGGAATAGGTAGACCCTTCAAAAATGGAAGCTAAGAGAAGGTCTCCAGTTCCAGTCTCTGAGTGGCCTAGGGGCCTGGAATCCTCAATGCTACTGGGGCACAGGTTGATAGAGAGGAATAGGTTCCAGGGAAGGATATTTATGTCAGCAGTTCTTCCTTTTTCTTCAGCAGCAGCCCCTATTCTAATTTTAAAAAAAATATATATATATATATATAGCTATTACATCATCTTCATTTCTTAGTATATTCCTCTTCCTCTCTTACCCAGCAAGCCATCCCATGTAACAAAGAGATAAAAGCAGTTGAGCCCGAATCTGACAGTATATGTTATATACCACATCAATAGTTCTCCACCTCAGCAAAGAAAGGAGGGAGACACATTTCTTCATTTCCTGGTTTTTCCAGGGCCAATCTTCTTACAGCCTCCACTTTCTAAATAAATGAGATTGGAATCAGTTAACAGGTTATTATCCAATCATACAGACTTCTCCCTACTTAAACCTGAAAGCAAAGATTGTAAGTGATCAGTTAATACTACTGCAATGAAGACAAAGGATACTGTCTGACTAAATAAGTTTTCTGACTGGAGAGGAGAGGGGAACTGAACCTCTGCTTGAGTCAGTTGTAAGAATTCACTCTTGGGCTTCTCTAACCATTAGGCCCCTCCCCAGTAGAAATGAGGGTGATGGGACTATCTCCTTGGTAGAGGCTGTGATAAATTTGGTTATCTTTTCTGATCTGCCTTTTAATCAGATAGCTAATTTGGCAGACAACATTTTGCTAGCACAGAAAAGTTATGACCCCTGCATTCAGAGATCTTTCATTCTTTAAACTACTATTACTGCTGCTGCTACTACTATAAAGAAGAATCCAAGAGAAATTATTTTTCTTTCATATCTAAGATTTTTCCCCTTTCTACTTCCTCATTCAGAAATCAGCCCTTTGGGCACAATGGATAGAGCACTGGCCCTGGATTCAGGAAGACCTGAGTTCAAATCTGGCCTCAGACACATAACACTGACTAGCTGTGTGACCCTGGGCAAGTCACTTAACCCCATTGCCTAGCCAAAAAAAAAAAAATCAGCTCTTTGGTGGGTTATTTAGCCAGCATCTGAAGGACATTGCTGATAATGAGATTAGATTAACTTTTTCCTCAAACTGGTTCAAACCCCACCCAACCAGGGAAGCCTATTGTGTTCTACACAGGCTTGGGTAGATCCTTTGTCTAGATTACCCAAAGGCTGGGGTGGTCTGGGTACAGATAAGTAAGAGCAACATAATCAAAGATCTCCTAGCCCCTCATTAGAACAGGTCTACTTCTCATTAAAATGTTCATTATTCTCATAAATCATTCACCAATAAGACTTGATTGCTGCCTATCCAGGAAAGCCCACTCTTTTCAGGGCATATAAGCATAAAGAAGCCACCATGATCTATCTTTGGTTCATGAGAAATGGCCAAATGATCAATCCTTTCATTCATTAATTATTTGCTAGCCATAATTAATAAAATGACTAATTACTTAGGAATCATGTCAAACTTTTTTTTACATCACAAATCCAAAGATTGCTTTTATACCTCAGAGTATTAAATCAATCAATCTGCCTATTAATCAATCAATTATTCAATAAGTTTTTATTAAACTCCTACTGCAAAGTACTATGCTATGCATTGAGGATACAAATATGAAAAATCAAACAATCTTTGACCTCAAGGAGCTTCCTTTTTATTGGGGTTGGGGGAGGAAGTACATGTAAAAAAATATAAAGCACACTTACAGAGCTAATAAATACAAATATATACAAAGTCGTTAAAAAAACAGGGTAGTTTGGATGGGTACACACCAGTTGTCGAGGGTTAGGAAAGGTTTCGTGCAGAAGAAAATACAACTTAATAGAGAAGAGGGATTCAATGAGGCAGAAGCAAGGAGTGAGTATATTCCAGGCATGTGGGACAGTTTACATAAGATGATTTGAGGTTCATTCTAAAAAGCCTCTCTGCACTAAATAAATCTTCCCCATGAGGATGCCCCAATCATATTCTACCATTCAGTCCCTTTGGAAGAAAGTATTTTGTCTCTAGGAGGACCCTGTTAAATTGCCTCTAGGTGAGGTAACAATGAAACAGGTGAATTGGCTGTCAGAGAAAGGATGGAGATATAGGACAGGTAAATTCTGATGGAGAGATGTTGTGACTAAAAAGAGAAAAATTTATGTCAGGCAGGTCTGACTGGGTGAAGGGCTGTATAGGGAGTACCTATAAGTAAGAAACATCACATGAGAGCCCAGCACATCTGGGAGGGGGAAATGACATTGAACAGGTAGGGGTGAAGAGGAAAAGAGGCTATGATGAGGTAAAGGGAGGCACCAGAGATAAACTTTGGCCCCAGGAAAAACCCTGGAATAGCTGAACCAGAAGAAAGATGGGATGCAGCAGTCCAGCAGCCTTTTCAGATTTTGCAAGCTGTTTTGGGGAGGGAGGTAGAGAGGGAAGGGGAGAAAAATTTAAAACTAAAAGCTTATGGAAGTGACTGTTGATAAATCAAAATACAAAAAAAAAAAAGATAAACTTCACTGACTTGGGAGTCTCCCCTAAGGCTAATCCCATGGGTCCTCACCCGAACGTCTGCCTATTTGATACAGGACCTCTTTGGGACCAATGGGACAGAACGGTACATGTTTCAGATGTTCCAATCCAAAAACAAAGACCTCCTGTTTACGGACAACACTGAATGCTTGTCAGATGTTCCAGAGAAAAGAACCTATGAAAAACATTTGGGACCAGAGCATATCAAGATCATTGAGTCTCTGAGAAAATGCTCAGATGTTTCAGGTAAGTCAAATGAAACCTCAAGGAGGAAATCAGGAATGTACAAACAAATGGATACTGAAGCAGCACAGATGTCATTAAATAAAATAAATGTGTTTTGAGGATTTACTTTGAGCCCAACAGTGTAGTAAGTGTGGTGGAGACAAACAGGTGGAAATTTACATAAATCCCTACTTGGGGAATAGCTGATGACAGGGATTGCCCTCCTCATGTCCTTTGTTTATTCTTCAGTTTGCTACTGACCCCTTGCTTCTCAGGCCACCCCAGGGTTGTGCTTTAGTTGGATTTGCATTGGCAGAACCGCTGTAGAGGAAGAGGAGGACAGGAGAGAGAAGTGGGTTGTAACTCCCCAGCTCTAAGGATGGGTCTCTTTTATTCATTCCCCAGTCCTGTTGCAAATTCCTATATCAACTTCACTGGCTTTGTTGGCAGCTCATTCCCACACTTATTTCCTCATACCCCAATGCAGATGATTCATTCTGTTCTTTGCCCAAGACCTCCACACTTCCAGCTCCTATGAGAAAATGAGAGAAAGCCTGAAATATAAATTTCAGAGAATTTTTCCTCTGAAATGTAAATAACTTATTTTTAGAACATTATGTAAAGATCCTCATTATTGCTTCTGTAGGATTCTTTCCCTGATAATGGAGTGAAAAAAGAGGAGAGGGACTTAAGTCAGAGCCTTTTTCTTCACTTTCTTTTCTCTATCACTATAACCAAAAGGAAAGAAAATAACCCTTAGGAAATTTCACAAGGGCTGTGTATTCATGTCTTATTAATAGTAAGATAGGAAAAAAAGAGAAACCTTGATTTGGAAGCAGCAAGTGTGGACAACTGAAAGGAAAGCAGGGAGACCAATTCGGAGGGACCCCAGGAGAAAGAACATGTTAGCTCAGAAGTGTTCCTAGTTTTAATTGGGTGGGAGGGTACCCTGGGTTTTATCTTGATATGAGATACTTGTGCCGATAATTTACTCCTGAAACACCCTCCCACATCCACACCCACCCCTCTTCCACACACATCTTAGGCCAAGACCTCACCCAACTCTATCCCAAGCTAAAAAGGCCAATACCAGTGACTTGGAGCTAGAAGAATCATAGTACAACTGGCCAGCAAGAGAGGGACAGGGGAGAAGGGAGAGTCTCAGATTCCACTGAAGGACAAAAATATTCTTGATACTTTTAATTTGGAACTCAGATTATACTTCCTTTAGAACCACTGTTTCATGGTGCCACAAAATACTAAATACAACAGAAATATACTTCAGGAGCACTGAAGGATATTTAGGCTGGCCTCTTAAGTTATCACTCATCAGTAAAACATGACTCCCTTGAGTAAATTCTAGTGCTTTCTCTTAGCTGATTATCTCCAATTTATACTGTATATAGCTTAGTTATACAAAGTTGTTTGTATCTTAACACTCCAATTACACTTCTTGAGGGCAGCGGCTATCTTTTGTCTTTCTTTATATCCCCAGCACTTAGCACAGTGCCTGGCACACAAAAAGTGCTTAATAAATGCTCGTTGACTGACTAAAAGCATTCTGAATTCTAAACAGTTGACTTGTGAACTTCTGGGCACAGCCTATTAGCAAGCTGAGGACTATCTGTGTAAGACATGGCTTTTGTCTAAAAGAAGTTTGTGGACTAGTAGAGAAGGCCATATACATGAAACAAGGGGCATAAAAGATAGTATACAATAAAATGCTAAATTAGGTGATACAGAAACTAATGGCAGGAGGGGCTTCTATTCTCTGATGCATCCACAATTTTACTGATGTGAGTATCCCAGCAGTAGCCCAGTTGCAAACCATCATTATCGCGTCTCTGTGGGGGCAAAAAGGCATCAGGCAGATGAAGATTTACATTGATCCCTTGTATATAAACATCAACACCTTATCATCTTGCTCCACTTTTTTGTGTGTTGTTGTTCAGTCATTTCAATCTTGTCTGACTCTTCATGACTCCATTTGGGGTTTTCTTGGCAAAGATACTGGAGAGGTTTGCCATTTCCTTCTCCAGCTCATTTTACAGATGAGGAACTGAGGCAAACAGGGTTAAGTGACTTGTCCAGGGTCATACAGCTAGTGTCAGAGTCTTCTTGATTCCAAGCCCAGTGCTCTATCCACTGGCGCCACCTAGCTGCCCTTCTTGCACCATTCTAACTATAATCCTCAACTTGGAGTCTGCCCACCATGCTGGGGCTGCTTCTCCTGACATCTTATGAATACCAATGAAACTGTCCATGAGTTATCCTTTGCTCTCATTATATGACAGGTTCATCTCCTTTTCTGATTATACATTTCTCTAATGACATCCTTTATGTTGCTTTATGTGCTGTCTTCCCCATTTAATTATGAGCTCCTTGAGAGCAGGAACTGTCTATTTTCTATTTCTCCAATGCTTAGTGCTTAATAAAGTGCTTAATAAAGACTTTTTCATTCATTCACCTGTACAAGTCTGAATTGTACATATTTATACATAAAATGTAATATGTTGTAGCCTATTAGTGTCCACCAAGCACCTCTTCATTATTCTGTGAGTGACTCAAGACTTTAATTCTTTGGAGACTTCTAAGGCATTCAAATAGTCTGATATGAATAACATTCTGCCCATTTCTGCTCCACAGACCTCCTGCCTATCTGCGAGTTCATAAATACTTAGAAACCTAGGAAAATGAGACAATCTTCCAGATGGGCTTACAATCCAAAATGCCCCACTGCAAATGTGATGGAGGCCTCTTTCTCACTTCTTGTCAACAGATGATCCCAGAGAGGAGTCTGGGCTAACGTCACGAACCTTCATGCTTATGCTTTCACTTGAGCAAGAAATAAAGTAGATGAATGTCACTGATTGTGTGTATCTCTTCATCTTCTATAGAGTTCTTCCATTTCTAAGTTTTTCCCTCATCTAGAGCACTTTCTTCCATACTATAATTCCCAAACTAAGTTACTTATTCCTGTACAGTTAGGACCTTCCTCAGAATTTTCCAGATTTTATTCTTCATCATACCTTACAGTGGAAGCTATAGTACCTCAATCAAGTTACCTAAGTGAAACTTAAGTAAGAGGTTCCTGAGAGAGGTGTTCAGAGGTATCAAATTCCTACTGGAGGCCAAATGGCCTAGCAAAACTCTCAATTGTTGCCCAAATTTGACTAAAACATAATTGGGGAATGTTTAGTAAGATAATTAAAAATATAATACAACATAGATAATGTTAATTTGTAGTTTTCTAAATCCATTTCTGTTTAAGTTTGATAATAATAGTGTAAGTGGACTTTAGTAGTTTGGACTTTGGTCCAAACCTATAACTCCATTAGCATAGAGAACTCCCAATGGGAAAACTTTTCTAACAATACAGTTTCTCTATCTGTAAAATGATGGTAATAATACTTATGCCACTTATTTTTCAGGATGATTCTAAGAAAACTTTTTATGGTAAATCACTACATAAACGTGGTAAATCCTTTGAGGCTCACATTAACAAAATGTAGGAATGATTAGCATATTCAATTTTGCTTATGCATGGATATTTAGCACAGTGCCTGGCATATACTAGTGTGACATAAAAGTTTGAGAGATAATCTGGGTAATTAATCATTTTATTAATAATGCTAGCATTTTATTAATAAAAGAGGTCAGTGGCACTCTCCAATATCAAAGATAAACATGGCTGCCAGGCTCATGGCTTATATGCCCTTGGTAAAGTAGATGTTCCAGGGGGTAGCAATTGACTCTAACTGGTTAACAATTAATGAGAGAATGAATATTGCAATGAGAAGTAGGCTCACTCTAATGAAGGGCTGAGTGACATCATGTCACTCTTTCTACACCCAGACCACCCCCAAGCCTTGGGCAATCTAGGCAAGGGATCTACTTCCACCCAAACTTGCTTAAGTGGGACTCAATGGACAGGAATTCACCTTAGATAAGATTCCTTATAAGGCTGGGTGGGGTCTGACCATGATTGAGGAGAAAGTTCAATTTTCAGAGAATGGCTTTCTTTTTAGTTATTGACCATTTACCTCATGTTGAAGTCAATCCCTCCCTAGTTGAAGTTCCAACTGAAGAGGTTTTGAATGCCACTAGGTTCCTTTCGTGTGGCAAAGAACCTGGTGCTGATTCTATTTCAGCTGAGATTTATAAGGTGCAGGTCCATTGCTCATACAAAAGCTGACTGAAATTTTCCAGGTTATGTGGCAAGAGGAGGTTATCCCCCAGGAGTTCAAGGATGCCTCCATTGTCCATCTCTGTAAAGGTAAAGGAAATAGATTGTCCTGTGACAATCACGGGGGGGAGGGTCTCTCTCTTATTCATTGCTGGCAAGATTCTTGCCAGAGTCCTCCTTAATAGGCTGATCCTTAACCTGGAAGATGGTCATCTACCTGAGAGCCAGTGTGGCTTCTGAAAGGGCCGAGGAACGGTCAGTGTGGTGTTTTTTGCCTGACAACTCCAGGAGAAATGCTAGGAGCAGAACAGAGGTCTGACGTACACAAAGTTTGTAGATCTGACCAAGGCCTTTGATACTGTTAGTCGGGAGGGCTTATGGAAAATTATGTCAAAATTTGGCTGCCCAGAGAAGTTCATCAGCATTGTACGTCAATTTCATGACTGCATGCTTGTCCAAGTTGTGGATAATGGACAATGCGCTTGTGCTTTCTCAGCCACCAGCAAGGCTGTGTGCTTGCTCCTATGCTTTTTAGAATGATGTTTTCAGGCATGTTGTCAAATGCTTTCAATGAGGATGAGCATGGCATCAAGGTCAGCTACCACACTGATGGTAAATTCTTCAACTTGAAAAGACTACAAGCCAAGACCAAAGTGGAGAGAGTGTTGGTGCATGATTTTCTGTTTGCAGATCATTGTTCACTCAATGCTGCCTCTGCAGCTGAGATACAACAAAGTATGGATTAGCAGTCTACTGCTTGTGCTAATTATGGCCCAAGAATTAACGCCATGAAAACACAGGTGCTCCATCAGGCACCACCTCACCATCCATACAAGGAACCATTGGTTACAGCAAATGGAGAACTTTTGAATGCTGTGGATAAGTTCACTTACCTAGGTAGTATACTTTCCAGGGATGTACAAATTGACAATAAAGTTGATGCATGCATTGCCAGAGCTAGCTCAGTGTTTTCGAAGGCTCTGAAGGAAAGTGTGGGAGAGAAGAGGTATTAGACTACCAGACTGAAGGTCTACAGAGCATTGTGCTTGATGGGGTTGGGGTCTGGGCCCCAGAAAGGAAATACCCTGGACTTTCCCACATGGCCAATCTCTGGCATTAGCTGAGTCTATAATCCCATCAACTGGCCTTTCATTGTGGCTACATCCAATCTCCCAATTCTGTTAACCTAGCTTGGCCTTCCTTTATCTTACCTCCCTATGTATGGCCCTGAGCCATTTCCCACCCTTAATCCTAGCTAGGCTCCATTCTCCCTTGGCTGGCCATGAGGTCCAGGTCCCAGGAGTTCTGTTCACCTCAGCTTACTGGCCACTCCTAAGTCCCTCCCACAGTCTTTCTGTATATAAGGTTCATCTTGTCTCCATTAAGATACTTAATTTAGATTCTTCAAATCTAGCCACTAGTCAGATTCTTAGAATCTAGCCAATAGCTTACTAATGTTCAGATTCCTTAAGAGTCTGCCCAATATGACAGATGTTCTAATAAACCTTGTCTTTGGCTGAAAGAAGGCTTGGGTCGAATTCTTTTGGGAAGGACCCATGTGTTGTGATTTTGGGGTCCCAGGACCCCCGAACCCCTAAACTGCAACATTTTGGTGGCCTGTAACGGGGAAACTGCCTAACTCCAAGTTCTTCTCCAGCCAAGACTGGAAGGTAAGTAAGCCTCCTCCCTCCCCTCCTTTCTTGCTCTGCACTTGGGGTCGCTCTCCAAGCACCAAGGCTTGGTGTTGCTTTTCTGGCTGACAGTTACAAGGCTGTCTAGCACTGGGCCTGACACTCTCAGGCTCTCGGTCCACTGGGTCAGTTCAAGGCCATGGACCTGGTACACTGCAGCATAGAGGACAAGGATGGACACCCTATCTGGAAGTGTATCTGTTAATTTGGGGAAAACTGCAGTTGCTTTTTGGTTCCCTGAGGCTTACTTACTCCCTTCCCTCTGCACCTCTGAATCCTCCTTCATGGAGGTTACAGGGAAAGTTAGAACACCTAAAAATATCTTGGCAGATTCTGGAAATTTTGTGATTGATCATTAGGAAGTTTTGAAACACCTTTGATTTTGCCCTCCCCGACCTGGGAAAGGAAGGAGGAGGGAGGGGCAGCAGCTACAGCATGGGCCCCACTAGCAATGGCCTTGGGCCCTAGGGCAACCTTTGCCTGGAAGCATCACCCAGGTTCAGCACATCCTGCTCAAGGTAATGAAGCTGGCCTCTGAACCTGGGTAAGCATGCTCTTTTAAATTTGTAGTTTTAACTGTAAAGATGAGATGTTGATTCTCTGTGTAAAGTAATTTGGAAGTGCATTTAACAAAACTGAAGTCACCTGATTGGTAATGGGTTTGTTTCAAGTTTCAAGTTGGTGAACTTTCTGTATCAGTTATGTCAAGCAATTTTTCATAATTTGGTTACCGCTAAAATAAGTTAGCTATTGTCGGTTATTGTTTTAATGTGCAAACTAGCCAAAAAGCTTGTTTGGGTTATGTATGGCTTGCTGAGAATTTGCAAGTGTATAGAAATCTCTAATGATTGGCTTTTTACATTAGGATAAATTTAAATTTGAGAAGTAAATCCTGGAAAGTTTTTCCTAAACTATGATTAGTAAAACTTGCTGTTTAAGATAAAAGCTCATAGGATTTTATTTTGAGTTGTCTGATTGATTATCCATCGATAATCAATAATCCACCATCAGAGAGAAATGCCACAAGCTACTCAGAGAAGATAATCCTGGTGGGAAGTCAGCATTGGGAAAAGCTGAGAGAACAATTTTAGCCTCAGTCTAAGATGGGATCCTCCTGGCTATTCCTGAGTCTGGTATGAGGTGGATTTGATACTGCATGGTTGGAAAACTGAATTATCTGAATCCAAA
The DNA here is from genome assembly GCF_900497805.2 of Vombatus ursinus. Classification (NCBI taxonomy): domain Eukaryota; kingdom Metazoa; phylum Chordata; class Mammalia; order Diprotodontia; family Vombatidae; genus Vombatus; species Vombatus ursinus. The sequence continues at coordinate 9,254,142 of NW_020954737.1, forward strand.
CAGAGCTAAGGATGTTTTATCCTCTCAAAGTTGGGCCCTAAATCTAATCCCTGCTTTATATCTGGGCTCTACAGTTTTTTCTGTCAGATTTATGTCTTCCAGACTATGGGCCATTCACCTACAGTTGGCAGCAAACAGCGCGTACCAGCCAATGTCCCCACATCATTCCCTGGATGTAGCCTGTGTACTGTTCCAGTCAACCTCTTTTTGGGACCCTTTCGAGGCAGGGACAGCTCTACGCCCCTTGCCAGCAGGAAGCAGTTTTAGACGGCAAGACCTTCTCCCCTTACTCCAAAAGAATTTGGGTCCCATTTGTTTGAGGGGGGAATGATGGGGTTGGGATCTGGGCCCCAGAAAGGAAAAACCCTGGACTTTCCCACATGGCCAAATCTCTGGGATTCACCTGAGGCTATAATCCCTTCAACTGGCCTTTCACTGTGGCTACACCCAATCTCCCCTGCATAGTCCTGCCTCCCTATGGCCCCAGGCCACTTCCCACCCTTGGTAATTCTATTACCTCATGGACTACTTGGCCACTCCTAGATCCCTCCCACAATCCTTCTGTAAATAAGGTCCATCTTGTCTCCATTAAGATGCTCTGATTCTTAGAATCTAGCCACTGCTCAGATTTTCACAATCTAGCCAATGGCCCATAGTTGCTCAGATTTATGAGTCTGGCTAATATGGTGAATCTTCAATAAACCTTGTTTTTGGCTGCAAGAAGGCTTGGGTCGAACTCTTTCAGGCAGGACTGCATGTCGTGATTTTGGGATTCCAGGACCCCTAACCTCTAGACCCCATCAGTGCTGACCTCATTGTTGAATGCCTGTGAAACCTGGACAGTCTACCAGCGCCATGCCAGGAAACTGAATTGCTTCCATTTGAATTATCTTAGGAAGACTCTGAAGATCACCTGGCAGGATAAGATACCAGACACTGAGGTCCTTTCTTGAAATAAACTGCCAAGCATTCAAACTCTGCTTCAGAAAGCACAACTCCGACTTGCTGGCCACGTTGTTCAAATGCAAAATGTACACTTGCCAAAAACACTATTTTATGGAGAGCTCACACAAGGCAAGCATTCACATAATGGTCAGAAAAAGCGATACAAGGACACTCTCAAAGTCTCTCTTAGAATTCTGGAATTGATTGTGTGACATGGGAGACACTGGCATGGCGTGCCCACATCACAGAAGTGCTGTCTGCTATGAGCAAAGCAGAACTGAAAAAGCTCGAAAGAAACGATGAACTCATATTGGTCTGATCAGCCACAGTTGAACAAATCGTAACTTGACTAGAACATAGTGATGTCATTTTGGTCCTCTTTGAGAACAAAGGACAACAACAAACTAATCAACTTCTTCCCCTCTAGAGGAGTGGCTTTTCAAAAGGAGAGGAGATGGCAGATTCTTTCCTCAATCCAACCTAGCTAGCTTTAGCTCCTTTGGACTCATTTGCCTAGAGAATCCTGGGTAAATATTTTCTTTCTTTCTTGAAAAGAGTAACTTGCTAGATTTAAGTCAAAGCCCATTAGAGTTCCTTTCCAATCAAGAAGGATTTTAAACAACCTGTGCTCTTTACAACACTTTCCTTATTTTTCTCAGTTTTCAAGGAAAACTAATGATAATAATTTGGTACAGCACTACACGTACCTTTCTCCACAAAATTACTATATATGTGATGGAGTGATGGGACCCGGACACCTAAAAGGAAAAGACCATAACTCTGGAAGCAACCCAGTCCCTGAATTTTCCCATACTTTTCAGCAGCCCAGATCACTGGTGCCTCCACACAAGGCACCTGGCCCACCCCAGACTACTTACCACTCCTTAACCCCACACAGATCCTTTCATTGTCGTTTTTGTATATAAGCATCAGCCTCATCTTCATTAGTTTTGCAGGTTCCCTAACAACCTCGCCCACTTTATTGGCTTACAAGAAATTTTGCCACTTGACTGGAAGACAGTTTGAGTTTGTGAATTCATTCCAGGCAGATGCTGCCCTGTACCCTGACATTTTGGGGTTTGCAGCAACCCCAAACCACATCATATGGGCTTCCAACTAAACCTGGGACATTCCGCATGCTGTTGGACTTACTGTGGGAACCACATCTTTTTTGGTGGAGAGAATGCTGAGGTAACTCTGTGCGCTTTTAAGGAGCAAAGGGCGCCAGAGATTCTTGGAAGAGATACACCTGATGAGGTCTAGAGGTTCAGGGGTGCTGGAACCCCAAAATCACAATATGTGGGTCCTGTCCGAAAGAATTCAATCCAAGCCTTCTTTCAGTCAAAGACAATGTTTATTAAAGATCTGCAATATTAGCCAGACTCTTAAGGAATCTGAGCACCTGCGAGCTATTGGCTAGATTGTAAAAATCTGAGCACCTTAATGGAGACAAAATGGACCTTATATATAGAAAGACTGTGGGAGGGATCTAGGATGGGAATGACTGGGAGGTGGAGAATGGGGTGTAGATAGGGTCAAGAGTGGAAAGTAGCCAGGGGCCATTGGGAAGTAAGACAATGGAGGGCTAGGCTAGGTTAAGGGTAACAGAATTGGGAAACTGGGTGTAGGCAATAACAAAAGGCCAGTTGATGGGACTATAGCCTCAGGGGAACCCCGGAGACCTCCTTGATCAAGTGGGGGAATTCAAGGAGAATCTCTTAGACAAATGGGACTCATTCTTTTTGGGGTAAGGGGCAAAGGTCTCAGCTTGGCTCCATATCCCATCAAAAGCACTGGGCCTGGAGAACCACAAGACTCATCATCCCCGTTCAAATCCTGCCTCAGACACTAGCTGTGTGCCCCTAGGCATGTCACTTAACCCTGTTTGCCTCAGTTTCCTTATCCATAAAATAAGTGGAAGAAGGAAATGGCAAGAAAACCAGGGTCACAAAAATCAGACATGACTGAAAGGACTGAACAACAAAAAATGTGTGTGTGTGTGTGTGTGTGTACGTGTGTACGGCAAGGATCACCTCATTCTTGTTGTCTGGCTGGCACACAGTAGTCGCTCATTAATGCATCTTGGTGGGGTCAGCTACACCATTCTGCTGCTCGGGGGCTGATCAGGGTGTGCTTGCAATGAATGAAACTGGTGCTAATCAGACTCCCCCGACGATGGGGAGTCCCCTGTGCCATCTCCAACCAGCTGGGAGGTGTCAGGGCCCAGGACCGCCGGGACAAGGAAACTCCAGGAACCCATGCACCACCATCACAGCTCCGAGGGGAGGGAGGGGGCTCTCGGAGGCTCTGGGAAGATGTCCTGGCCCAACAAGGGCACAGGCCTCTCGCAAAGATTGTAGAAACAGTAGATTCTCCTAGGCCCCACCTTCCGGCCACGTGCCTGCGGCCCAAGTCCATAAAACCCTCGGTCACGTGAGCCTGAAGTGGGCGGGGACAGGGGGTTCCGGTAGAGCGGTCGCTGCAGGGTCCTGCGTCTGCGCAGTAGGCTGTGCCTGTCCGACGTCCCTCCCCCTCCCGACCCAGCAGCTTCGGACCCATGGCGGCCGCAATGGCAACAGCGGGGTTGTTGGGGATTTGCTCTCGGCGGTTGCTCGGAGCGGCACGGAGGGTGCCGGCCGCCGCTTCTCTCCGCTGGAGCTCCAGCACGACCGGAGCCGTAGTCGCCCCGCCGGCGGTGGAGAAACGGCCCCGAGCCCCGGAGGTCGACTGGCAAGAAGACCCAGATAAAGAAGATATCAACCTCTATGAGAAGGTGAGGGGGCGGGGCCGGGAGCCGGAAGAGGCCGAGGGGGCGGGACTAAGGCGGCCTGGGCGCTCCAGCCCAGTCTTAGCCCCACTTTCCACCACCCCTCCACATAGGCCTTTACCCGTGGCCGCAGCCCTCCAGTCTGTTTAGCCCCTGACGTCCCTCCTCCCTGGGTCCTAATTTCTTAAAATTACAAGAACCAGTCGTGTCAATTGATGCAAGAATTTTAAAAACAATTTTTGTGATTTTATTACCATATACTATCACTTCTATCTGTGCAAATGTATTTTTAAATCTATATAATTACAAGCAGATGCAATTTTGCTTTCAAATAAAAATTTTCATCCTGTTCCTATTTTCTTTGCCTTATGGTTAAAAAAATATGCACTGTGTCAGTTGTGACAGCGTGATCCTAAGAGAAGCGAATGTGCCTTCTAACTCTCAATCCTCCTCCCAACGCAGAACCCAGACTCCCATGGCTTTGATGAAGACCCCTTCATAGACCTCTGGAACATGAGAGTCGTGTTCTTCTTTGGCGTCTCGATTGCCATTGTCCTAGGCTCTACCTTTGTGGCCTATCTCCCTGACTACAAGTGAGTATGGTTACCTGCTGCTTGGGCAAAGGAGGAGGGGATTGGGGGAGTCAGCCCTAGCTTCCAGTTCATGGCCCCTTCTCCATTAGTTATGATTTCTGGAGCCCTAGCATGCCCCTCTCTGTCTCTGACATAGTTAAAGATAAAAAAGCTGACTTGGTCTGCATTCTACCTTTGCAGGCTGGTGCTAGTGCAAGCGATGACTTCTGTTGGTCCTCACTCTTTCTCTCCTCTCTTTGTCCTCTTCCACAGGATGAAGGAATGGGCCCGGAGGGAGGCAGAGCGACAGGTGAAGCTTAGGGAGGCCCAGGGCCTTCCTCTTATGACTTCCAACTATTTTGACCCCAGCAAGATTATTTTGCCTGATGATGAGGACTAGAGCAAACCCTGGCTGTGAATAAAGCGATTCTGATTCTGTTGGTACCTTTTTTGTGTGTTGTGTGTGTATTGAATGTTGAAAAGGGATAGGAGCATCTCTGTGCCTTTCTCTGCCTTTGTCTCTTAATTGCCTCGGTCCCTGTGTTGTTTTCCTATTTTTACCTCAGAGAAAAAGACTATGGCTGACCTTGGCAAGTCACCTGGTCCACTTAATTTAACCTCACAGGGCTTTAAAGTTTCCTCACCTTTAGAATGAGGACTTTGGAGCAGATAGCCTCTGAAGCCCCAGCCCTAGAACTGAGATCCTCACTTAACAAGATATGTAACTTGCTCCAGGCCATACAATTAGATGGTGGTACAGTGGGAACTATAATAATCCTAACATCTGTTCTTAACTTTTCCCACTATAACAAAAACTAAAATCTTGACCAACTCTTGACGTTCTTCAGTTTGCAAATACACATCCCATTTTCCCCAAATCTCACTATCTGCGATAAAGTATGTCTTCATTTATTTGGTAATGGGTGGTTAGGTGGGGGGATTTGTGTGAGGGAATTTTACAGACCCATTTGGGAGGAAGCAGTGTGGGAAAGAGTCCCAGACTTGGAGTCAAGGACACTGAAGTCATTTTCTCCATTTGCTGCCTGTTACCTGTGTGACCTTGAGCAAGTCACTTAATCTTGTAGAGGCCTCTTTTCTCATCTCTAAAATTAGGAGACCGGCTAGATGGTTTCTGAAGTCACTTCTGTTTCTGAGATGTGAGGTTTATTTTTTTCATATCTTTATTTTTTAACTAGACCTATGATTTCGTTGAGCATGTAGGAAGCTACCGGTGAGGCGCTTCTACTTATACACACCGGCACCTTCCCTACAACTTATTGCCTTAAATTAAATGTTATAGTTTTTTCAATTATCAAGTATTATTGTTTTTATTTCTCCCACCTTCTCCAACCCACGGAAAAGAAAAAGAAAGACCCTTGTAACAAATATGTGGTGGTCAAATAAAATAAATTCCCATGGTGGTCATGTCCAAAAATGTGTCTCTTTGTGCACATTTAGTCCGCCACTGTGAGGAAATGAATAGCATTCATCATCATTTCATTGATCAGAGAGGGGCATCTAGAAGTTAAGAGACTTGCCCAAGGTCACGTAGCTAGTATGTGGAAGAAGTAGGATTTGACTCCTGAGTCCTAGGGCTGCTCTGCCATTGATCTTCAAGATCCATTTCGTGTCCTCTATGATCCTCTCATCCTCCCTGGAAATAACTGCAGCAACGGAGGAATGGAATTCAGAGAGGAAAGACACCCTTGTGTCTTCTGATAGCAGCAAGAGATAATGGGAAAATCACAAAGCTTCAGAAAGCAATGTTCCCCCATCCTCAAATTTTGTTATGGTAGATACTGTAGAGAAAGCTAAATTTATTAAGCTCAGGGATGTAGTCTTTGATGAAATTCCTTGATTCACAGAATCAGAGTTAGAAGGGACATCGAAGTTTATCTAAGCAATCCAACTCCTGCAACATCCTCAACAGGTTATCTTGAATTATAGCGTAAGATTACTTGAGAAGTGTAATAGAAACTTAGTCAGCATGTCTTCTATTTGAAGTCTGGCTTAGAAGCGTCCATTTTTGTCAAAAGTTCCAAGTTTAAGTAGATATCATACTGATGGGATGGCAAGGGATGGGAGAGACATCAAAGGTGTCCTATGGCAAGGTTGGTATGACTACATAGTTAAGAAAATTAAGTTATCTCTACAAGCAAAGATACCCACGATTATATTGTCCACAGGTAACGATAGCTAAAAGATGAAATATAGTACATGATCCAGCCAAATGCTACTTTTCAGATATTTTCTCAATAGTATGAGTCATCTAAATAAGAGACATATAGCATAGTGTGAAGGAAATTAGGATTTTTATAATAATCAATATGTGTGTGATGAATATACTAACAGATTTTTCAGAATTGCCTCTCGTGAATCAGACTTACAATGCAGCTTGAAATGATAAATGAAACCTTTGATGAGGCTTACAATCGCTGGCATCCTTCTGCCTGCGTACCTGAAGTGAAGGGAATCAAAGAATGTAGAACCTGTTCCCTTTACAGAACTCTGGTCCTGTGACCCACCAAGTAATGACTCCCAAGGACTTGCACAGGTCTCCACAGTTGTATTGTCACAGCTCAAGCCTGGGAAAACATTGTAATCTACCTTTTCCCCTCCCTTCCCATTTGTGCCTCTGTCTTCACTTTAGCAAGGTGGAATTCTGATCAGAATTCCTTATTTGCAAATCTGTTCCTTATAATGAAACTAATTAATTAAACGCTCTTCATTACTGGCACTTTGCCTCTGGACTGCTATTTCATCATTCTCAGGTTAGAGATTGGCTCAGTAAAATCCTGTAAACAGTAGAATCAGTTCAAGTCTACCTCTTGCCAGTTTGTCCATATGCCATTGGGTTAAGTGAACTACTTAGCCTCTCAGTGCTCTAGGGCAGCTCTCAAAGACTGCAAGTTACAAAACTATTTCCTCACCTAGAAAATTGTTTCTCATGCTAATTAAATCCGGCTGGACAAAACCAGAAAAGACTGGCTAGGGCAGAGGATGGTGGAAATACAATAAAAGGATAATTTCAAAAATATAAATACCTTAGATATACATGAGTACCTCTCCTTGGTACAATTTCATCTTCATTAATCATTACTTAACCTGACTGATTTTTCTTTCCAGGGCCAAGAGGATATAAGTTTTTATTCCTCCTAAATCTTTTCTTAGGGTTAGAAATTTTCCAGGGCATTCATTGTTCCTCGTGGCTTTCTGATACTACATCAGAGAAAATAATTTGTGAAGCTATGTTTAAAATAATGCTAGAAACTCAAAGTGTAGATGAAAAGGAAGACGAGATGAAAAGTGTAGAAGAAAAAGGAAGATACTACATCAGAGAAAATAATTTGTGAAGCTATGTTTAAAATAATGCTAGAAACTCAAAGTGTAGAAGAAAAGGAAGAAAAAGAAAATTAAATGGGTTTAATAGGGTTGGAATGACCTGAAAAGGGATCAAGAAGAAAGTTAGCATGTGAGCAGTTTTAGAGTTGACTTTTGGGACTGTGGAAGGACCTGGAAGACATGGGGCAGAGGGCCCTCTGATTTTCGGAGGAGTAGCAACAGAATCTGTGCGCAAGCATTCTATTGTAATATTTTCCATAGTAGCATATGGATAAAATCCAGATGGGTGGTGTCCTGAGGAGGGCAGGGTTCTGGTGGTTATTGGGACAATATGCCTTCAGTACAAAAATAGGAAAAAAAACCCCAAACCTTGAGAACATGCATGCTTTTTAAAAAAGAAATATGGTAGTTGCTATGGATCTATAGCTACATGTCCCCTTTCCTTTATAACTTGCTGATCTCTTCCTCTCCATTGTGAATGACAGTTTTGAAACTGCTAAGACTATTCCCTCCAGTTAATCACAAGGGTGGACTTGATATTGATGAACCCGTTGTCTTTCCAAAAACTGGGTTTGCCTAACCACTCCAGTGTCTCCTTGTAATTGGAAGCTAGAATGTTGTAATGTAAGGCAAGTCCAAATTTTAAAAGTATCTCCCTAACAATACATAAGTGACTGAGTCTCATAGCTATAAAAATGGATATTTTGTTTTGTTTTAGATATTTAACATCTCTTTATTTGTATGTCGTTATACCTTTTTGTCTTATTTTTACCAACCTTAAATGGGGACAGTATAAAGAGCTTTTCTATTTGGGTGACATCACAATTTGGGTGACCTTAAGTCACTTAAAGGGCAGCTAGACAGAACATCGGATCTGGAGTCAGGAGTCGTCTTCCTGAGTTTAAATCTAGCCTCAGACATTTACTAGCTGTGTGACCCTGGGCAAGGCACTTAACTCTGTTTGCCTCAGTTTCTTCATCTGTAAAATGAGCTAGAGAAGGAAATGGCAAACCACTCCAATATCTTTGCCAAGAAAACCCCAAATGAAGTCAGGAAGAGTTGGGCACAACTGAAAAATGACTGAACAACAAAAACATCACTTAATCTTTGGATCTTAGTTTCTTCACATATAAAATGAGTCATCATCATCACCACAGCCAACATCATCATCATCTTCTTCCTCATCACTACCATTTATATAGAGCTTTAAGATTTGCAAAGTGCTTTACATATTTTAACTCACTTCTACGGTCTCTTTCAGCTTAGAAATGTATGATAGTCTCATGGACAAGAGACCTTATTTTTCATATTGTAGGAACTCAAACCATGGCTACCCACAGGTAGGTATTTAACATGAGCTTTTAGAAATACTAATTATCTTATATTCGTGTAAGGGCTCAAAATTGGCAAGGTAGAGACCTAGAGACACTGCATTTTGTAAGAGGGTCAGAGAAAGCTCTGGAATTTAAGATTTAAATTTTTATGGGGTGTGCAGAATTGTTACTTGGGAGGACCTTAACTATGGTACGATATTTGGGAACCATTTTCCTAAAACTTCAGAATTTGGCAGCACGGCCAGAACTCAGTTTTCTATTCTGGACATCTCATGGATTTTAACATAAAGCTTGTGGCCAAAGTCCTATATGGGGAAGGGGGAGAGATTTAAAAAACTACAACTCCCAGAAGGCTCCTTTTAGGAAATACACTGGTCCACTACCGGCTTGGGGAAGGAGGCCCGGAAGACTACGATTCCCATGATGCTCCGCTCCCCTACGACTGCATAGAGCTTGGAAGGCCACGTCTTTCTGTCGCGGCGGCACTGCTCAATGATGGTCTCGGCGGAAGCTGAGCAGATGGGGGTCGGAGGTGGTACCTTCCAACCGTATCTGGACTCTCTGCGCCAGGAGCTGCAGCGAAGGGACCCGGCGATGCTTTCCGTGCTGGTGGCGCTGCTCGTCGTCCTGCTGACGCTGGGTGAGGGGCGGCCACCGCGGCCGGGGGAGCCGTTTGGATTGTTGCGGGGTCCCGGGTGCGAGCTGGGGAGTGTGGTGGGGCCGCGTGGTATTGGGAGCCCCCGAATTCCTCTCTTGGTGGGCCCCGCGTCCACGTGGTACATTCCCCTCGTTTGTCGTTTCCTGAGCAACCCAGGAACCCCCCACTTTTCTGGCTCCTATACACCTTCCACCCCAAGATAAGGGGTCAGCTAGCCTAGTACCCTGCCTTTCCTATCCTTCACTGTCCCCTGCCACATCCCCCCTCGGGCAGGGAGGTGGGTGTGGATATCCCTGATCCCACCTATCAGGATAGGTGTCCCCCCCCCCCCCCCGCCCCAACCCAAGCAGATCTCAGTCCCTCTAGTGCCACTCCTGGCCAGGTAGTTGGAGCTCTGTCCAACAGTCTGGGGGCTTTCGCACCCTCCCCGACACGAAGGGGGTGCCAATGGGCTCTTCCCCAGGTGTTTCCTAGCCACCTCCATTTGCTACATGACAGCGCATAATATTTCCGTGCTGACATCCTTGCCTCCTGTTCTTTGAAGATCCTCCTTTGGTACATGTTGAAGCTTGCTCACACCTGCCAGTGCCCTTCCATTGCCTCCCAGTTCACACCCCAACATCTGCCCTTCCATTGCCTTCCTGTTCACACTCCTACCCAACTTAACCATTGTCCTCCTGTTCACAGTCGACCTGTTCTTCTCCGTTGCTCTCCTGTGCACACCCCAACATGTGCCTCTTCTCTGCCCTCTTGCTCACACCTTCGTCGTGCGGAGCTCTCCATTGCTCTCGATCTGATATTCTTTTATCAGTTCTTAAGACACTGTTCTGTATGGTGACCTGTTGTAGATAGGGCAAAATAGTACAATATTAGTAGTACAGATTTTTAAATAGTGACTTTTGTTGCTGCAAGAAATGTGGTGGCACTAAAGGGGCCCTTGTAGTTTCCTGAAGACAATCTAGCCCCTTCTCCTCCCCCTGCTTGTAGGGAGCCTGTAGAGAGGAGTAATGTATTAAAAGACTGAAAAGATAGGAATACGCCAGGGTGTGAAGAGATTTGAATGCTAAACAGAGGAACTTATAGGTAATAGGGAGCTATTGGAGTTTTTTGAGTGATATAGTCTGACATTACTCTTTTAGCAAAATTACTTTGACAACCATATAGAGGATACATTGAAGTGGGGATGAACTTGAGGCAGGGGTAGACTCTTTAGATGTTACAGATGTTGATTCATTTGATCCTCACAACCATCCTATGTGGTAGGTACTGTTTTTATCCCTGTTTTACAGATGAGGAAACTGAGGTACAGGGTCACACAGCTTACGAATGTCTGAAGCAGGATTCAGACTCAGGCTTTTCTGACTCCAGGGCCCCACTGAGCTGCCTAGTATAGTGAATATAGAAAAATAAGGAGTGAGAAGACTTGTTCTAGTCCTGGCTTTGTTTTTTGTAAAATGAGACATTTGGACTAGGTGATCTCTAAGGTATTCTCTGTCCCTGAAATTGTGTGGTTCTATTATCTTAACTGTTTTCTCTTCACTTTCACAGTATGCTGGAAACTCATTCGGAGCAGAAAGAGCAGTCGAAGGGCTGTACTTCTGGTGGGGCTTTGTGACTCAGGGAAGACGCTCCTTTTTGTCAGGGTAAACGTTTTTACTGTCATGTAATAAAGTTTTGGGACAAATGTGAGAGATGTGCAATATTCCTCTGAGCCATTGATTGCTTTCTGGAATTTTGTAAATTAATTCTGATAAATCTGGAGATATTTCCTTTCCTCTTAGGTAGGAAAAGGGGATCTTGGAATGCATGTAAGCTTTTGACCACTTCAGTTTTCATGTGGTTACCACAATTGATTGAATGGTATTGGACTTACTGGACTTTAGAAAATGTGCTTAGCACTTCCCCTTTGCTCCTTTCACCCAATTATTGAAGATGCCGGGACAGATAAAGAAGCAGAAGGAGCAGAAATATTGTAGTAATATTGTTAAAAGCTGCAAGGATGGCAAACTTTTCGGTGAAAGTTGGTAAGGCTGTTCTCATGATGGCTGTTCTTCTTGGCATACTAGAACGGTTGGATTTCTTTTGAAATGAGCTACTTCATATTTAATCTTACAGAATTAAGGTAAAATCTTTCCTTTTTGTCTCTTTTCCTTTCCTTTTGAAAATAAAAATCACTAAAAATAGCATTTGTGAAAAAACAATAAATTTGAATCATTAATGCTATTTTTTTTTTGAAATGTAATTTTGTTTCTAATGTGAACTGAAAGTTTTGTGTCAAGTTGTTTCGGAGGTATGGAAATCAAGAATATCATCTTCTGAGTGACCCCTAGCAGGACTGACGATTTGAAAAGAAGAATAATTCTGATACTTTATTTTTGTGTTAGTAAATTTGTTGGGCTTTGCATCTTGGAGGGCCAAAAGAATTTCATGCTTAGTAAGCCTGAGAATTAATTTAATCTTATCTCCTTGTTTTACAGCTTTTAACAGGCCTTTACAGAAATACCCAGACATCTATTACTGATAGCTCTGCTGTGTACCGAGTCAACAATGACAGGGTAAGAATTCATCAGAATCTGGAATACCCAAGTTATTATTTGCACGAGTGTACTAGAAGTCTTCAATTTACAAATGGCTTTCAATTATGAGTCAGTTGTTTATAACTTAGAATGCATTTTCCCATTAAAAACTATTTTAAATAGTGGTTAGCTTCCCACACTGACCCACAGGAACCAATTTTACTTATTCAAAAGCTATCCTTCCATTTTAGAAGCCATGCTTCATTTGGAAATACAAGAACGCTTTATTCATGCCTTTTGTCTTTATATCACACTCATTTCTAGGGGTGGGGGACCTTTCTCCTTTTCAGATCAAACCCTTATTTGTGACACTGAAAAGCAATTAAGCAAAAGTATCCTGTCCAGTGACCACTTCTTTTCATTGTATGTAGCATTCTGCCCTACTAATCCATCTGTTTGTCTTCTCTGACATTCATTGATTTTCCAGTTTCTAGGACTTCTTGATCATGATCTTTTCATTTGCACTGTTGTAGTTATTGTGTATGTTATTTTTCTGCTTTTGCTGTGCATCAATTCATAATAATCTTTCCATGTTTTACTGATTCCTTATATTCTTATCACAGGATAATACTCCATTGTATTCATATACCATCATTTTTCAGTCAATCCTCAGTTGATGGGCACCCAGTCTGATTTTTTTTTTCCCCAGTTCTTTGCTGTTGCAGAAAGTGCTGCTAGAGTATTTTGGTCTATATTAGACCTTTGTTTCTTTCTTTAACTTCCTCTGTGAATGCGTAGTAATGAGTGCACTCCTGGAAAAGAGATGGACTGTTTAGTCACTTTTCTCTGACAATTCCGAATTGATATACAAAATAATGGGACCTATGCTGTTCAGGACATGCAGTGGAATATTATTTAATGATTGATTTTGTTAGTTGCTTGAATTTTTTTTTCCATGTCTTTGTAGCTTAGGTCTGAAAATCAACTGTTTTTCCCCCCTCTTTTGTTAATCTTTGTGAGTATTGCAATGTAGACTGGTTTTCTCAAGTGGAATGCCATTCCCTGACTTCCTTCCCACCATCTATAACTGTCCCCCCCACCCCCAATCCAGATCCTTTTCATCTTCCCAGAGCCATCTCAAGATCCCTGTAAAGCCTTTCTTGACTTAGTCCTCACCGATCTCTCTCTTTTCTGAACTCCTTCAGCAGTTACATCAAACAATTAGTATTTGATTATTTTCTATTGCGTGATGTATTTCTTCTTGTCTCTCCTCAACTAGATTGTAAACTTCTTGAGGAGAGAACAACATGGCCTTTTAAAATTATCTGCTATGGGGCAGCTAGGTGGTGCAGTGGATAGAGTACTGGCCCTGAAGTCAGGAGGACCTGAGTTCAAATACAGCTTCAGACCAAACACTTTACACTAACTAGATGTGTAACCCTGGGCAAGTCACTTAACCCCAATTGCCTAAAAATAAAAAAAAAAAATTATCTGCAGGCCCTACTACAGTACTTAGATTGATTCCACACATTTTTTTTTAGCCTTTTCCCCATATATTATAATTTAAGTACTTAAAATAACTATGCTAATTTGTGAAAATAAGTTGTTTTTAAAATAGCATATTGATATCCTATCCTGACTTGCTTTTTAGTAAATAAATTTACTCTTTTCTGAACTTGGAATTTCCATAATGATGTTTTTGTTGAGACATTAATTTTATGTTATTGTTGTTAATTCCTAGGGCAATAGTTTGACTTTGATTGATCTGCCTGGTCATGAGAGCTTGAGGCTTCAATTCCTAGAGCGGTTTAAGGCTTCAGCCAGGTAAGTAATAGAGACATAATATTGATACTTCTGTAGAAAGTACATAAAGTGACACTACTTATGTGATTTTCACTGTATGCTTCTCTGATGGTGCTGTATTTAGTATTTGTTATTTAAATGTTACATTCATTCTATGAAAATATCTCAATGAAGCCCATACTTAAAAAAAAAAAAAAACTCTCGAAGTAGAACCTAAGAACTGAGAAAGGTCTCAGGAGCTCTTCAAATCCAATACTGTCTATAAATTATCATACAGCTAAATCATTCAATACTAATGCTTTAACTCTGGCTCAGAGAGATAAAGAGGAAAAGGACTCATACATACAAAAATATAATAGCTCTTATTGTAGTGGCCAGGAACTGGAAACTAAGGGAATACTCATCTGTTGGGGAAATGGCTAGTATATTAATGTAATGGAATACTATTATTCCATGTGAAATGAGAAACCTAAGAAGACTTGTATAAACTAATGCAGAGTGAAGTGAACAGAAGCAGAACTGTTTGTACAGTACAACATTGTAGAGACAAACTTGGAAAGACTTTACAACTCTCATCAATGCAATGACCAACCGTGATTTCAGAGGCCTGATGTTGAACTATGCTACCACCTTCCTGATGGAGATGAAGGATTCAGGGTGCAGAATGAGGCAGAATTTTGTACAGGGCCAATGTGGGGATTTGTTTTGCTTGATCATGCATATTTATTATAAGAGTTTGTTTTTTTTCTTTTTTTTAATGGAGAGGAGGCAGGAGAGCAGACAGAAGGAGAGAAAATAGATTTTTGTTAGTTAAATTAAATTTAAAAAAGACTGATACCTTAAAAGAGTTTCATAATTTGAGTAATGTGTTCTAATATTAATGACCCTTTAAAAATTCTATTCTTAAATTCTTTTTCTTCAGTTTAAAAGCCTTTGAAAACTCCTAACCATGGCAAAAATCAAGAACTGAAATTATAAATTGAAGTCAGTTAGTCAATAAACATTTTTATAGCACTTACTATATGCCAGGCACTGTGCTAAGTGCTAGGGATACAAAAAGAACCAAAAGACAGTCCCTGCCCTCAAGGAGCTCGCACTCTAATGGGGGAAGTAATTAGATTTTTTTTTTCCTCCTTTGTGAAAATATCCAGATATCTGTTTTATTGTTACTGCCTCTTGAAACACTGTGTAGTGAAGGCAAATAACATTGAAAGATACCAGTAATCTGGGACAGCTAGGTGGTCCAGTGGTTAGAGCTCCAGCCTTGGAGTCAGGAGGACCTGAGTTCAAATCCGGCCTCAGACACTTGGCACTTACTAGCTGTGTGACCCTGGGCAAGTCACTTAACCTCGATTGCCTCACCAAAAAGCAAAAAAAAAAAATGCCAATAATCTGATGGATGCGGTGACCAGTCTTGACTTCAGAGGACTGAAAATGAAACATGCCCCAGAGGAGTGTTGGTTCATATGACCAGAATGAGGTCTGTGTTGTCAGATATGGCTAGTGTGCTTATTTTACTCAAGTATATTTCAAGGGGAATCTGTGGCAAGGAGTAAGGGGATGGCTATTGGGTGATATTTAAAAATTCAGTACTTTTAAAAAAGTATTGTTTTGTGAGGAAGACGATCACAGTTAAAAACTATTTTCCTGTTTGGTGTTCTTGTTTAAACAAAGCCAGTTTTATTTTACAAGTCACATGGCAGTTAGAGTTGGAAAATAGGCATACCATGACCAAGCTCTCTGGATTTAATTCATTCACGACACATCTTATTGTGGGTGAAATGATACGAAAACTGAGTGATTCTCATGCTCAGGAAACATCAAGTCAAGCACAAATCACATCAATGAGGGAAGCTTGCTAAAGCCACAATATACCTGTCCTCAGTTCCACAAAATAGTTTTCCAGATTTCAGAAGTGATGAGATTTATTTTTGATAAAAAAGATTTCATTTCAGAAAGGCCCCCATTTCATCCCTAGAAGAGAATAGTTTTAGTTCCTGGATTCGCCTGTGAATCTGGCTATTTAGATGCCCTCTTTGGGGCAATCTGATTTTTTCCACCAGCGTAGTAACACCACTCTTCATAATTTTCAGTCTCAATTTTCTTTCCTGGGTTGTTTTTTCAGAAGAGAAATTCTTACATAGCCATCTCTGTTTCTGATTCTTCTATTCTCTCCAGTGAAGAGACCCACTCACCATTCTGTTTTTCTTCCATAATTTTTTTCTCTGCTCAGTATGACTTCATCTGTGCAGACCACATCTTCTACTTTGTTTCTAGACCTGTTTTCAAGATGACATAATACTGAAAAAATGGAATGACTTTTCTCCAGATCCTTGTCTTTTACCACATCAGGAACATCTTCACCCTTACCTTCTTGTTCACTCATCTCTTCCTGCTCTTCAGCAGTCATCATCATTGTTTTTGCCCTGCCTTTTTACGGGGCTTTTTAGAGCCTGCGCTGCTTTAGCACCTTATGGAAAGCTCCATTATGCAGATATTAAAAGCTTCAGGAGTTTCACAGAGGGAATGCTGCAGACAGATGTTATACGTAGGTTAGTGTGTTTAGAATTTATGCACCGACTCCAGGAGGTACAGAGTTTGTATGGGAGATGTCCTCCCAAATCTAATCCAGGTATTTGTCTTTCTGGCAGAACAGAACTGATAATGTTCCTCCCCCCGCCCCCAACCTGCTCTTCCTCCAGACTTTGCTATTTCTCTTGAAGTTATTGCCATCCTCCCAGCTGTCCTGTGTTAGAAGCCCAGAGCTTCATTATTGGCACTCCCCTTTCTCCACGTTTTGTCACTTCTACCTTCAGAAGATCTCTAAGCCTCCTTACACCCCTCACTGTACTTCAGGCTCTCATCATTTTTCATGGAGGGCATTGTAGTAGCCTCCTAACTGGTCTCCCTGCTTCCAGGCTTTCCCATCTCCCATTGATCCTCTGCGTAACTGCCAAAACCATCTTCCTAAAACCTGTCCATCAGTGTAACCATTCCGCTTCCTTGTCTCAAAACGTTTAGGGGCTCCTCATAGTTTCCAAAGTAAAATACAAACTCGTCAGCCTAAAGTGGAAAGCTCGCCACAGCCTTTTCAGTCCAGCTCCCCACCCTGCTCATCACCAGAAGCCCTTCAGAATCTCAGTCAGCGCCCAGCTTAGGCACCGCCTGCTCCAGGAAGCCTCCAGTGTGCCTGTGTCTGCTCTCCCTGCAGCTTCTTAGTGTTTTCTCCTACTCAGTTACCTTCTATTGATTTACTCATGCCCGTGTTCTATTCACACAGTGGAGTATAAACTTTGTGATGCAAAGCACCGATAAATTCTTGTCTTTCTGGCTCTGCATCCTGGCACAGCACCTTGCACAGAGCAGGTGCTTTAATGAAAATGTTGGTTGAATTGATTTAAGTGAATTAGTTAGAGTTTATCCTCTGCTTATTGAGAATGGCTGAAATTGGTGTTAGCCATAACTTAGAATGATCAGATGTTGGTTCTTGATTTGATGTTTCTGTCATTCCTTTTAAGTTTTTTGTTTGTTTGTTTGTTTTTTTGATTTTTCAAAAAATGCCGCCTCTTCCACAAAGCTTTTCCTGATTATCCCAACCAGAAATGATTTCTCCCTTCTCTGAACTCCAAGAACATCTATTTCCTGTGCCATTTATAGGGTTCCTACCTTATTTCTATATCTGTTGAATGTGTCTTAACTCTCCTTATAAACTGAAAGTTACCAAAAGGAGAAACTATCCCTCATGTGGCACATCACACATGATGCCAAGGAAAGAAAACCAGACTTGGAGTCAGAGGACCTGACTTGGAATCCCAGCTCTGCTACTTACTACCTGTGTGACCTTGGGCAGGTCACTCACTTCTCTGCACCTCCATTTTCTCATCTATAAAAAGAAGAAGTTAGCCTGTTCTCTGGGTTCTTTCCAGCTCTAAATCTGTGATTTCATCACCGTGTGGTAGGCAGTGGTAATGTGAGCAGAAGAAGAAACTTGATCCAAGGGGTACTTTGGAAAGCTGAATCTTGTGGTTGTGCAGGACAAACCTGGGGGAAAAGGGACTGAGAATGAAGGCAGAAAGACTAGTTAGGAAGCCAATGTAATAGTCCAGGGAAAGGGTAATACAGGCCTGAACAAGAATGATAGTGTAACTAGAAAAGAAAGGGTGAGTGTCAGTTGAGTTGTGAAGGAAGAATTGATAGGACACTGAAGGGAAGCAGGGGGAGGACTGAAAGATGATTGAGTTTTTGAACTTGGATGACTTGGAGAATATTGGTGCTATTAACAGAAATCTAAGAGACCCATAGGTTCTGCCCATTCTTCTATTAATCAAAAGCTTGAACTCTTGTATACTTTTTAAAAAAATCTGTAAAAAAAAAATTCAATTAAAAAGAATTTATTTTCTCTCCTTTCTACATCTTCTCCCTCAAAAGAAGAAAAACAAAAGTCTTAGAACAAATATACACATTCAAGGGAAACTCACACATTAGCCATGAGCTTATGTGTTCTGCAGGAGAACGTGTCAAAAAGGCTATTCTCAAGTGCGCATTAGAGTTTAGTTTTAGATATGTTGAATTTGAAGGATTAGTGGGATATTTGAGTACGACTGGTGTTTGGGCATGAGCATTGAGGGTTGAGATCGAGATAATTGGTGTTATTTGCACAAAGATGATCATTGATATGAGAAAATGAGAGCTCTGAGCAAAATAGTATCAGGATAGAAGAGAATAGGTCTGAGGACTGAGCATTGGGGAAAGCTTGTCTTGGGAACATTAGGAAGAGAAGCCATTGAAGATCATGAGAAATGTTTGCCAGTGAAATAGAAAGTCAACCAGCAGAATGTACAGTATCATGAAGCCAAGCAATGAAGGTGTGACTCTGAAAAAGCCATTGCATTTGGTTTCTACCCCTTGAGAGAAGGTCATCCACCTTCATCATCTTGTTTCTTATCCATATCCCATGAGGGCCTAGGCCAATATTATATATTTTGTATTCTTTCAGCTTCTAGCACCTGGAGGGTTGGGAGGGGAGTAGGGGGGGGAAACCCTCAGCTGCTATTTAGTGAATTTTCCTTAAGAAATTCAGGACTTAGTGATGAGAAGGCCAAGGTGAAGTGAAGAGTATTGGTGTCTGGCTTTTCATCTTGACTTTTGACTGGACTTTAGCCTTTTAAGATATTGCTTATCTTATTTCAATCTCTTGCTTAATTGTTTTTTATTTTAAAAAAGGGGGGGATGATATTAATGACTTTTATTCTGGGGGCATTCTTTTGGATGTTTAACACTCATGAAATTATTCTTTAGATGAAAGAGGGTATGAAATCATCTGTAAGAGTTGAGTTGGGTAGAGAAAACTTCCTAGGGAAGCTCTCACACAGTGCTTTCGAATTTACCTGTGGATTCCAGGAGTCTCGGTGACTAAAAAGGATGTTTGGGGATTAGAACCTGCAGATGCACTGATGGAAGTCCTGAGCCTGATTCTGATTTGTCCACCTACAGCGTTCCCGTGTTTTACTGGTTCATGCCTGGAATATAGGCCTGGAAGACATCATATGGGATCTAGTTCAGAACTCATAGTTCATTGTGACAATTCACTCTGTTTTGTTTTTTTTTCTCATTTTATTCAGAGCAATTGTGTTTGTGGTGGATAGTGCAACATTCCAGCGAGAGGTGAAAGATGTAGCTGAATTTCTGTATCAGGTCCTTATTGACAGCATGGTATTGAAGAATGCGCCATCCTTATTGATAGCCTGCAATAAGCAAGGTAATCGTCACGTTGGTAAGATTATCTCAGCACTTCTGCAGATACAGTACCATT
Organism: Vombatus ursinus; assembly: GCF_900497805.2. Classification (NCBI taxonomy): domain Eukaryota; kingdom Metazoa; phylum Chordata; class Mammalia; order Diprotodontia; family Vombatidae; genus Vombatus; species Vombatus ursinus. Next base: position 9,273,891 of record NW_020954737.1, read on the forward strand.
TTGGCTTCTCGTTCTTTGACATTTCATACATTTTTGACAGTGTATCCTGAGTAATGCAAATGCCTATTAAACTTAGTGATGGGGAGGAGCATTTAATATGATATCAAAAGAGATAGCAACTATGAATAACCAAGTGTAAATTCAGGTATTTTGAGCCCTGATTTTAGCTCCATGACTGTCTCATTTTGTGATCTTGCTCTGCCTCAGTGGTCCTAATAGCCTCTTTTAAGGACTGACATAGGAAAATGCCTATAGATCATTTTTATTTTAATAAGGTGTTTCCGAGTTGCTAAATTATTTTCGCTTTAAATTTAAAATTGTACCTCTCTTGTCTAGCATGGTAATTTGATTTCAAACAACTTGTGGATGCAGATAGAGTTGCTCTGTTGTGGAGAAGGGAAGAAGATAAAGGTTATCCTTTTTTAAAAGAAAAAACTTGTAAAAGACTGGTCAAACATGAAAGTACCTCTGTGTAGGAGGGCTTATTACTAATATCATTCCTGGTTTAAACCAATGATAACATCTTCATCTTTCTAGATCTCACAATGGCAAAATCTGCCAAATTAATTCAGCAGCAACTGGAGAAAGAACTGTGAGTATGGATCTAAAGCTTTTGAATATATCCATGTCATTTAAAAAATTGGGTGTCAGAAATTATGAGAACTTTAAAATCATTGTGATATATGTGTATATATGTGTGTGTTCCTGTGTATGTGTATACACATATTTACACACCTATGTATGTATACCTGTACTTACATATCTATCTATCTATATACTATATCTGTGTGTATATAAATAAAAGTAACTTTATTGGGGCAGCTAGGTGGCGCAGTGGATAGAGCACCGGCCCTCAATTCAGGAGGACCTTAGTTCAAATCTGGCTTCAGACACATAACACTTACTAGCTGTATGATGCTGGGCAAGTCACTTAACCCCATTTGCCTAGACAAAAATAAATAAATAAATAAAAGTAACTTTAAGGCTTACATAGTGCTTTTTTCCAAAACAACCCTATGAGGAAGGTAGCACATTGTTATCCTCATTTTACAGATAGAGAAATTAAGACTCAGAAAAGGGAGGTGCTTAGCTACTGTCTCTCAACTTGTGCCTTAGATATCAGAGCCTCCACCTATATTAATGGAGGGGATTTTCTGATTTTAAATACCATGCAGTATATAGCCATAGGGTTGGATGTTTTGATCTGACTGGAAATAATTATGGAGATTATTAACTTTTATTTTAAAAAACTGTCCTGTGTATACAGAGATGAAGCTATGAATTGAATCATTGTTAGCAGTAGAGAGGTGAGATTTTTAGAAGTTTTAAAGCATTAGAAACTTTTTCCCAAAATAAAGAAATTTTTGGAAAGATTGAAAAATTTGCTTTTAGAACTTTTAGAAAAGTCAGCCCTTCACAGATCTAAAGTCACCATTTGGAACACAAAATATTTTGTGCATAATATTTTGCTTATTAAAGTATGTTTAGTATGTTAAATTTAGGTGTCATTTGTTCATTATAAGTAACTGTGTAACCCATGAGAAAGTCACTTAATCCCTGTGCCCAAGGCAACTCTCATAGTAACTGTACATTAACAGATGAGTTGCTGATCCACATTGTAAGCATGAAATCAAAGGCCCAGCTTTTTAAAAAATGTATATAAGTACTCCCTGTACCATCATAGATTTTATCCTTTGTGAGACTGAATAGATCATCTTCAAGGATTGCTGTAGCTGAGAATTTCCTCAGCCTGTGGCCAGCAGATTGCTGTGCTGCTTCTGACTGGGCTAGGCCGGTCCTGCAACAGCACACACATTGGGGACTTCTGGAGCTGTGACAGTGCTGGCCTGGCCTTCACGAGCCCTGAGTCACTGTGCCACAGCGAAGCATTGGATTAGGACAGTAAGGGTCTTCCTTTACTATCTTACTGTGAGACTAAAGGCTCACATTTATTTAGCTCTTTATGTTTTACAGAACACTTTCCATGCAACACCCCTGTTATGCAGGGAGTTCAAGTGTTGTTATCCCCATTTCACAAATATGGAAATTGAACCCCAGGTTAAGTGACTTGCCTGTAGTCACACAGCTAGTAAATGTAGGAGCCAGGAATTGAGCTGAGGTCTTTGATTACAGATTCACTCTATCTTACTGCTTCTAGTCTTGAAATCCAACTTAACTCTATTATATAAATTAACATGAAACTTGATTCCAATGTTAACATTATATGCTAAAAAATAAAGCAAGTTCTTTACCAAGCAATTAGTTTGTTACTTTTATTTATGATTGTATGGGTACTCTTTCTCACAGACTTAGATTGTATTATTGCATGAATTCTTGTGAAGCACCATGAACCAAAGAAGTCATTACCAGGTACCCAACCTTCTAGTGCTGAAATTGTACTTATCTAGGTTGGACTTTGAGGGTAGGAGCAGCTTATCTCTAGGCCTCTTCTTAAAGCCTTAATCGCCCCAACTTGCAGTCCATTGGAATAACCTTCAAGAACACAAGGTCTCCTCCAGACCACAGTGAGGCAGCAGAGTAGGACTTTAGTTGAGAATCAGAGATTTAATTGATTTAGTGAGCAATTTATTTGTCCAACCATAATCTAGTTATGTAGGGAAATCTGTGAAATTTACTAGTCTAAAAATATTTTTAACAATTGCAAATATTACACCATACTGGGCTACCTCCCCACCTGGCACTCATACTCATGGATTGGGTTTCCTAGAGGGTAGCCACTACCATCAGGTTCAAGGTACATTGTGAGTCCTGTTCCTAAAACTAGCTCATGATTCCCTTCCCACCACACCCTACTCCTGGTAGTCTGCTTCAGTCCGTAATTGCCTGTCTTCCTTGCTGCTCAAAGTCATGTTTCTTGGAGCTGCTTTCTGTCCACCCACCCCCAACTTTCTCGCTGTCTCTTTCTCTCTCTGCTACTGCTGGTGAGTGGCAGATGCCACCTGTGAGAACAGGGAGGAAATACAATCATCTTTTCTCCCCCTTTATCCTCTGCCAAAAAAACGGTGGTCATACTTCTACACAGCTGCTTCCTGCTTCTCCTTTTGGGCTGTCAGGCTTAGCTTTTTGAAGCCCACCAAGAGCATGGTCAGTCTTCAGCCAATCTGTCCATGACCAGTTGCTTTTCTGATTCTACCAGGGGCTATACTTTTCTCACTTTGTAGTTGGATAACAGGGCATAGACATATTGTTACACTTAGTTTGACTTCTTATCACTTTGTACCTTCTGTTCTCTTCCCCTTACTTGGTGTGATTACATCATCTAGGAGTGAGGTGGGAAAAGGAACCAATTCCCCCCCCCCATCTCCTCCTCAACACTGAATAAAATTTTCCTTAACCTTTCTTAAACTTTGAGACAGTGATGCCTCAGTACCCAAGAGAAGGACTCCCTGTGCTCTGTAGACTTTGTATTCCCTCTCTTTGAACCAAAGTACTTTTTACTATATTCCTATCTTACTGCTTTCAGTCTCTAGGACAGGAGATTCTGTCCTGTTTTACTTGGGTTTCTAAGTAAAACACTTCAAGAATGGCTACAGAAATAATTAATTGGGTGCTGCTACACCCACCAGACTGAGCCTTCAGAGACCAAGTCCTAGGAGAGTTAATCCACCCAGTTTTGGAGTTCCTGGGGCTGATGTGTCCTCATGGGTGACTGAATGAGAGCAAACTCACACAGATGGCCCCAGACCATCCCATTCTTTACATCCCATCTAGTCATCGGCTCAGTCTGTCTTCTTGCCAACTGCCTTGCCACCCTGTATCCACTGCACTTCCCCCCTTCCATCTCCCCCGTACCCACACATAGTCCTGTTCTGGGAATCGTCATCAAACCAAAGCCTCATCATCATGACTGTTCTGTGGCATCATTCACTGTCCCTGTGACTTCCCAGAGCAAAATATTCTCCCCTGGCCACTATTCCCCTCTACATGTTGTTTCCTCCAGTTTTAATTTAAATCCTTGAGGGATTTAACACTGTCTTCTTTTTGTATTTGCATCCCCAGCATTTAGACTGGTCTTGCTGCCACAAGACTCTCCCCATTGGCAGGCCATTCTCCATTCTGCTGTCAAAGTGATCTTCCTAAAGGTGATGTCTGACCATGTCACCTCCGTACTCAATAAACTCCAGTGACTCTCTGGCATCTCCAACATCAGATTTAGAATACTCTTGTGTTCAAAACTCTCTATAACCAGTTCCTTTCCCCATTTTTCCAGTCTTCTTATACCTTATGCCATCCCCCTCCCCCCCATCCCCAATCCTAATGTGCTCTGCAATCCAGTTTCACTGGCTGTCCCCATGCCTGGAATGCTCTCCCTTTTCATCTTTGCCTCCTAGCTTCCTTCAAGTTCCTACTAAAATCCTACCTTCTATAGGAAGCCTTTTCCGATCTCCCTTAATTCTGGTGCCTTCCCTCTGACTATTTTGACTATCTATCCACTATAGCTTGTTTGTACGTAGTTGTTTGCACATTGTCTTCCCCATTAGATTGTGAGCTCTTTGAGAACAAGGACTCTCTTTTACCTTTCTTTGTATGCCTAGTGCTTATCCACAGTCTCCACAGGACCTGGCACGTAGTATTTGCTTAATAAATGTTTATTGACTGACCAGTTGGCACATAGTGTTAATAAATGCTTTTCATTCATTCATTCATTCATTCATTTTTTCATTTATTCATGAAGGTTTTTTGGTAGACCTATTCTGTGTTCCACTACTTTAGTTGGAAACAAATCATGTTGGGAAAAAGAGTGACAAGCTTTTTATCTCCAACTGTACCACTTCAGAGAAACACTTGGGAGTAATACTTACTTCTACTTAATAGCCAGTAGATGGCACCAAGATGCTTTAAATTGAGACTTTCCTAATAATCTAATTAAAAATAATAATCTGGTCAAAGTGAAAATGAAGAATCTTAGCACTATAGAACTAGAGTTAAAAGGGACCTCAATGTTTCTCTGGTGTTAGCTAATATGAGTGTAAAAATATATTCATAATACTTGAAGAAAACTGTTCTAAAATTCTAGTCTTTGTGAAAGAAAAGGGTTACTAAAGGGGGACTGGTATTTAGAACATTTGGGAAGCAGGTATGACTTAGTGGAAAGGGCAGGACTAGGACTGCACATATGGACAAGTAATTTCATCTTTTTGTGCCTCAGTTTCTATATTCACCCTTCTTACCTCATAGTATTGTAAGGTAAGAGAGAAGCATGAAAGTTCTGGGGGGAATAAGGCAAATAGAATAATAATATGTAAAGGATTCTTCGTAAGATTTACATCTGTATCTTAGTTCAGTATCAGGAAGAAATAGTTAAATTATAGTTGGCACAATTATTCTTTTGTTTAAAAAACAGTTTTAAAATGAAATTTCATTATAGTATAATGTATATGAAGTCTAAGTGCTGTGAGAGACTTCTGAAATATTCTAGTTTCCTAAGGATCTTCAGTACTGTAGAAATTTGGCCTTCCTACCTTTTATAATTTATGTCTTTCCTTGATCTGACAGTAATACTTTGCGAGTTACTCGCACCGCTGCCCCCAGCACACTGGAGAGCTCAGGGGCTGTTATCACTCAGCTTGGAAAGAAGGGCAAAGAATTTGAATTTTCTCAATTGCCGATGAAGGTGGAATTTTTGGAGTGCAGCGCCAAGGGAGCTATGGGGGACGAAGGCTCTGCTGACATCCAAGACTTTGAGAAGTGGCTGGCTCGGGTGGCCTGAAGAGGCAGAGCTGGAGTAGAGCAGAAGACGTCTGATCTTGACAACACGTGCGTGGGGTGGGTTAGCAGTGAGTTGATAAGGGGTGAAAAATATAATTGGAAATGCTTTCTTATTGTGGAAAGAAATTATTATGAGGATATTAAGGATAAATGTACTGTAACCAGCTTGGGGTTTTTGAAAAGCCTTCCAGCTTCTTTTTTTGAATAATTCAGTTTTTCTTTATTGTCCCATTGCCAAGTACAATGGTTTTCATTTCTGTCTTGTATCTGTAATAGTGAGTGTAAGGTTTATCTTATCCTCAGGAAAGATAAAGGACTTTGCTATCTCCAACAGATTCCAAGTAGAGAGGTTCATTACCATAAGCATTTTTATTTCAAGAAGAGTTTTCCTCCTTCCTGATTTGGGGTTTTCTGGTAGTTTTTCTTAAGTGTGTCAACTTTGTGCTCATGGTATACAGTTTTTTTATAGCTTAAGACAGTATGATTCTTGGATTAACCGAATTCATTGTGACCGAAAACTCAGAGCCACTTTCATGAAATACTTGATTATGATATGTCTTACTGTGCTCCCTTAATTTTATAAAGCTAAGTAATGAACAAATAGCAGAAAGATTATCTGCAAGGTTTTGTGTGTGTGCAAACTCAGCAGTGTTAAAAAAAAAATCTATGTTTTTGTAATGAAATTCTTGGCTTCTTAAATTTATGGGTTTTATAAATAATACGTTTTTGTTAAATAATATGGCCAGCATGACTTAGAGCGGGCAGAGATCATGTATGAGCATGATGAGACTAAGGTCACTTTGATTTCCCTATTATGTTTGTTAGGTTTCACAGTTACAGACTGTCCCCTGCCCCTCGCACATAAATGCCTCAAGTCTCAGAAGGTCCAGAATGAGACTGTGCAGTCCTTGCAATGCCATCCCTACTCTGGAAAAGCAGCTCAGTATATACGCCTTACTGGTGGGTGTGTGGTGCCACTTTTGTATATGAAAGACCACCATTATTATTAGGAAGGAATAAAACCTGAAATTGACAAGAACTTTTCTTATGTCTCATGTCAGGATTCTGATTTGAAAGCCTCTCTTCTGCTAATGTTTAGTCTTATGGACTACCTTTGCTAGCAGAAATGGTAGCTTAGGAAACAGAAGTAGGGAAAAAAAACAGTGAAAAGAAATTTAATTTGGTCATATGTGCCATTATAGCTTCCTTGTTTAAAGTTTGCATGTGGCAAATTAAAAAGCCACTGTTACCTAGCATGGAGCCTTGAATAGGGGAGGTGCTCAGTACAGATTCAAGCAGTGGCCTGAAAAACCTGTTAAAATGGCATGTTTTCTCAGTCTTATTGCTTTCTCACCAAAGTTTCTGTTTAGTTTCATTCTGTTTCTTGGTTTATTTATTTTTTAATTATGTGTTAAGCCAGTATTTCACCCCATTAGCAGAAGCAATAGAATGTCACAACAAAGGCTGTTTAAAGCAGGGGAGATAAACTGGTTTTTATTTATGACATAAACTAATTTACAGTGAGGAGAGAGAAATCTACAATGAGTATATACTGCCATTAGGAATGTATCATTTAGGGGCCTTTACCTATAAAGATTTTGAAACCATTTTATAAACAGTAGTTAAAAAAAAACAAAACACCTTCCTATTTTTCCAGTGGAGGAAGCAGAAGATGTATTAATTGAATGAGTTACTGAATTATTTCCATAAGATTTAACAGTCAGACTCTTAGTAAGCTGTTAAAATATGTTTTATCTTTGCCTTACCTGTTCTGGAGCAGCCTATGGCTGTGGTGTTTGGTCCTTGGGACCCTTGAAAGAATTTTTCATAAAATAAAAGCAAAGAATTCAAATGTGTAACCGAAATCCAAATGTCTTTTTTTGTTTTTGTGAACTTTGGAACGTTCAATTAAAATGTTTCTCACCATCAGGATGCAGGTTTCTTTCCCCATTGCCTGGCCCTACCCCCTGCATGAGTCTACATAAAACATCCCTCTAGTGTACCAAGGATCTACTTTACGGGCCCTGTGCAGATTCACTCCTATGCTGTTCGTGATACAGGGAACAGACCCTGAGGAGATGCCCACTGTTGTTAGGCCTCATAAGCTCTGTCTGTGACTTTTGTCTGTTACTAGAGTGGAAGGTTCCAGGTGGTCCAGAGGACATTTGGCAAACTGCAAATAATTTGGTAGTATGGACCACATCTTTTAGCTCCTCTTCAAGCTGCTTTTCAAAGGGTTCCTATGACTTTTCTGCCTTCTCCATTAACCGTTTTGCTAAGTGCTTATCAGACTGTTGGCTATCTTCATTAGCCAGGCAGACCAACAATTTCTATGACTTTAGTGATGCCCATGTGGTTAATGAGTAGAGGAAATTCCTGGGGTCTGTGATGTAGTTTCATAGCCATCGAAGTCAATGTAAAGTCTTCTTAGATAATCCTGGGGCTCAAAATCTCGCCAATCTCCCCCATTGTGGTTTTGTTACTGACACATGAGTGGCCTGTGTGCCCTTTTGTTTCACTTGATATAATTTGGTTTAAGTAGTAATGTGTTTTCCATAAAAGAACTCAAGGTCAGTATAGAGTGGCCGGGGCTAAATTGTTTTTGTGAAGGTTATGTACACAGTAAATACTAATCTACAGAATAGAAGATGCCGCACTTTCCCGTTTTCCCAGCCACAGTTGGCAGCGCTCAGCTCTGTGTAAACGTGAATATTACTTATTTCAATTTAGACAAATTTTGTCTTGTTCTGTCCTCAATGAAGACAGAGAACAGATGGTTCCTTGTAATCAGGGAACATGATTGAACTGCTTGTCTTCATTTTTCTCCAGACTAAATCCACATCCCTTAAAAAAAAGAGTTCCAAACAAATGGAACAGATTACTCAATATAACTCTCACTCAATTCTGAATGTTTTACTTCTACCAACAGTCTGGGTAGGATACCACGTAATACATGACTTAGTATTCAACCCTTCCTTCACATCCATTTAGCCCCCTTGTGGCTACACTTGACTTTCTTCACAACCCCTTGTACTCTGTGGCCAATGGCATCAATGGCACCCTCGCCATCACCTTGGTTCCCTTTACCTGCACCTTTACGCTACTGTTCCCTATTCCCTTTGTACCAGCCTCTAACCCTAGCTATAGCTACTGGGCTGCAGAGTACTGCCGGAGGAAGATGCAGGACTGAAGGCCTAACCTGCAGTGTAGACCAGACCCTCGGCATCTCTCAACAAATGCTGCCTCTATTTGGCAGCTCTTACAAGCCCCTCAGTCAAAGTGTTTCTTACCATTAGGAAGCAGGTCTTTGACATAACTGTCTAGTCGGTCCCACCTCTTGTGTATCTTCATAAGGAGCCATTTCCAGAGACACAGCTGATCGGGACGCTGTGCCCATTGTTAATGAAAAGAAGAACAGATACTAGCAAGATTCCATTAGCTGAGCCACTGTTTTTGTCTCCTTAAGCCCGTAGTCCTTTCTGCTTTACTCTCAGATGACGATACATCTGACTTTATTGATGTCATGAAATCATAGATATAGATTTTCTCTAGCTCCAGTGAAGGACAAGTTCTTATCTCTAAAGTTAAACCCTATGTTTATGCCAGAGAGAGAGAGACACACACACAGAGACAGAGAGAGAGAGAATATTTGCTAAACGTGTAGTATGTGTGAGTCACCAGGCACGATGTGGACATGGTGGGGAAGCATCAGGGGGTGGTTAGTCCTGGCCAACATAAGATGAAAGCTCCCTTTATTGAAGCCAAGAGACATAGAGGTGTAATCAAAGGTTCTACAATCTAGGGGAAGTCCCTGCTATGTGCCAGGCACTGTGCTAAGGGCACAATATGGTCTCATTTGATCCTCACAACAACCCTGGGAGGTAGGTGCTATTATTTCCATTTTACAGATGAGGAAACAGAGGCAAACAGATTAAATGACTTGCCGAGAGTCACACAGCCTGTAAGTGTCTGAGGCCTGATTTGAACTCGGGTCTTCTTGACTCCAGGTCCAGTGCTCTTTCTGTATGCTTCAGGACAGAATGCGGGAGTCTTGGCTTGTGGTGGAGAACCAAGTGAGATGCCATGTATAAAGCATTTGTAAATCTTAAAGTGATATGTAAATGCTAGCTACTATCGTCTCCCCAACTAGATCATTAAGATCCTAAGACTGTAAAACAGAAATAACAGTAGCACCTACCTTCCAGGGCTGTTGTGAGGATCAGATGTTCCATAAGTATAATTCCCAGCTTCTATAAAGGAAGGAATCCTTTCTTCTGTTGGGCCAAACTTGTTTATTATAATTACACAATGTTCAAGTTTTATTTTCTTATTTATTTACTTATTTTTTGTGGGAGGCAATGGGGTTAAGTGACTTGCCCAGGGTCACACAGCTAGTAAGTGTCAAGTGTCTGAAGCCAGATTTGAACTCAGATCTTCCTGAATCCAGGGCCGGTGCTCTATCCACTGCGCCACTTAGCTGACCCTCTTATTGCTCTTTTCATTTCTGTTGGAGTCATTGTGTATTCTTTCCTGATTCTGCTTACTTCACTTTGCATCAGCCCATGATTCTCTGTATTGTTAATCATCGTTTTGTATGGTACAATAATATTTACATTACATTTGTGTATAATGATCTGTCCAGTCTCCACGTGATGGGCATCTATGTTGTTACTTTGCTACTAAAAAAAAAATACTATAAATATTTTGGTTTATATGAGAAATCGGAGCAACTAGGTGGCACCATAGTGCATAGAGTGCTGGGCCTGAAGACTGGAAGACTCATCTTCCTGAGTTCAAATCTGGCCTCAGACTCTTACTAGCTGTGTGACCCTGGGCAAGTCACTTAACCCTGTTTACCTGAGTTTCCTCATCTATAAAATGAGCTGGAGAAGGAAATGACAAACCACTCCACTATCTTGACAAGAAAACCTCAAATGGGGAATCGAAGAGTCAGACACAACTGAAAATGACTGAGCAAAAACAACAAAAAATATGAGACATTTCTATCTACCTTTGCCCTCCTTGATCTAGGTGCTTAGTAGTAGTATTTCTGAGTCAAAGGGCATGGACATTTTGGTCATTTACTTAGCATAATTCCAAACTGCTTTCCTGAATGTTTGAACCAATTCATAACTCCACCAACAATGTACCATTGTGCCTGTCTTCCTGCGGGCCTTTCAATATCAACTCCCATTTTCCATCACTTTTACCCGTTTACTGAATGTGAGTTGAAACCTGGGAGTTGTTTTGATTTTTCATTTTCTTAGTAATTTAGAGCTATCATTCAGATGATTTAATTTTTAATTCTTTTGAAAACTGTTCATATCCTGTGGCTGCTTTTCCAGTAGGAAATGGCCCTTGGTCTTAAATACTTGTGATAGTTCAACTTACAGCTTTGGCAGGCTGCCCGAGTGAGTCACTGAGAGGTTAAGTAATTTGCCTAGAGTCACATAAGTCAGTATGTGTCAGAGGTTGGAACTCAACCCAGATCATCATCAACCAAGGCCAACTCTCTATCTACTATGCAACATTTATGCTTTTATTAATACTATTAGTTTACTAATACTAATATTAAGCTCCTTTTGGCCATTTTGGTGTCTGTCACATTGTTGATTCAAATTTGTTTTATTAATAGCTCAACCACATTATAGCCTAAACAGAATCCTTCCCCAGTGCCTCACTGTGGTGTGAAGGTGACCCTTGGTTCTTGAAGGCTGTGCTAGTGGCGCACGTTGGGATAATGTCCAAACTTCTTTGCCTACAGGATAATGTCCAGACTACTCAGTCTAACATTCAGAGCACTCTACAATCTGCCTCTAACTTACCCTTCCAGCCTTATCTTCTACTATACCTCTATACAAATGCTCTGACTCTAGTCAGTGCATTTGTATAGAGGAATAGTAGAAGATAAGTGTCTTCTCTGCTTTTGTTCAGTTGTTTCAGTCATATCTGACTCTTGGTGACCCCATTTGGAGTTTTCTTGGAAAAGATACTGGAGTGGTTTGCCATTTCCTTCTTCAGCTCATTTTTACAGATGAGGCAAACAGGGTTAAGTGACTTACCCAGGATCACACAACTAGTAACCATCCAAGGCCAGATTAGAACTCATGTCTTCCTGATTTCAGGCCTGGTGCTCTATCCACTAGGCCACCTAGCTACCAGTAGCTATATAACTCTGGGCAAGTCACTTAATCTTTTGGTGACCTGAGCAACCCTGTAAGACAAGAAGCTATGGACAAATCTCTGATTTGCATTATTGGAGGGAGATTGCACGGTAGAAGTATCCTATGTCACTTAAACCACAGGTCATCCCCACCTTAAAAAGAATAAACCAACAAACCAGGAGGATGTTATCAATTTCATCAAGGCTGCTGGCAAACTTTCTCATGCTATCCATTCACATGATGGAGAAGTTTGGACTGTAAGATGATACAATTAGGTGGATTCAAGGATGTTCTGGTAAATATTTAACAACTGGCTCTTTAAAAATATAATAATGAGACACTTTTAGGTTTAATCTGAATTATTAATGTTTTCTCTATAACTTTGTTAAGTCTAGAAATCAACAAAACAATAAATCAAGCTCTAATTTTTAGTGTTTGCCAATTTCCAGGGTAGAAATGCTCACACTGAAAATTTAACATTTGGCTCTTGGGAGCTGGTTGGAGCAGGCTTCAGCGCTGCTCCAATTTCAGGGCAATTGTTGTATTCAACATTTTTATTAATAACTTAAGTAAAAAGCACCTAGCGCAGTGACTGGTGACATAATAAGCACTATATAAATGTTAGCTGTTATTACTACAGGCTTTTAACCTTTGTTATGTCATGGATCCCTTTACATTCATAACCAGTTGAATTCCTTGACCCAGAGAGGGGTGATTAATGGATTGATGTAAATCTAGAGAGACAGCTCTAGTTCAATGCCAGGGGAAATTGGTGTGTTCAACATTTTTATCAATAACTTAAACAAAAAGCACAGATGGTATCCTTATGAAATTTGCTAATGACACGAATCTAAGAGGAACAGATAAACATTTGAATGGCAGAACATGGATCCGAAGAGATCTTGACAGTCTGGAAATGATGGGCTGTATCTAAACCTTCTTAGTAGGCAGAGAGAGAGGAAGTGTGAGCTTGGGGGCTAGGGGAAACCTGGGAGAACTGAAAATTCTCCTCTTCCCTGACTGGCTGCTTATCTTGACCCCCGAGAGACCAGGGACTGCTGACTGAGAACGGCTAGTTCTTTATCCCTCTGCAACTCTGGGGCAAGCCTAATTTCAGCAACCTTCCTAAATGAACCCTGGGTTGGGAGTCAGGGTGAAATAGGTTCTCTTCCCTTCTCTAAAGAGAAAACTTAATTCTTCCTCTCTTTTTCTTCCGTTGTAAAATGGGGTAAGCAAGCTACCAGCTTCCTGACAGAGGGGTAATGGACTCAAGGCACAGAAAAAGACATACATCTTTTCGACAGGGTGGGGTTTGTGGATCCTAGTTAAGAACCCTAAATGAGATGATCTCTAAGGTCCCAACTCTAATATGGTCATTGGAGAGCTTTTCCCCCTAAGCAGACTTTTTAGACTTCAAATGTGAAGAAACAACTGATTTTAGCTAGCACTTAGTAAGAATGATTAGTTTAAATAAGAAAGTACCAAATGGCCCACTTCTTGGGGGTGGGGGCAGCTTCTTCATTGTAATAATCCAGTTTCTATCTCCTCAGGGTGATATAATAGGAATAGCTAATAGCTATTAATGATATCCACCACCCCTCCATGCCCACCCCCTATTCCCATGAACTTGGGAATGCCTTTCAAATCATTTGCCCCAGCCTCAGTTTAGAGTGCTTACCCCAGGTGCAAAAATTCGTGGTTATAGCTCTGTCTACACCAGCCATCCCAACAGCTGTGCTTTGGTTGCTCCATCTTGGCTGTGTTTCCCCATTTTGTAATGCCCTAGGTCACCCTTCCTCCCTCACTCCATCCTACTCCAAGTAGGACGAACTGGGAAAATGTATGGTTCATATAAGTTATTTGAGGTAAAGTCTGCTTAATGGCTTCTCATCAGTTCTTCAGGCCATGGGGGTGGAGGGTAGTGGGTTGGGGGTGGGCAGAGACAGGAGGAGGAGGGCACTAGGGACCCAGGTCACCAAACTGCCCTTCTCCTCCACAATCCTCACTATGCGTGTGCACCCTCTCTCTCTCTCTTTCTCTCCCCCCCCTTTTCTTCCCACTTTATCTTTCCCTTCTTCCCACCTCCCCCCCCTTCTTCTCTCTTTCTCTGTCCTTCCCTCTTCCTCTTCCATACAGACTCACTAAAATAATTGTTACAGAATTGTTGAATTTCTGTTTGCCCAGGCTGACACAACAGATAACATGTTACTAAGTTATCATACAGGCACAGAACCTCAGAGTCGGAAGGGACCTCAAGCCCACTTAATCTAACCCTTTCTGGGTAGTATTAACCCACACAGAATCAAAGAATCTCAAAGTTGCAAAGGAATCATAAAGACCATCTAATTCAAACTGTATCTGAGCAGGAATCCTCTGAACAAAAGCCCAGGTGGTCATCCAGTCTCCCCTTGGAGACCTCCAGTGTTGGGGAAAACATTATCCTAAGGCAGCCCGATAAGCCTGTAGGTCGCCCATGCACCTCTAGCCTGGCAGAAGGCCTCTATGGCCTTAGACGGTCCCTGATCCTTGTGTGTGTGATTTCCTCCTTCCTTCCACCAATTTAGTCCTAGTGACACCAGTAATACATAAGCACACACAGTACACTCAGTAGATCAAAGACAAATATGAAAGCTGGCTTATGTGGATTAAAAGACTGAGACAGGAGATAAAATCCCTGGAGAATAAGAACAAATCCTAAGAAAATAAAGCAAGATCATAAAGAAGGACGTCAAGTCTTTGGGGAAAAGTCCAGACCAAAAGAAAATTTTTGAAAAAAAAAAAGAATTAAATGAAGGAGAAGAAAGCCCTGAGAACAAAGAGCAAGGCCTTAGGGAAGAGATGAAGGCCTCTGGGAGAGTCTCAGTGTTCTGGAAATATTGGCTAAAATAGGGTAGAGAGTGAGAGGCACTGGGGAGTAGGTGCAGGGGAGAATAAAGGAGGGAAATAAAAGCCATTTCTTTCTCCTGGGAGGCAAAGGAAAAAAAATAGAGAAATTCTTGAATAGAAAGAACTGAAGATGGCAGCTTGGACACACACAGAGGAAAGACCCTGTACCTGAAAACTGGAGACTGGTAGAGACAAAGAGAAAAAAACGGCTAAGACAGGGGACGCTAAAGGAGGAGGGCTGGCGCTTTGTGTGAGGTGAGAGCCAGCTTGGGGCCAGGAGTCAAGGCCAATAAAGAAATAGGCCAGCGCATGAGGTCTGAGTAGAAGACCATGCTGGTTAGGGCCTTGAGAGCTCCCCTTCAGCCGACGGCTCAGTTTTCTTACCTACTGCAGCCTGCAAGAGCTTAATTATTTCCACGGAGCCTGAACAGAAGAGGGGAAGAAATAATTCGTGGTTAAAAACTCTGCTTTTCAGTTGCAATTGTAGGCTGTCTATCATCACTAACCAGTTCAATGCATTTGCCTCCCTGCTGTATTCCAAAGGCTGGCCCAAGGTCTCTTGGTCTTGTGTCTTACACTATTTAAGTTGTGATGACAAAACGAATATACTTGGGTATCTTTTTCACTCAGGGACGAAGCACCTTGAGAAGTGGTGGTGTTTGATAGAAAATGAAGAGCTGGAAGACACTTAGGGCACCTTAGATGGTCTAAGTGACCTTAAAGGTCATCTAATTATTCATAAAATCATAGGGACCCCAGAAGCCATCTAGTCTACCTCTCATTTTACAGATGAGGAAACTGAGGCCCATGTGGATTAAGTGACTTGCCCAAGGTCATACAGGTAATGAGTGTGAAAGGCAGAATTTAAATTCCAGAATCAGTGCTGTTTCCATAGTACCAGGCTAACTCTCAAACTCTCTCAGTATATAGATGAAGAAACTGAGGCTCATAGAGGTGACTCGTCCATGGTCACAGGGTCAGAGCTGAAACTAGAGCCCACACCCTCCTAGTCCAATAATCTTTCCAATACCATAGGATGCCTATCAGAGCAAGAATTTTATGAGTTTTTTCACCATCCCTTTATAAATGGTAAGTTCCGATTCTAGCCATGACTGTAGTCCTTCTCTTACTTGCTCAGAGTGAGCATCAATTTACTTCTTATTTCATTGTACTGCTATGCGATGGGGTCATAATAATAGTATGGCATTTATATAATGCTTTATGGTTTGAAAAGCACTTTACAAATATTGTCTCATTTTACGCTCAAAATAACTTGGCAGGTAGATGCTATTATTATCTTCATTTTACAAATGAAGATACTGAGGCAGATTGCCATTAAGTGTTTTGTCCAGGTCACACCACCAATAAGTATCTGAGGCCAGATTTATGCTCAAGTTTTCCTGACTCTAGGTCCGTCTCTATACATTGAGCCACCTATTTTCTTCCTTCCTTTTTTCCATCCTTCCTTCCTTCCTTCCTTTCTTCCTTTTTAACAGTTTTTTATTTTTTCAAATTACATATAAAGACAATTTTCAACATTCATTTTTTTGGGTAAATTTTAAAATTTATTTTAAACTTAAATATAAACCAAGAAAAGAAAAAAAAATTGCTATATATACAGCAGAACATAAGAGGATTCAATATAAAACAATAAATTTCCATTTCAAGAAAACCTATATAATAAATAATATACATTGTTTTCAAAGCTGCCCGGTTTTCTTTGCTTCCTTTGAACATTCTTTTTTTTAAAATTTGACTTCCAAATTTTTCTTCCTCCTCTCTCCCTAAAATAGTAAGCGATTTGATATAGGTCATATATGTGTAATCATGTAAAACATATTTCCATATTAGTCATGTTGTGAAAGAAGAAACCGACCAAAAGGAAAAAAAAAAAAAACACAAAATGTAAAGTGAAAATAGTATACTTCCATCTGCATTCAGACTCCATAGTTCTTCTCTGGATGTGGATAGCATTTTCCATCATGAGTCCTTTGGAATTGTCTTGGATCATTGTGTTGCTGAGAAGAGCTAAGTCTATCAAAGTCAGTCATCACACAATGTGACTGTTACTGTGTGTACAATGGTCTCCTGGTTCTGCTCGTTTCACTCAGCATCAGTTCATGTAAATCTTTCCAGGTTTTTCTGAAGTCTGCCTGCTCATCATTTCTTAGAGCACAATAGTATTCCATTTTATATTCATATATCACAACTTGTTCAGCCATTCCCCAATTGATGGGCATCCCCTCAATTTCCAATTCTTTGCCACCACAAAAAAACTGCTATAAATATTTTTGTACTTGTGAGTCCTTTTCCATTTGTATGATCTCTTTGGGATAGAGACCTAGAAGTGATATTGCTGGGTCAAAGGGTTTGCACAGTTTTGTAGTGCTTTGGGCATAGTTCCAAATTTGAGCCACCTATTTTCAAAAAGATGGTCAGGCATAAATAGGTGAGCCATCACTGGGGTTTGGCTGCCATAGCTGCCACATCTGAGAGCTTTAGACCAAGAAGAGGTACATCTGGGCCTACCAGTCATTGCTGGACTTCATGTTTGAGAGAACTGATAATGAGATGGTGATTTTTGCCTTTTCATTTTCTTTCCACTGTTCTGTAAAATTTGTTCAGGTTAATTTGTTCAATTAATATTGAAAAGTCAGCATGAGATGAAAGTATGGTAGATTACAACAATTGCCGATTTGCAGGTATTTCGTTATTGAGAATAAATGGTATCCTACAAGGGGGAGGGGGACCGACTGGCATGGTACACAAAGAGAGAAAACTAAGGTAATCGGCTTCCTGTTGGAAATTACTGGGTTTTGTCCCAGCTTGGGGCTCTGGAGCAAAACGAAAGAGAATCTTAATTGATTTATATTCTATAACTTCCCAAAGCAGGAGTAAAAGCATAAATTTGGTTTTTCCCTTAGTCAAAAAAAGGTGATCCCAGAAGTAGTTTCTGTCTGGCATGGGGGTGGGGGAGCTGAGCAAGCAGCTGCTCTGGGTCATACATGTCCCATTGTTTTACTCCAGGAAGTCTAGAAGATGTCCAAAGATAGGAAGGTGGGCACTAGAGAGTAATTCATACCTAGCAGGAGGGGAAGGGAAGGGGCTGGCAAAGACTGGCAACACCCATATTCCAGAGGGGGAAAGAATACAATTTCTAATCCTTCCTCTCTTGCAGCAGCCCAGAAGGACCCTTTCTTCACTTTATACAAACAACCCTTCACAGAAATAGTGGTGCATTCAAATCTAGAATATCCTGCTAATAGCCATATTCTAAGTTCTACTAAAAACAGGCCCCAAATGTCTAGTAAATTACATGAACAAATATTGTACCTTTTGATGATTGTTTTCACAATATGAGGGGTTTAACACCAACAAAGCATATACGCAGATTTTTTTTTTTAATTTCATTTTAAAATATTTCACTGGTTTCCCCGTACAATGCAAACTCCTCAAGAACAGACACAGTTTTGTTTCTCTCTTTGTATTTCCCAGAATCTGTCATGTTGTAGAGGCTTAAGAAATGCATGCTGAAAAAAAATATGAGAAGGCTCTTCTCTCCCTGCCCCCCACCACCCACCCACCCAACACCGACCCTGTCTCCAACCTTCTCTGCAGAGGTGGGAGGCTATCAGTATGCAACACTGCATATAATGGCAGACTTTTCAATATGTTGGTTAATCATACTGATTTTTTTCTTTTAAAATTTTTTTGTTATGGAAGATTACTCTATGAGGGAAGGGACATTGGGAAATGTAGGTGATGTAAAAACAAAAAATAATAAATGTATTTTTAAAAACAAAAAAAAATTTTGAAAAGAAAAAGGGAAATCTTTATTGAATTAAATTGTTTAATTTCCTATTCCTTTACTTATATTTTGTTATCAGTTGAGTTTTCTGCAAAAGAAATCCCAGATGACCAGATCTACTGACAATGCAGTCATTCCCAACTTGAACCTTTGGGAAATCTTAGAAATCAACCAGTCATCTTTGTGCCCTTGGGGCTCCACAGAACCCCTTGTCTATTCTCCTTTTTCTTGCTTTCTATTTGGCATCTGACTCGTCCCAGTCCCTTTCATTCATCATTCTTATTGAAGAGGGATAAAAAGCTGCAACCTTGGGTTCAGTACTTCAGCCGCTGAAAGGCCGTTATTAATTTTATGCCTTTCTAATTTTTGAATAAGCCTTTTTTTCCTTCAGTTTTTCCTTTCTCCCAGATGATTCCCTCTGAATTCTCTTTCTCTTTAGTTCCCTTCTTCTAATCTGTAATGGAGGCTCTACTTCTTTCTCACAGAATCCTCCATCAACCTAGCAGCCTCCTCTCTTTTCCAGGATGGCATGTATTTTGCCTCTTGGCTTTTCTTGGAATCTACAAAACTCATTTGACATTCTGAACATCATCATTATATTGCCTTGCAATTTTCACCATTACTTTTCAAAGAGGACCCCTGGTATTGAAGTATGAGGTTTCATGGGGTATTGAACATCCATCTTTCATGGGGTCTAATTCTTTCTCTCATATAAATCGGTAGAAGCCACCCGAAGGTTTATTAGGCACAGGTCCATCTACAAACAACCTCCCTTTGCTAAGTATCAGATCTGGGAGGCATGGAGCTCAGCTCTCAGTGGTGAAAAATCATTGCAAATTTAGGCAACATTGTTGTGACATTATAACATGCAAGACACACTGTAGAGGCACACGTATCTATCTATGACTGGACAAGCTACTTTTCTATGCTGTTCAGGCCTTATAGACTTTCTCCATCTTTTGTAGATTATAGGAATCTCCCAATCAATTAATCAACAAGTGCTTATTAAATGCCTGATATTATATGTGCCAGGTATTATGCTAGGTTTGGGAGATAAAAGGACAAAAATGAAATAAATCTCAGCCAGTAAGGAGCTTATGTTTTATTGTGTACATAAATGCATGTTTACAAAATAAATATAATGGGGGGGTATGTGAGTAATTGGCAGCCTCTGTATCAGGGGTTCTTAACCTGGGGTCCATAGATATATAGTGGGTCTGTGGATAAATTTCGGAGGGTCTGTCAAGTAGGATGGGAAAAAACTACATCTTTATTTTCATTAACACTTAGCTAAATTTTAGCATTTTCTTCAGTTATTTTAAAACATTATTCTGAGAAGTCCATAGGTCTTAACGGGCTTCCAGAGGGGTCTGTGACACACAAAAAAAATTTAAGCATACCTGTATCAATCTGTGATAAAGAATTTTTATTAATCAGATAGCATGAAGTCTGTAGGACAAGACCTTTGGTTCTTTAAATTCTTCAGAATCTGTCCTCAGAACTAAACTATATGGGGCAGCTGTGTGGTACAGTAGATAGTGTCCTGAGGCTAGAGTTGGGAAGACCTGAGTGCACATCCTGCCTCAAACTCTAGCTATTTTAACCTCTGTTGTCTTCAGTCTCCTCATCTGTAAAATGGGGATAATAACAGCAGCTACCTCTCAGAGTTGCTGTGAGGATCAAATGAGATAATATTTGTTAAGAGTTTAGCATAGTACCTATTATGCATAGTAGGTGCTAGGTGGCACAATGGGTAGAGTGCTGGACCTGAAGTCAGGAAGACTTATATTCATGAATTCAAATCCGGCCTCAGATACTTACTATCTGTGTGACCCTGGGCAAGTCACTTAACCCTATTTGCCTAGTTTCCTCATCTGTAGAATGAGCTAGAAAAGGAAATGGCGAACCAGTATCTTTGCCAAGAAAACCCCAAATGGGGTCACAAAGAGGTGGACACAACTGAAAAATATCTGAATATTATTCACCTACATTAATCATAGAGATATTAATTGCCCAGGTATAGTTCTTTCTGAGTGAGGACCAAGGATAATTTCCCTATTTTCCACAAAGGAGACAGATGAATTTGTTGGACATAGCTTCAAAGAGATATGTTGCTTTTTCCTTAGTAAGTTCAAAGATCAAGTCTGACCCAGTTGGGCAATCATTCTAGTCATTGCTGATTGTTACCACTGTAGCCTCATATCTTACTGAAAAAAATTGGGGCTATTTCCTAAGAGCTCCTTTTTCTCCTCTCCCCCTCATCTCATATCAGCTAAATGCCTTCTACCACTATCTCCTTTATTTCTGTCTCATGTTATGGAGTGACCTTTCTCCTTGCAAAGGCAAACGTTCATTCAATCATTCAAAAGCAATCCCATTCCATCCCTTCTCCTCCAACAGATTGTCACCTCCATCATCCCCACTCTCTCACTTACCTTCAATCTCTCCCCAACTACTGCCAACAAACATGTCCATGGTTTCCATCCTCAAAAAATCCTCACTTGATCCATCCACCCTCACTAGCTCCCATCCCACATCTTTCCTCTCTTGGTGGCTAAACACCTTGAGAAAGCCATCTACAACCAGTGCCCCCACTTGCTCTCTTCTTAACTCTCTATGGTCTGGCTCCTGATCTTAACATTCACTCAAAAGTGCTCTCTTCAAAGTTACTAACACTCTCTTAATTGTAAAACCAGATGGCTTTTTCTTTATCCTCATCCTTGACCTCTCTGTAGCCTTTGACAGTCATTTGCCTTCTTGCTACTCTCTTCTTTCCAGGTTTTTGGGACACCATTTTCTCCTGGTTCTCCTGCCTATATGACTGTTCCTTCTCATTCTTCTTGCTGGATCTTCAACCAGGTCATACTTGCTAACCATGAATGTTCCACAGGGCTTTGCCTTAGTCTTCTTCTCTTCTCCCTCTATACTTTTACTTGGTGATCTCAACAATTTCCATGGATTCAATTATCTTCTCTATGCTGATGATACTCAAATCTACTTAGCCATTCCTAACCTTCACTGACCTCTATTCTTTCATCTCCAACTGCCTGTTGGATATCTCACACTGGAAGTCCCATAGACATCTTCAACTTAACGTCTAAAACTGAACCGATTATCTTGCCCCCACCTCAAACCCTCCCCTCTCCCTAACTTCCCTACTACTGTTGATGATACCACCATTCTTCCAGTCACCCAGGCTCTCAACCTAGGGGTCATCCTGGATTCCACATTCCCTCTGACCCCCATATCCAACATGTTGCCAAAGCCTGTGGATTTCACCTTTGTAACATCTTTTATATATGCCCCCTTCTGATACCATTGGCACATTTATACCAGCCTGGTTCAGACTCTCATCACTTTACACTATTGCAGTAGCCTGCTGGCTGACCCAGTTACAAGTCTCTCTCACCCTTCCCGCCCATCTTCTGCTTATCCATGAAAGTGATCTTCCTAAAGTTCAGATGTGATTTTATTGACCTTCCCCACCTCCCACCCCCTAACCTCCAGTGGTTCTTTACCAAACGTGAAAACCTGGCTCCTTCCTAACTTTCCATGCTTCTTACACCTTACACTCCATCACATACTCTGAAAATCCAGTAACACTGGCCTTCTTTCTGTTCCTTAAAAAAGATATTCTACTTCTCAGCACTTTCATTGACTGTCCTCCATGCTTGGGATACTCTTCCTTTTCATATCTGCCTCCTGGTTTCTCAAGCTGCCTTCAAGTCCCAGATAAAGCCCCACCGTCTACAGGAAGCATGTTCTGATCTGCCTTAATTCTAGTCCCTTCCCTCTGTTGATTATCTCTAATTTATCTTCTATAGCTTGTTTGTACATAGTTGTTTGCATATTGTATGCTCCATTCGACTGTGAGGTCTTTGAGGGCAGGGACTGTTTTTTGCCTCTTTATTGTATCCCCAGTACTTAGCACAGTAACTAGCACATAGTAGGTCCTTAATAAAATATTTATTACTTGACTGATTGCCACATCTCATTGGGGGAAAAAACCAGAAACAGTTAAAGCTCTTCACTGTTCTATCTGTAGCCTTTGTATTAATAGAGAGGACCTATGCATGAACCAAAGCACATGACTTGAACATAGATTTATACTGTAAATATTAACAAAAACCATTGCTAAAACCATAACAGTTCTGTGGCAGATGAAATTACAGCTTCCAATGGCATTAAATTGGATGGTATTTTAGAAACTTTACTTTTTAATTTGTATCTAAACAATTTTGAGGGGCAGCATGGTGAAATGGATAGAGATCTGACCTAAATTCAGGAAGAGCTGGGTTCAAGTCCTGCTTCCAATACATAGTGGTTTTATCATTCTGGGCAAGCCCCTTAACCCTCAAGCAATCTAAGACAATAATTTGTGTAATACTTATCTCCATTGATTGAAGGATTTTCCTCCCTGGGAAATCCCCTATACCATTGAAATAATAGAACTAATAAAAAATTAAATAATTTGATACTTTTATTAGAAGAATTAGATACATATCCTCTTGCAAATAAGAATATGAATATTATTCTTTATATTGAAGACATCTTTTACTAGGGATGGGTTTAAAGAGAAGTTAGAATTGTTAACTAACCACATGCGCCAATTAAGCATAAATTATTGGACAAGTGTCCACTAACACTTAATTGGTCAACTGCATTAAATTAGCAAAACTATTCAGTTATTTTACATGATTAGTTATTTTGTATTTTAGTCAACTCAATCTGGTGGGTCCAATGAGATGCACTTTTTTGTGTAACCACCAGGTGTCTCTATGGGACAAAGTTTGGCTGGACACTTTTTTTTTCTTTAAAAAATTTTTTTTTTCTCCTCCCAAGAAAAGACAAGAACAGGTGGGTTCCACATTTGCAAAAGACACACGGGGAGGGGGAAACAGAGGAGGGTATCTATGCCCAAAATGTAATAAAGCAAGGTCATCTCTTCTATGCAAGATGTCATGAAGTTTTGGGACTTTGAACCATCACCTGAACAAAAGCTTCCCCGAGTTCCTTCTGGGGAAAAAAATGCTGCCTCTCCCTATAGATACCCTTCTGCCCATGGCCGTGCTAAAGTACGTTGGCCTTCTGGGGCAAGAATATCTAATGCATAAATTTCTGTAGTAGAAAGTCAGTGCTAGCCTCCTTTGCTGTGGCTCCCACTGGAATCAACAGCATAAGAATGTCTGCTCTATTCTGTGGGTACCTTTCAGTGGTCCCGATTGGCAACTGAATAGGAATCTGACACTTGTCCAAAGCTTGTTTAAGACATTGGACACTTGAGAAAGAAAGTGTAAAGGCCTTGAAGACCATCTGTTTATTCTGATTCTCCACATTCTATCCCTGCTTTAAGTGAAATCAACAGAATGCCAAGGAACTAGCTGGACCACATTTTCTCAGTCCTTCACAGAAAGACCTTCTGGGAAACACAATTTAAAGTTAGGCTTCCTGCCTATGCAGAGAGTCATTACAGAACTACCCACTTAAAAAGAATTTGTATTTTTCATAGAACCTCCGGAATGCTACCAGGATCCTCTCACAATGAAAAAGTTTGAATTTGCAGGTACGTTTGCATGTTTTCTGTCTGTTGTTAGAGAATGAAAACAATGTAATTCAAAAGTTCCTTGTCAGAGCTGATAGAAAGTTTAGAATCTCATTTGTTTTTGTAGGTAAGGGCCGAAAGGGCACCTACTTCAGTTCCTCCAAACGGACTCTGTCCTATTCTGTTTTTAAATGCTTGACCTCTAAAAGGAGCTAACTGCTCAACTTCAGAGCTATGGTGGCCTGATTCACATGAAGTTGAATTTGCAGATCCGTCTTGGAATGGGTTGCTCATATACTTTTCCTTCCAAGATCCCTTGTACCCATTATCTATTGTTGGGATAGCAACAACCCTGTCAAGCTAGCTTGACCTAATAGATTGAGGGCTGGACTGGATGTTGTATCACACTTTTTAGCTGTGTGAAGACAGAAATGAATTTTCGTTAAATTTTTAAAAATTGGAACCATGATTTCACCACGGTAGGAAGCTTCTGGTGAAGAGCTTTCTCCACTCTAAAACTTATAGCCTTAGAGAGCTGCCCAAGGGTATCAGACACAAGGCCCATGGGCTGCATGTGGCTCACAGCACTCCTAAGTGTGACTTGAACCAGATTAAAATATAATTGGGAAATACTTAACAAATTAATGATTTTAAAAAATACATTAAAATTTCTAAGTCCGTTACATGGCCTGCAGGGATCCTTATGTACAGTTTGGTAGCCCCTGTTTTTCTTTGAGTTTGACCCCACTGGTCCAAGATGTTCAGAGGCTAAGTGACTGATTATCTGTCCAGGGTCGCATAGCCAGCCAGCATGCAGTACAGGTGAGACTCAAACTCAGGTCTCCTGTACTCTGATGTCACTTTCTGGCATGTTATGTTGTCTCTTCATCATAGTCCTACAGCTAGAAGGAAACTCAGAGGTCAATAAGTCTCATCCCCTCATTTTACAGATGAGGAAATTGAGATCCAGAGCAGTGACGTGGCTTGTCCATGGCTGCCCTGGTGCTAAGTGGCAAAGTCAGAATTTGAACCCCAGTCCTCCATTGCTTCCTTCCCCTCCTCCCTCCCACCCTGCTGCCAGTAAATATGGAAAGTGGGATTTGAACTGTGGTCCTTGAACTCAAGAGCCAGGGTTGTTTCGGTTATGTGCTGCCTTTGTTAGCCTGAGTTCTTTTACCTGTAAGATGGGAATAATAACATTTCCAGGGTTGTTGTTAGGGTCAGGTGAGCTAATGTATGCAAAGTGCTTTGTAAAAAAGAGAAAAGAAAAAAGTGGAGGGCCACTGAAGCATTTTTGAAAATGCACAGAGGGGTGCAGAGGGAAGCACAGACAGGCAAGGCAATTTTGAAAGTAATGGGTCACATTTATATTTTTTAAAAGCAATTTTTATGGAAGAGAAATTTGTAGTTTCGTATACAGTTCTCTTTTTGTGTTCTACTTGGCCTATGGAAATGTTCAGGGGTTTTTGGTGTTTGTTAAGTTCAAATTTTAAAATAAAAATAAAACCCCAATATCTTTTGTAAATGTTAAAGCACAAGATAAATGTCAGTGATTATTTTTATTATTGTGTTGGAGCACATGAGGCCATGGAGCAGAGGGTTGTGAAGTCATGCTGGGTGCTGAGATAGATACCTAAAGGGCAGGAACACTCCGGCCATGCTGGCTCCCAGGTCACTGTGAGTCATTGCAATGCAAAGTAACCTGGAGTCAAATGAACATATTAGAGGTCAACCCCATAGTGCGCTTTGAATCATTAACAAGTCTCCTGCATATGGTCACCTCCATCACACCATAAGGGAGAGGAAAGGGCTGCAAGACAGCGCTTCAGTACTAAATGAAGATTAGACACCCTTTATTCCATTTTCTTTATTATTTTAATTAATTGCCTAGTGGGAGAATATTGGTATGATTTCTTTATTGTACTAATTTCATTTACCCTACATGTAGTATAATGCAAACTCCTTGAGGGCAGAGATGGTCATTTTGTGTCCTCATCACCAAACCTGGTACTTTGTTGGTATTTCATTAATACTTATTGAACATCCTCTGGCCATTAATTTGGTTTTCTAGCAACTTGAGGCCAAAATTAATGGCTAGATAAATTTACTTCCAGGTTCTTTTCTTCTCTCGCCCTTGCTGCCCCGGGTACCTGGCTTGCCTTCATGTCACATCTGGCAACTGCTTCCCTAGGATGGCAGGTGAGGTTTAGGGTGACTGGGTAACCACATCCTGCCTCCATTTGTTCAGGAAAGGTTTTCCTGGAGGTGATGGGGTTAGAGAAGATCTCTCAGGATGAAGGGAGGGAGGGAGGAAGAGAGAGTCATTAGTTTCTGACCACTGAAAAATGCAAACCTGGGGAGTGCCTTAAGATTGCCCCTTGCCATATCCTGAACCCCAAGGGTATGATGAGGTTCCAATCTAAAAAGGGCTATTAGAACAGCAGGGTAGCCTGGGTCTCTCTTAGGCTTTATGTCCTCTTGTGTGGCCAACCGGCTCCCTAGGCCCTTTGTGTGAGATGGAAACAGTCTCTGAAGAGCCCAGACCTCTCAGTAGATATTCTAGAAAAAATGTGGGCCAGGGCTGAGCTGAACCTCCGCAGGATGCTAGTGGCATCTCTTCTCTCCCCAACCCCTCCAGGATGACCCTCATCATGGACTCCACCATCTGATTCCTGGCCAATGCCACGCCAATTTCTGAGTCTGTGGGCTGAGGGAGTAGGGTGTCTTTGCCTAAGATGTTCATGGAGGAGCGGAAAGAGTGCCAGATTCGGAACTGGATCTGAATTTGAATCCTACCTCAGGCACTTTAGGAAGTATGTTAACTTCTTAAGTCTCTTAACCTCTATCAGCTTCAGTTTCCTCATCTGTAAAATGGGGATAATGATAGCCCCTACCTTACAGGGCTGCTGTGAAGGTCAAATGAAATTATTCATATATGTGTATATGTATATATATATATGTGTGTGTGTGTGTGTACATATATATCCATATATATATACATTGCACTAGGAAATCTAGCTCAAACCTGAAGCTTGAATCCCTTCATTGTTGCCTGATTGGGAAAGCAGAAATACTTTAAACCCACAGTTAATTCAGTTTGGCTGCTTGTTAGCCAAAAGTTTCATCTTCCTTTCTTAGCAAGCCCTTCTCCTTCCACCAACTAGAGCTACTATGACAAGGAATAATTTGAATGTATTCCCTTTAGGCTACCCCTGCCCATCTCTACAGTTTGGTGCTGATGAGGGCAATGGCCAAAAGGTGGCCATTTCTCCTCCCTGATGAGGAGAAAGGGATATGTCAGTTTCCGTACAGTTAAAAATTCAACCATACTTTTGTGTCTAGGTTTCTTAGGAATATTAGACAAGAGACATTGTATTGAGAATTAAGACAGTTTATTGTTTGATTAACCAACATGCTAAGTCTTCAATTTTTTTTTACACAGTTTTATGGAAAGTCAATATGGCCACTTGTACCTCCTGAGCCAGTAAGAGACGGACATGCCACCACCAGAGCTTCCAACGGCCAGCCAAGTTACAGGGGAGGATTGGGAGGAAGGAAATGAGGGAAGGGGGCAAGAGGATAGTGAAGGAAAGAGATGACTCAAAGCTCCTCAGTTCACACATCAAGATGTAGACTAATGTCCATGCTATGGAAACAATGACTTGATGCTGATGTAAAACGACCAAGATGGTGCCCTGGCTCCCTCTCCTGAGGCTGACTTATTGAGTTATGCTCAACCACATTAATTTGCTTAAAGTGGGTTCAGAGTCAGGTGAATTTGTACAATAAAACCCAAGATGGTGGGAATCTAGAAATATCTTACTTTAAAACAAATTTATCCAAATCTTAAACATCCACAATCTTCAGGCTGCTTTTCAGTCTGACAGCATTAAGACATTTAGGTCATTGGCCAATGCTGAGGGTCCTCTAATCTGTTTATCTACCTTCAGGGATATCAGAATGGTCATGGAAAGCCGCCTTCCTTTGGAGTGGAGTCCAAATCTCACTTGTATCATCTCCTGACTTAGGCAGACATGCTAGGTAGAATCTGATTCCTACTTATTGAGTTGGATGAAGAAATGACTAATACGACTTTATTTCCACCTATTACCCCAAGCATAAAGGCTCTAAAATATGTATTCTGTATATAATACACATATAGACACATCATCTGTATATAAATCTAGAGCCCCAGTTATACATATATAAATGGGCACTGGATGAAGAATGAGGAGTCCTGGCTTTTGAGACCAGAACAACTTCTGACTTACATAACTTTGGACAGGTCACTTCACTCTTCTGTCAGTTTTCCTATCTGCGAAATAGGGAGAATTACAATTTCTATCTCCTCTTATCTTGTAGGAATGTATCAAGAATAATTAAATAAGAGACAGGAAAATGTTTTCATACTTTGGGGGAAAAGTAGTCTAGAAATCCAAGACTTTGTGGCTACATTGAGCTATTCTTGAACACCATGTACCAACATGGTATCTTCTGATAATATCCTTCCCCTATTTTCCTAGTCTACTTTTCAGTGTTTCAGTCAGTCCTTTAAGGTGATATTACCACCTCCTTTTTGCCTGTTTCTCATCTCATAGGGTAAGATATAAAAAGGCATGAGTGTGATGTAATAAAACCTTCCAAAGGATGAAGTTCCATGATTTTATGGCATGCCTCTAACTTGAGTATTTAGAAGTCAGCTGTCTTTAATTCCAGTCCAGTATAGATGAACTACACAGAAAATACCATTCAAAGACTTAAGAGTTCTGAGTTCTTTTCTTCTTGGGGTCTGATTTCTTTTTCTTGTTCCCATATATGTCCTAGAACAATGGAATCTCAGAGTTGGAAGGGACCTTAGAGATTACTAAGCATCCTACCTGAAACTTGAGTTCCCTCTCTGTTGTCTGATTTGTAATGAATACGTCAGAATGAGGAGAGATATATCAGCCTAAGAATAAATCTGGCCCTATACCCTGGGGTGGTGCGATGAAAAGAACTTCTGCTTAATGTTCATTAAAGAATCTTGTGACATGATGGAGGGAACAGAGTGGCTGGCTTAGGGGTGAAAATGATAGTGATGTAGAAAAGGACATAAGCTTACCGGATACCCAAGGTGGTCAGGTGCCCCTAGTTGGAGTACACAACTACAGTTCGGATGTCTGGACTACTGACTCACTTTCTGATGCTACCCTTAACAGGCTTCCCCAACTATGTCTCTTGTACATTCCATTAGACCATTTTGGTTGTGGTTCAGTCCCCCAAAACACTTTTTTAAATGTTGCAGTCCTGGAACTACTGTGATCCTGATTCCACCTTAGCCATCCTGGAACCCAAATATTGAGGGCCAGCTGAAGACCCTGTCCAAATTGGAACCTCTCTTCTCAATCCTTATGAGGGGAAATCACTAACTCGATTGAGGTCATCTCTAAAAAAAGATATCAACTTTGCCCTTCTCTATCCTATTTGGATTTAGCATTTGTAAACCATTCTTTCTCGGGATATTGAGGGGTTTCTCCTGAAGCTTTGTTCTAGGGAACAGATCCGCTTTCTTCTTGGACCAAGTATGGTCCAGATCCCGAGATAAAGTCAAGAGATCACTGAGGTAGAATTAAACCCCAGGGTGTTCTCAATCAAGGTTCCACTCTGGTTCTCCAAGCAAGAGCATGGCAATGCTACCTGGTTAGGATGGGAGAAAAAGGAGAAATGCACTTTTGTGAAGGAGGTTTGATTGCTGGAACAACAGTCCATGAGGAAGGAATTATGGAAGAAGGGGGGGATGTAGAGAAAGGAAAAGGTCATGGAATGGAAATCAGTAATATAGGAAGAAATAAAGGCCCTAACCTTTAAAGGAGCATTCAAATGGGAGGGGAAGGTCTGAGTTAGGAGTTAGGGAGGGAAGGAGAGTAGAGGAGAGAGTAGGGAAGGGCACAAGGAAGAGAAAGGGAATTGCTGTGTACACACCTGGAAAACCATGGCTGGCTGCAGGCAACACTAAGACAAGCTATATCTTCCACTGTGCACCAAGCATAGTTCCTCTATGGCTACTGATGGAAACAGGTTACTGTTCCCCTGATTTTGTGCACGCATGAAGGGAAGTGTCTTTCTCGGCTTGTTTTACAGGAATGTCACAAGAGAAAAAATGCTACTCTATGATGCAAAAAGAATCTATACATTCATTCATTGAACACACAGTGGAGATCACTGCAAATCTGTCCGGGACAGAGGTCACAAGTACTTCACTGCAAATAAAAGACCATACATTGTAACCCAGGGACATGAACGCCTTTAAGGTATCGTGAGGTAACTAAGCGATCTTCCACCAAGCACCACTGTAAAGTGTGCGGCATGCGTATGCATGGAGCCACATCCACACATGTGCATCCACACACACATATGTACATATTATATATATATATATGTATATATAATGTGGAGATATTCTCATGTGCTATGTTTTTCCTCTAGTTGAACACATCAATGCATTAGTTTATTGATGGCAAGACAATTCACAAGTTATCTGACAAATATTAATTACCTCTTATTTTGACAGTTGCAGCACTTTTCATTTTCCAAGACTGTCATCACAAAGCAAATTCCAACTTGATAACAGTAGGAGAAACAAAAATATACATTGTGTGTGCACGCATGCACACATGCATGTACGTGTGTGTGGCATATACACAATCTAACTATGTATATATACTTATGTACACACATATATAAAAATTAAGCACGTGACACATCTGATTTTGGTGAGCACATTGATCTTTGTCCTTTGGGGAGAGGAACTCATTTGGGAATTCTGTTTCCCCTTATCCTTACCTGAAGATAAATTTCGCTTCAAAGATCAGCCCCTATGCACCAGTACCTAATGCTGAAATGATGGGGGCAGACCTCTCAGGACAAATGTTAGAGGGTACTACAGAGTTCTCCTCTACTTGGTAACTGTTGGGTGCCATTTTGGATTGGTGTCTGAGATTGGTTTCATTCCAGATGTGTTTTCATTCAGAACTTCTCCCTCTTATGGAGGAATTCTTAAAGAAATCCAATTAGACTGCCTAAAAGGTTGTATTTGCTTTTTCATTTCCCATCTCCCAGTGAAAATGCATCAGTAGCCTGAAGATATTCTAAGTCGGGACCACATTGGGGGGTTACAGTTTCTAGTTTTGTGTACAGCCAGATTTCTTTAAGGCTGAGTTTTCATTTCTCCTTGGCCTTGGCTTCATGGGCCCATCCATATTCATTAGCATGGCTGGCCCATGGGGAAATGCTACTTAGCTTATAAAAGACATTTCCAAAGGTGTTAAAATGGTCTTGGGGACTGAGCCTTTCTCAGGAGTGAATCAAAAATGGCAAGCACAGCTCTCCTTGAAAGGTGTGGATGTCACCAGCACCACTCCCCTACGCAGGCCATCCAAGGTCCCTGCAGCTCAACCATGCCATAAAGTGACAACAGTGTAACCTTGATATTCATGACAGTGTGTGCGTATAGATCATGTTTATACTACACAAGTGGAATGAAAAAACATCAAGAAATAATGTTTTTGTAGAACCGTACCCAACAATATTAGCAACTAAAGGTCTAAAAACATTTATTCCTATAGTAGTTCTGCAGATACCATGCCCTCCCCACCCCCCACCCCAAAATCATGTATGGAATAATACTGTATGATACACAATAGTGAGCTTGGGACACACTTCATCCCACTGATCTTGAGTTCACCAATCATCCAGAACTCATGGAGAAAGCAAGTGTCGTACACTGCTCAACATCAAACATTTTCTTTTCTTTCTGCACATCCCTTATAATGGATCCAAATATACATGTATATCAGTTTGGCAGCTAGGTCAGGAAAATGTTCAGGCCTGTGGATATTTTCACCAGCCTGTAAAATTTACATTGGTCCCACCCACATTTGCCAAGATAACTGCTTCCTCCTGCTGTCCGCTTACTCCTCAAATCCAACCATGTCCCATTTAGCAAAATATACTCCAGACTCCCCTAGCAGGTTTTCAGGGGGATGCAATAGAGAGGCAAGAGAAAGTTGATTCTGATCCCTTTAGGCCTGCTGCCAGATTTCCCATGGACCATCAAAGCAGCTTTTCTCTGAGGCTCAGGGCTTACAGCCCAGGCCTGTTTCAATAGCTGATATACATGTATATAAATATATATGGCCACAGAAGAGGAGTAAAGACATAATTACAGCTGTACTTGGCCGCATGCTTTTTTAGAGTCAGTGTTTGGTTTTAACCACTTGGAGTCTGTACTAGGGGGACATGTTCTGGGTCAGATTGCCCGGGGTCAGAGCTTAATCAAGTTGCCTGGTTTTATTTATTTATAATGGACAGGAGGGGGGGGGGGGGGGGGGGAGTGAGAGGTTAAGGAGTATGGGAAGGAGGAGTTGTTGGGGGCAGGGAGAGGAAGGTCAAATGATGTAGGAAGGACAGAATGTAGAAGGGGGGTGATCTTCTCTATAAGTTTACAAATATACAAAAACAAAAGGCCCAACCTCTTTCAAATAAAAATGACTACATTTTCATCTGGCAAAAAGTTGTATACACATGATTTAAATTTTTTTAATTTTAACAGTTTTTGGCAATCTTAATAAAGTACAATATATTACAACCAAACCAAAAAATAGTTGTTTAAGTAACAGCTGTTAAGAGTGACATGAGTCCCAACACCCACCCTCCCTTACCCATCCCATCCCACCCACAAGAGACAGAGAGAAAAAAAAAATCCTCCCATCTTGATAAACTTTTTTTTTCTTTTAGGAAGCTAACCAATAGGAAGCAACAGAAGAAGCGGGTAGTGTCAAATGAAGCTGACCAATCCAGGGCTCTGTATTAGCAGGAGCATCCACCTTCGCTAGCTGGGGGTTCTTGTGGTTTGTCCAACTTGATGTCAATCACTGTGGGTGATTCCATGCTAAGGAAGAATGTGTCTCAACAAGAAGAAACCAAGTTAATTAACTGAGCATCTTGAGAATAATGGTCCATTCCCATGTTTCCCCAGAGGCTGTTTCTAATCATTCATTGCTTTGCAAATATTTTTCTTCAGAAATATACTTACCTTCTCTGCAATTAATGGGCTAGCAGACAATTAAACAAATTATAGTTTATACATGAAAGAAGGGTCATATCACATAAGTAAAGAATTTAAGGGCTAGAAGGCACCTTAGCACTCACCTAACCCAATCTGAGCAAGAAAAGAGTCCTCACTATAACGTAACTGACAGACAAGTCTTCTTTCTAAGGAAACCCAACTACACTGAAACGAATAGGTAACTACAAGCGTGTGGAGAGGTCATGGCCACGAGTCTATACTGAGCATACCATTTCTACCAAAGTTTTATTCACCCTCTCCTCTGACAGTTTTTATCCTTGATTTCAGGAATTCTGCACTTTTCTGTTTTTCCTCAGACTTTTCTGACTGCTCTTTTCTGTCTGGATCATTATCTATTTCTCATCCCTAAAAGAGCATATTGCCTCAAGGCTCTTCCATGGGCCTGGATGCTTCTCACTCTGAGGTCTTTCCCTGGGTGATCTAATCTGATTTTTGGTGGTGGTGGTGGTGAGTTTCAGTAATCCTTCCTATGCAGATAACACCCAAATCTATATGCCCAGTGTTGTGGAATCTCACTTCCACATAGCCAACTGCTTGGTGGACATCTCTACCCAGATGTCTTTTGGCATCTCAAACCCAACAAATTGGAAAAGAAGTGATTCTTTTTGCTCTCTGGAGTGCTCTAAATTGGAACTGGAGTGCTTTAAATTATAAAATTGACTTCAGGTTGTACTTCAGACTTGAGGACTTCAATGTAAATACTGAACCACTTAACTCCTTAACCACTCTAGTCTATTATTTAAACAGCCTTCTCAGCTCCTAAGACCTTCAAGTTCACTCAACCTCAGCCACACACAGGGATGGCTATACTTAGATATGTCTGCCATTCATAATTGTGCTACGTCTGACATCTTGAATTCTGAAATTCCTCATTGTGATCATAATTTCCTATCTTTTCTTTTCTCCCTCAGCTTTACACCTCCTAAACTCATCTTTTGCTTCTGCTCCCTCTATCCCTATGCACCACACACATCCTGACCTTGCTTTCCTAGAGTGGATCAGTTCAACTCTACACTTGAATCCCTTCTCCTCCTGTTTTTACCGCTACTGATATTTTACCTTCCTGGCCAATCAGGAGTATCAACAATGCAATTAGCAATTAGTAATGTTGTTTAACAAAAAAGAAAAATGTGCTGAAGACATATTTTTAAATTTAATCTGTTTTATTAACATTGTCTTTATCATTTTAAGTTCAGACAATCCACAAAACAATAAATTAAGCCCTAATCTGTGGCATTTCTGAGGTATGAATGCTCATGCTAAAAATTTAACAATTGGCTTTAAAGACCTAGTCTAAACTGGCTCAGATCAATCTTCAACCTTGGTTCATTGTCACCATCTGCTTTCTCCACTCCTACTCCCATATTACTATACAACACTAGAGGAAGTCGTGTAACTGAGCCAAGAGCATCCATTACAAATTCATTTTATTCTCATCTCAATGGACCTTCACTGTCATGGAGCAATCCTTTTACTCTGCTCTGATTATATATTTCTATCACACGCCCCAAAATGGGTGTTTCAAACCCTCTCTCTCCTCACGTCTCCTATATCTTTTTCATCTCCCTGTCTCAACAGATGGCTTCACTTTTCTCTTTACTTAAAAAATTGAGGTCATTTATCTTGAGTTTGCTCATTTCAAATATTCCACACCTCCAAATCCCCTATACATCGTCAGTTATTCTTAACTTCTTTTTCCAGTTTCTGAGGAAGAGATGGGCTCTTTCACCTGCCTTTTTTCCTTTCTCTAACCTTTCTACTTATGTCCTTGATCCCAACCCTATCCCATATTCTCTGAGAGTTTGCCCAAATGACCTTTCCTTCCTTTTCATTCTCTCCTTTCCCATTGGTTGTGGATAAACTAGCTCTCATCACCCCATCCTAAAAAACCTTTACTTGACCCTATCATTCCCTCTAATCAGTATTCTCTATCTTTTTTCCATTTTATTTCCAAGCTCACAGAAAGACATGTCTGCCCTTGTTGCCTTCACTTCCACACCATCCACTCATTTCTTAGCTATTTGTAAACAAGCTTCTGATCTCACTTTTTGACTGAAACTGCTTTATCCAAGGCTACCAAGGTTAAATGCCAAATCCATTAGTCTTTCCTAAGGCCTCAATCCTCCCTCACATCTCTTTAGCTTTTAAAATTTTTTTTAGGCAATCAGGGTTAAGTGATTTGCCCAGGGTCACACAGCTAGTAAGTGTCTGAGGACGGATTTGAACACAGATCTTCATGACTGCAGACCTGGTGCTCTGTTCACTGTGTCACCTAGCTACCCCTCTTTAGCTTTTAACAATGCTTGTTATCCCTTTTCCCCTCATATTTCCCCTTCCCTTGACTTCCAAGACTCTGCTCTCTCTTTTCTTTCTCCTTCTGCTTATCTGACTTATCGTTTTCAGTATCCCAGATCATCACCTATCTTCCACTCACTAAGCCTGGCTGTCCTTCAGGGTTCTTTTCTTGGTTCTTTTTATGTCTCACTCTATGTTCTCTCTCTTGGTGACCTCATTAGTTCCCATGGGTTCAAAGACCATTTCAGTTCAGATGACTTTCAAATATGTATACTTGGCCAATAATCTCTTTCATAACTGAAGTCCTCTATCACCAGCTTCCTGCTGGACATCTCCACCTGAAGTTCAAGATGGCATCTCAAACTCAATATATCTAAAATGAGCCTCATTGTCTTTTCCCCTAAGCCCTCCTCTCCTCCAAAGCTTCCTATTTCTGCCAAAGGCACTGCCATTGTCTTAGTCTCCCAAGTTCACTTCATTACTCATCCTTGACTCATCTTCCTCATCCTTCCATATTTAATCATGTTGCCAACTCTTGTTGATTTTTACCTCCATGATAGATCTTCCCTTCTCTCCAGTAACAGGCCAAACTGACCAGTACTAGCCACACTCTGAACTTGGTATCTCACGCCATCCTAATTCAGGCCCTGGTCATAATAGCTAGCAATCATGTGGGGCTTTAAGGTTAGAAAGCATTTTACAAATAATATCTTATTTGATTTTCACAAAGACCCTAGAAGGTAGGCGCTATTATTACTCCCATTTTATAGATAAGTAAACTGAGGCAGATAACAGTTAAATGACTTGCATAGGGTCACACAGCTAATAAGTATCTGAGGCCAGTTTTGAACTCAGATCCTCCTGACTCCGGTCCAGCTCTCTGGACTATGATGCCACCTAACTGACCATCACCAGAGCCACTGTAATATAGTCTTATAATTCTTCCCTTTGTTTGCCCCCAGCTTCTCCCTTCTCCAGCTCCTCCTTCACATGGATGTCAAAATAGTCATCCCAAAGCACAAGTGCAGTCCAGTAGAAAGAGCTCTAGATGTGGGGTTTCTCTGCTACTTACTTCTTGCATGATATTGGGCAACATTTCACCTCTCTGGGTCTCAGATCTTCATCTGTCCCGTGAGGGGGTTGGACTCAGTGGTTCCCTGAGGTCCCTTCTAGCTCTAAATCTATGATTCTACATATATCTGACTATTACTTTTGCTCAAAAGACTCCAGTTCTACCCTTCTATTGCCTTAGAGGGGCAGAATATCCTCAATTCTTTAGCCTGTCCTTCCTTTTATAATCTGATTCAACATTGCAGACAAACTGACCAGTACTAGCTGTAACCTGAACTTGACGCTTCAAAGTTGAGAAGCATTTGCACCAAACCTCCTAGCCTGGCA
Source organism: Vombatus ursinus (assembly GCF_900497805.2). Lineage (NCBI taxonomy): Eukaryota > Metazoa > Chordata > Mammalia > Diprotodontia > Vombatidae > Vombatus > Vombatus ursinus. The sequence goes on from NW_020954737.1 coordinate 9,310,841, forward strand.
CACACTTCCTCCTCAACTCTACCACTCATGATTCTTATCTTCCTTCAAAGCTCACCTCCTCTGTGAAGCCTTCTCTTTCCCTCCCCTCCCTCAGTTGTTGTGCCCTCTCTCTCACCGGTTTATCTTGTTTTTGTTTATTCCTTTATTCTTCTATCTATCCATCTACCTATCTATATCTCTATCTATCTAAGTATTTTATCCCTGCAGCAGGGATAAAATCTATCTATTCTATGTATCTATCACTTCTTTCATATCTATATGTCTATCACCACCATCTATCTTCTTCTTCATTATCCCATCTATATATGTCTTTCTGTATCATCATGATCCCTATTATCTCTATTTGTCATCATCACATTTTTCTATCTATTATTTCTACCACATCTATATATCACCACCATTTCTATCTTCTCTGTCATCACCTCTATCTAAATATGTCTTTATATCTAATATCATGATCTCTATCATTTCTATTTATCATCACATCTATCTGTCTTTCTACCTATATCTATTTCTATCTACCTCTATCTCTATCTACCTCTATATCTATCTATCTGTCTATCTGTCTACCTATCTATCATCTGTCTATCTATCTACCTATATCTATCTATCTATCTATCTATCTATCTATCTATCTATCTATCTATCTATCTATCTATCTATCTATCTATCTATTTTATCCCTCCAAGCATGGATAAAATCTATCTATTCTATCTATCATTTCTTTCATATCTGTATATCTATCACCACCATCTATCTTTTTCTTCATTATCCTATCTATATATGTCTTTTTATATTATCATGATCCCTATTATCTGTTTGTCATCATCACCTTTTTCTGTCTGTTTCTCTATTATTTCTACCATATCTATATATCACCACCATTTCTATCTTTTCCTTCATCATCATCTCTATCTAAATATGTCTGTCTATAGCTAATATCATGATCTTTATCATTTCTACTTATCATCACATCTATCTGTCTTTCTACCTATATGTATGTATGTATGTATCTATCTATCTACCTACCTCTATCTCTATCTACTTCCATATCTATCTGTTTGTCTACCTGTCTCTATCTATCTACCTATCTCTATCTATCTATCTAATCCCTCCAGCAGAATGTAATCTCCTTGAGGGCAGGAACTATTCTGTTCTTTTTGGTCTTCACATCCCTAGCACACTATAGACTCAATGAATATTTGTTGCATTGAACTAAATATTAAGCCTGGTTGCCCAGCCATGGGATCATGCTTGGAAAATGCCTGTTTATTTTGTTGGCCAGAGAAGTGAAAGATGAGCACAAGACTCTGAAAAAGCCTCCCCCAATTCAATGCCTCTAATCCAGTATTTCTCGCAATGGTCCACCATAGCTCTCAATATATAATAATAATGATGGCATTTATATAGTGCTTTAAGGTTTGCAAAGCTCCCCAATATACCTTCCGTAACTGTATTCTGTGAAAAAGTTCAATCCTGACAATCTTGCCTGGTTTCTGAAAATATCCCACAGCCCGAAAGAAAAAGCTCATTATGTAGGGAGCAGTGGGTGATCAAGGGGGTGGCAGAGGTAGTTTGCCAGATTCTGTGGTGGGCATTCAGAGTTAGCCCAAGGTCCAGTGTACCTTTGGCATCTCTCAAGCTTCTTTGTATTCTTGCCCAACTTGGAGAGCTCTAGGGGTAGAAAGGGCTAGGGGCTGTTTGGGTGAATGGGTTGATCTGGGGAGGACACCTGATTTCTTTTCTTGGTAGGAGTGGAGATGGACTGGCAAGTGCTTTTCTATTAACCAGGAATTGAATCAAATTGAATCATTAACCTTACTAATTTGCTGAACTCTGAACTCAAGGAATATTCGTTTTTCTTTTACTTTATTATGAGCAGAATCAAAGACTTAAAAAAAATCACTGGTTGGAATCATTTGAACTTGAACTAAGCTAATATATTTTCAGATACTTCTGTATTGAATCATTACAAAATTGGAACAAAGTAGTCTGCAAACTGAACCCAAACTGAAATGATATTGATTTGATTTGAGTCTCTGCTATTAATTCCAAGAGCCTGGAGGCTGTCATAGTACATAGGTGGCAGAATGTCTTGCCTTCTTTACTTTCCTCTTTCTGCCTCCCCCCCTATTTTCTACTGGATAATGAAGGGGGCTTCTGATGGGAGCAAGAAATCAGGACTTCATTTGGAAAGCTTCCCCCCTACACCCCCACTCCACCCATCTGCACTAGCCATCTAGGTTAGGCACTCAATACAATGGAATGAATAATTCAAGGACTTTTTTTTAAATATCTCAGGAATTGAGCTGAATGATATGGCCAACACACAGAGAAGTCTGAAGTTGGTCATGGGAAATATGTGCAAATAGCCACACTAAATAATAATGATTTTAACTAAAAGAGGTGTTTCTGTTCTTTCCCAGCCCTCTGTGGTTTTTTTGTTGTGTCCAACACTTCATGACCCATTTAGGGTTTTCTTGGCAAAGATACTAGAGTGCTTTGCCATTTCCTTCTCCAGCTCATTTTACAGATGAGGAAACTGAGGCAAACAGGGTGAAGTGATTTGCCTAGGGTCACATAGTTAGTAGGTATCTGAGGCCAGATTTGAACTTTGGAAGATGAGTTTTCCTGACTCTAGGCCCCACACTCCATCCACTGTGCCTCTTAGCTGCCCTACCCTCTTTGCTTTAGGGTACTGTGAAAAGAGCATTGGGGTCAAATGATCTATATTCAAAACCTTCCTCCGTCACTTCCTATTTGTGTGACCTTGGGCAAGTAATTTCACACGTCTGGGCTTTACTTTTCTCACATTTAAAATGATGGGGTTGGTTCTTTAAGGAAACTCACAGTTTTAAATTATGATTCTATGATCCTTCTACCATCCTCGTCATCTAGCAGTACTTACAGAAGCAAGGGGTGTTATTAGTTTACAAATTTGTTAGGGGAACAAAATCTCTGACCTAGAGGCAGTACAGTTAGGGCAGTGGCATCAAACTCAAACAGAAATGAGGGACTTAGGAAACCACATACTGACGTCTGTGCGCTATTATATTTTTATTTATTTTGTTAAATATTCCCCAATTACATTTTCATCTGCTTCTGGGCATACTTGGGAGTGTTGCAGGACTTATTTTGCCCATGGGGTGTTTGATAACTCTGGTGTAGTGGGTGGGGTCCTGGCTCTAGAGGCAGGAAGACCTCAGTTCAAAACTAGCCTCAGGTTTTGTATTGCATAATACCTGTGGGACCCTAGGTAACTCACTAAACTTCCCTAAGCCTTAGTTTACCCCTCTGTAAAATAAGGAGGTTGTATTCACAGTGGTGTTAACATTCCTTTCAGCCCCCGTCATGTCTGGCCCTGAATGCTGAGCTCAGACTCTGTTAAATACTGCCTGTCATTTTTCTTATCTGGTCTTCATTTCTGGCACCCAAAAGGAACCTCCCAATCCTTTCTCATTTTGGTAACATAGCCTTCATCTCACCTGGCTTTCTGTGCCTTTTATTTTTATATTATCTTGTAAATTTTAAACAGCTGTTCACTATCCTACCCTCCAATTATACTTCTTTCCCCTCATTATTCTCTCTTCTGTGTCCATTTAACTATTGGAGAATCTGAGAATCCCTATATCAGAAGGGATCACCTGAGGGTCATTTAGTCTGGTGATTCTGCCTTCACACAGATTTATTATCAAATCTAGCCTGTGCCTAATCTGCTATGAAGCAGATGTTACCTCTTTCCTTCATATCCCAAAGGGAGGGAGGCTGTGAAACTCAGTGGATAGTGTTGAAGTTGGAGTGAATAACTGAGTTCACGTTTTGCCTCAGAAACTCACTAGCTGGGTGACCCAGTCAAGTCTTTTACCCTCCCCAATCTGCCTCAGTTTCCCTATTTATAAAATAAGGGAAATACCATCACCTATTTCACTGGGTTATGGTGAGGGTGGAATAAGATACCATATGTAAAGGGTTTTGAAAACCTTAGAGTGCTATAGAAATGTTAGTTATTATTATTATCACTACTATCACTGACACTACTACCACTACCACCACTGCCACCAGTACCACTACCACAACTACTACTACTACTACTACTACTACTACTACTACTACTACTACTACCACCACCACTACTACTATTACTACTACTACACCACTGGTCTAGGGTCTCAAAGTTCTCAACATCTAGAAGTTCTGTATTATAGAATCAAAGACTTTTAGGATTGGAAGGGACTCGGGGCTATCTATTTGTACCCATATTCTAAAAGAACCCCTGTTCCCATTATTACATATCTGAGAAGTGGTCATCCACCTTCTGTTTGAAGCCCTCCAGTGGTGCGAGGCCCACTACCTCTAGAGGCAGCCCATTAGATTTTTGGACAACTGGGTTCAGAAGATTCTTTCCCTGACATCAAGCCTAAATTGATCTCTTGGAAATTACCATTCCTTGCTCCTGGTTCTCTTCTCTCTGGAGCCAAGGAGAACAAGCCTAATTCTTGTTTTTAAGACACTTGAAGAGAGTGGGGGAGGAAAGTCATAGAAAGCTTTCTAATCAACACATTCCCAGTTCCTTCAACTAATCCTTACATGACATGGTCTCAAGGCCCTTCATAGTCCTCCAGCTGATATTGAACCCAAATTCCTCCTGTCACCATTTTAAGCTTCTCCCATTTCTGCCTAATGGATGGTCTTTCTCTCCTTACTCATGGCTGACATGTATTGTACTTTATATACACAATCTAACTGTACCCTAGTAACAACCCTGTTAGGCAGGTAGGTACTGTTATGCCCATTTTACAGATGAGGAAAACTGAAGTTCAGAGAGATTGCTTAAGGTCATACAGCTACAAACTGTCCAAGATAGGATTCAAACTTGGGTTTTTCTGACTTCAGGTCCTGCACTTTATATACTATCGTTGTTTAGTCATGTCTTACTCTTCATGACCCCATTTGGAGTTTTCTTGGCAAAGATACTGGAGTGGTTTGCCATTTCCTTCTCCAGCTCATTTTACAGATGATGAAATTGAGGCAAATGGGATGAAGTGACTTGCCCAGGGTCATGAGGCTAGTATCAGGCATGGTACTATCTACTATACCACTCAGCTGCTCCACATCCAAATTTCAATAACAACCCTTCCCTCATTTTTCAGCCCTCTTTCATGTTGTCTTCCTCCATTAGAATATAAGCTCCCTGCGGGCAGGGGCTGGCTTTATACTTGTCTCTTTGTATTCCTAGAACTCAGTACAGTGCCGGGTTGTTATTGAAATTTGGATGTGGTCTTCCTTTAGGGTCTAGCTCAAGAACAGCCTTCTCCCTCAAGCCTTCCCCATTCTCCCCAGCTAGAGATCATTCCTCCCTTCTTTGAATCCCTCCTCCTCTAGGTTACTCCCTCTGATCTGCTCAATCATTTTCTTATGTTATATTTAGGTTTGGGACTCACTTATAGAATAGAAAACTTTTGAGGCTTATGGGATTGTCTTATTTCATTTTTATATCCCTAGTACCTAACATAATACTTTGCATATACTAGGCACTCAGCAAATATTCTTTAATTGAATCTCATTTCTCCATATTTTCCCCCCAAAGAATGAATGAATGTTCACTCCTCCTTTCCAGGCAACATTCTGCCTGAAAATAGTGATACTATCTCCCCTTATCCTTTCCTCTCTAAATTAAAGAATCTCAGTTTATGTCCACAGTTTGACTGGAACCTAATAACAACCCTGTTAGGCAGGTAGGTATTATTATGCCCATTTTACAGATGAGGACAACTGAAGCTCAGAGAGATTGCGACCAATGAGGGCTGTGTCCTGGAAGCAGTTAGGATTGGTGGGCCTGCTTCTGGAAACATGTGATGACAAGGAACACAGGGGCTTGGTTGGGGGCGGTGGGGGGAGGGGGGAAGAGACCACCCCCTCCCCCTCCAGAACTCAGAGAGGTGTTTTGAGAACTCATGGGCAGCAGGAAGGAAAAAAGAAGCTTCTCCTCCACTTGGACCTTCTGTGTGTATTCTCAGTTCTTGTTCTGCAGCCTACCAAAGGGCCTTATCTTTTTTTTGTTTTTGTTTTTGACTAGGCAATGGGATCAAGTGACTTGCCCAGTGTCACACAGCTAGTAAGTGTTATGTGTCTGAGGCTGAATTTGAACTCAAGTCTTCCTGACACTAGGCCTGGCACTCTATCCACAGCATCACCTAGCTGCCCATATTTATAAGTATGGTACAGTGAAAAGAATACTGAACTATCAGCCAGGAGGCCCGGGTTCTAATCCCAGTTCTCTTACTAACCAGCTGTGTAACATTGGTCAAATTACTTTCCCTTCCTCTGGGTCTCAGTTTCCTCACCTATAAAATGAGGGGAGGAGATTAGATGATCTCTAAAGTCTCTTTGCAGTCTAAAAATCTATGATTTTAAACAACTTCTTTTATTTAAAAAGATTTTTTTAAAGATCACTTATTTTCTATGACTTTCATCTTTGTTGCTTTTTTCTGAGTTTTCCCCTAGGTCTTTATGGCCCTAGAGCCATAGATGAAGGACTCAACAGTATCAAAGATAATGGGAAGATTTTCTTTTGTGGATAACTACGGAACTATAAAATGCGATGGACATGTGAAATAATGTGAACGTAAAATCCCCACATGCTACTAGCTTTGAAAATATATTGCACGTAACTGGAGGGCATGGGTAACAGATGAAGAGAAAAGGGTTTTGTCCATTTGATTACATGTGATGTCTCTGAGGGAGAGAACAGCCTGCAAACTAAGGCAGCTAGGTAGCAATACGGAGAGAGCGCTGGACCTGGAAGACCTGAGTTCAAATCCAGCCTATGCTACTTACTAGCCATGGGACCACTGGCAATTCATTTAACCTTAGTTTCCTTCACCATGAAATGATAAGTTAATAATAGCACTAGCTCCTGGGGTTGTTGTGTTGTGAGATAATATTTGTAAAGCACTTTGCTCGTTCTGCTTCCCTACAGTGGGCTGGCAATATCTTTGAACTACTTAGGAAAATGAAAGTGGCGTGTGTCCTGAGATTCTATCTTCCCTACCCTGTGTTTTAAAAATATATGCCCTATAGGATACTGCCCCAAAGGGCCCTTTAGCTTTCATTGCAACACATGTAACTTAGAATCAAAAACTGTTAAAACTGGAAGGAACCTTGGAGATCATCTATTCTAATCTCCTTATTTTATAGATATGAAAACTGAAATTCAGCAATTAAGTGATTTACCACTATGTACCATGGAAAGGAGGATTTTTTTCTTGGCATTTAAACTGATGCATTTATTTATTGTAATAGATAGATTTATTTTCTATTTATTTTTGAAGACTTTGTTTCTATCTCACCCAGGCTGAAAGGGCACTCACTGAGCTCATAGGTTCCGTCCCATTAAGCAGCATGGGAAGCTCTGACCTGTTTCATTCCCCATCTAGGTAAGTTTGTCCTTACTTAGGCAATCTGGCGGCCCCTTCACCCCCATTCCTCAGAGTTTACCGTGTTAATGCCAAACAATGCAGACATCAGATATGCACAGCTAACCCTAGCTCAGAACTCCTGAGCTCAAGAAAACCACCAGCCTAAGACTTCCCAGTAGCTGGGATTATAGACCTGTGTCAGCATCCTTAGCAGGATTGTAGATCTAGAGTGGAAGGGACCTTCATCTAATTCCAATCTCCTCATTTTATTGATAATGAACAAAGGCCCAAAGGGACCGCTAGTAAATGGATTTTAATTGGACTGGAAATCTGGGTTTGAACCCAGATCTTGTTGGCTCTGAATCCAGCACTCTATCCATTTTCCTATGACGCTGTCTAAACTTTCTCTCTTCTCCAGTGTTTGGCAGACTATTCTGGATGCAATAGGCCCTTAATAAGTATTATCTGAATTGAACTAAAAGGCGTATGAAAAAGGCTCCTTCCACTCAATACCTCCCGCATGACCGAACTGCCTGCACAGCTGCCTTTCTTGCCTCGCCCTCATTGTGGCTCTAGGAGTGTGATGATGTGGGCATCATTATTTATAAATGCAGTCCCATCTATGACTGTTGGTCTATTGAATTCTTCTGTCTAGAAAGACTAGGCCTTCACTCGTGGAGAGCAAGCATTTGACAAAGTGCTCTCTCTCCCATTTCTGGCATCCCCCCACCCCTCCCAATCCCCTTCTACCTGCATGAAGAGCACTCTCGATTCCAGCTCACTTAAGGAATTGCTGGAAGCGCTTGGCATTCTCAAGCCCAATGAGAGCCATGATGGTTGGGTTCAATTAAAAAGACAGTGGCTCCTTTTCAAGAAATCTATTTTAATTAGAAGGGAACCATTAGCTGGCTTTGGGGAAAAATGCCATATCAGCATTTACATTTTTTCTCTCTATTCCTTAACGGTTGGCAGAGTCATAAGTTGAACTGATTCAATGCCCTGAGGCTCTTAAGAGATTGCAACCCAAAGAAGGGATACTAGCGCTGTTATGTTAGAGACTCAGGAATGACTTTCTGGACTTCATGATTCTAAGGCAAACAGAAAAGGGACCCAGTTGCTTAATTGGATCACTCCAAAGGCCATTTTGTTCTGTTCTCTGGCAAGATTGCATGTAAGCCTTTCCAAAGAATTCTGCCCTAAAAAAAATACTTTTGGGGATAATTTTTGTCTTTTTCAATAGCACATGTTAAGATTTCCAATCTAAAGTCCATTTCTAGCTCAGCTATTTACTACCTATGCGTCCTTGGGCAATTTATAGGCAGCCTGGTTAGTGCATGGAGCACTGGACTTGGAGATGGGATGATCTGGGCTTGAATCCCCCCTCATATATTCACTGGCTGTGTGACCTTATGCAAGCAAATAACTATACCTCTCTGGGCCTCAGTTTCCTCATCTGTAAATGGGGTTACTAGTAGCACAAATTTCATAGGGGGGTTGGGAAGTTCCAATGATGCAATGCACATAGAACACTTTGCCAGCCTTGAAGGGATTTTCATGTCAGCTATGACTACCGAATTCTTCTAGCCTTACTGTTCTCACATGTCAAGATGAAGGGGTTGGATAAGATGGCCACTGAGATTCCTTCCAGATTTAAATCCTAGGATCCTTGGTGTGAGAGCTTCTTCCACAGGGGTAAATCATGACCCCTCCAGGCCTTGTAGTTTTATGAGCTACTAGGACAAAAAAAAATAATAATGCATCACCTCATGGCCAATACTCTGGTCTTTCCAAATTTAACTAGGTAGGTCCTAATATGACAGACACACAGTCCACTGATGAACCCAAACTTTTTAAAGCCTTTCCAGCTTGGGAATAACTTCTAGAGCCCCAGTGGCATAGTCTTCAAGACCCCAAGTGTCTTCAAGACCTAGGTTCAAATCTCACCTCATCCATTTACTAGCTATATGACTCTGAGCAAGTCAACCTCACTGGGCCTCAATTCTAAATCTATAAAAATGAGGGAGTTGGACTCAGTAGACTTTAAAATCCTTTCTGGCTCTAATTCTATGATTTTATGGTCCGTACTGCAATGAAGCAGATATTCAGCACCTCTGAAGATTATAACTAAAGAGAATCATCAATTTGCTTCCATGCTAGATCAGACTCCTTGGTAACCTTGAAAAAGAAAACTCCCAAGGGTCCAGTTGACTTTATTCTTGAATTTAGAATGAAGACTTTAGGACAGTTCAACCATGCCATACGTGTCATGTTCACGGCCTAGGAGAAGGAGGCAGAGGAAAGGAAGCCTTCTCTCTCCCTTCCCTAGGTTAACTAGGCCATTCTCTTTAAGGAAGGCCTCAGAAGCCAGTTAAAGCCAGCTAGGGGGCAGAGTGGATAGACCACTGGATTTGGAGTCAGGAAGAGTGAGTTCAAATCCTACTTCATACTCTTATTAGCTGTGTGACCCTGGGCAACTTAATCCCGGCATAATGGGTATAATAATAACACCTGCCTAAGGTAAGTTCATGAGGATAAAATGAGATAATATTTGTAAAGCAGCTTGCAAACCTTAAAGCACTACATGAATTCTATCATTGTTGTTACTACTATTCTCTTGTTGTAGTGCCTCACGGGCCAGATAATCAAGAATGTCTACTTGCAAACCTATATCCCTGTAGCTACATTGAAAGTTCATTCCCCCTTAACTCTGCCAGACAGATCTAGATTAGTTTCTGAGAGGCCTGGGTAGCAGTGCCAGCCGGTAAAGTAGTGAGTGAAGGCAGAGTACGTGGAATGAATATGTGGAATGATCCTACAGGGAGCAGAGAAACCAATGAAGGGGTCTTGGTTCTTTCAGGCCACAAGATTCCATTAGGAAAATTCCTTCTTAGAAGGCACTAGGTAGCATTTTTTTATGTCCAGCATTTAAGCACCTTTTATTTATGCATTAATGTATTCATTCAACCATCCAATGCGTAAGGTCCTATGACAGGCCTGAGGGAGATACAAAATTGAATAAGACCTGGCCCCAGCCTTAGGGAGTTTGAAATTATACTTTCAGAAATGTGTTGTTTATTCCCCTCTAACTGATGGGATCAGAGGACTTAGAATGGAAAAAGGTTCTAAATTTAGATGTTCTTCGGCCCACGCTTCTCATTTTACAAATAAGCACGGCCAGATCTAACCAGATTAAGGGATTTGTCCTAGGTCACACAGGTAGCCAGTTCCTAAGGTCATGAGATCATAGATCGAGTCAGAAGGAATCTTTCGGTCCATCCATGTTTTGGTCCCCTCCACATATTCTACCAGTCAGGGACACTGGCCTCCGTGCTGTTTTTCCCACGAGATGCTCCATCTCCAGACTCTGGACATTTTGTCTGGCCGTCCCTCATGCCTGGAGCTCTCTCCCTCCTCATCTCTGCCTCCTGGCTTCCCTGGCTTCCTTCAAGGCCCAGCGAAAATCCTACCTAACACAGGAAGCCTTTCCCAGATCTCCTTCATGCTAATGCATTTCCTTTGAGATTATTTCCAATTTATCCTTTTTATATCTTGTTTGTACCTAGTTGTCAGCATGTTGTTTTTCCCATTAGACGGTGAGCTCCTTGAGGAGGGCAGGGACTTTTTTTTTCTTTTTCTTTTATTTTATTTGCTTGTTTTTGTATCCCTAGTGCTTAGCGCAATGCCTAGCACACAGTAGGTGCTTCATAAATGCATCTTGACCTGACTAGTCCCATGCCCTCATTTTATGGATGAGGAGGCTGAGGCCCAGACTTGTTATTGTTGTTTGTCCTTCGTTCCCAAAGGTCATCCCAGACCAGTTAATTGATTTGTCCAAAGTCACACATGCAGTAAGGGGTAGAGCTGGGATTATGAGTTTGGGTCCCTGTGGCTCTAAGCTCTTTCCACTACAGCACACTCCTTTCTTTGTTTGTTTGTTTGTTTGTTGGTCAGTTTTGTTTTTTCAGGTGATGGGTACATTTAAAGGGCTTTCTAGGTATTATTAAGTAACCTCTTAGGGCTTAATTTAGAGTGGGTTTAAATAAAACTGGTTACTTTTAAGCGTATAGTGCAGTAGAAATAACAATGGCTCGGAAGTCCAAGAATAAAGTTTATTGTATGACTTTGGGCAAGTCACTTAAAATCCCTGGGTCTCAGTTACCTCATCTGTAAAATGTGGGGTGCTGAACTAGATGGCTTCTGAGGTCCCTTACAGCCTTGGAGTTATGACTCTATGAGGTCTATTATCTTTTACCTACATGAAGTGATGACATCTTTGATGAACTCCAATTTGTAAGTAAGATCAGTATTCTTTAAAGGGCACCTTTCACAATGCAGGTAGATCAGGTGCCCTATGAAACTCAGGGAACAATTTTCCTTTTTTGTGTCAAAACAGGGTTGGAAACTCCTAGTAGGGAAACTCTATCCACCAATGTGGATTGGCAATCATCTGTGACTTAGCAGTTTTAGAGTAATGTTAATGTCATTGGGTGATGGATAAACAAATTGTGGTACATGAATGTAATGGAATTATTAGTGTAATATAAGCAATGATGAAGTCATTTATTAAAATTTATTATAATTTATATCATAATTAATTTATTATAAGAAATGAAGAAGTCAGGGAAATCTGGGAAGACTTATATGAACTGATGCAGGATAAAGTAAATAGAACCATGAAAATAATACGCATAATAACTACAATAATATAAATAGAAACAACAACATTTCCACATCTCCCCTCTATCCCTTCTTTAATTTGTAGAGGTGGGGGACTATGGTAGTGGAATACTCTTTAGATCATCGAACTCTGAGGATTAGTTGCTTGGTTTTATAATACTTCTTATTTATCTTTCTTTGTTATAGAGGGTAGCTTGTCAGGAACAGACAGAGCAAAGAGTCAGAAATGAAGGTAATATAAAAACAAAAGATATTAATGCAATTTTACAAAATCTTTATAATCTTCTTTTTTTTCATGAGGCAATTGGGGTTAAGTGACTTGCCCAGGGTCACACGGCTAGTAAGTGTCAAGTGTCTGAGATCAGATTTGAACTCAGGTCCTCCTGACTCCAAGGCCAGAGCTCTACCCACTGCACCACCTAGCTGCCTCCAAAATCTTTATAATCTTAAAGAGTTGCCTAGGGCCAGGGATATGCTGGAGTCAGATTGGACTGGTTTGGAAGAGCCGATTGTTAAGTCTCAGTGTAAGCATTTATACCTCAGAAATTGGTAAAAAGCTACAATTCAGGGCTTGATCTACTGCTTGTTGATTTGCTTTGTTTCATAGACTTGAGGAAGTGATGGAGAAAATAATAAGAATGCAAGTTAAACTTAATATTTGTAGGCTTTTTTCCCATCCCTGCTGAAAACTTAAGCAACTTGCTCACGTTCACACAGCCTTATGTGTCAGGGATAGACTTGAACTCAGATCTTTCCTATTCCATAGCCAACCCTGTATCCGCTGCACCTTGCTACCTCTCAACAGTGAGCACTGCCTACTCCCTTTGCAGTGTTTTGGTTGATTACGCCTTGTGCTTCAGGCAGCTGTCGAGTGGAAATATTACTCCTCTTCTCAGGTATTATTTAAGTATCCCCTTCCTGATCTTTCTTAGCCATTGACTGTCTGTAAAATGGGTGGATTGTTCTGTGGGGGTGTCGGGGGATATCTGTATGCACTCCAAAGAATGGCTTCCATAGGCCAATACACCCATGCTATATGCCATTGACAGAGATCCCTCATACCAGAGTCCACAGAAGAAAGGAGACATCAGAAAATAAAATCAGAGGATTTAGAGGTAGAAGAGGCCATAAAAGTAATGAAGTCTTATTTCTTCATTTTATCATTTAGCCCAGATAAGTAAGGCAACTTGTCCAATGACATACAAGGAAGTAAGTGACAGGTCCATGAGTCAAGCTTATGTCTTATGATTCCCAATTGATTTTGATTGCACCCCAATAGAGCACAGTGGAGAGTCAGTAAGTAGGACCATGGAGAGTGCCCAGAGGCTGAGATGCCCATGCTCTATATGAAGCAGAGATTTGAGAACACCGGCATAGGAGCATTAGGTGACAAGCCATAGTCGGTAGGTGGTACAGTGGTTAAAATACTAGACTTGGAATCAGGAAGACGTCAGTTCAAAACTTGCCTCGGACACATTAGCAAGTGACCCTAGGCAAGGCATTTAATCTCCTTGGGCCTCAGTTTCTTAATATATAAAATGGAGATAATAATACCTACTCCTTAGATTTGTAGCAAGGATAAAAGGAGATAATATACCTCATTTGCAGACCTTGAAATGCTATGTAAATAATAACCATTATTATCACTCAGAGAATCAACTTCTGGATAGATTTAACTCTGGTTTTGTCTAGGGCAAGTTTTGGGGTGTAAAATACTTTGGGCCAGATGGGGTTGACCACAACATCACAGGATCATAGATTTAAGGCTGGAAGGGACTTCAGAGGCAAACTGGTCCAACTCCTTCATTTTACAGCTGAGGAAACTGAAGCTCAGAAAAGGTAAATGGTCTGTTCCAGATCTCAAAAGCAGGAAATATGAGTCACAAGATTCTTTTCTTGTTTCCTACTGGAGACTCCTCCCCTCCAGGAAAAATGCAGAATTCCTTTTTGTTCACTATCTACTCCTTGTCATCCTGATAAGATGGGACAGTTGCTGGCAGTTTTTCCCTAGAGGATCTCTTTCCCTGAAGCTCTTTTGCTCTACCATCAAATACAATGGCTTGGGTCTAGGCCAGAGATCAAAGAGCCTGTGCTAATGGTATTGATCATGTTGCTGAGCAGTCCACATATAAAACTCTTTGTCAGGAAAAGCTGAAGAAACTGTGATAATCTGCTACACCTTGTCTGAAACACAAATCCTCTAGCACAAGGTAAATGAGAGGGAGTGCCATAATAGAGGGTCAGTCTTAGTTGAGCTTCAGGGAAGACCTGAGTTCAAATTCTGACTCAGATATGCACCAACTGTGTGACCATTGCCAGATTGCTAAGCTTTTCTCAGCTTTAGTTCTACCACCTCCATCAGTCTCATTTGTCCCATCTATAAAACGGGGATGATAATAGTACTTACCTCAATAGGGTCATTGTGGGGATCAAAGGAATTATATAAAGCACTATAGAAAGGTTAGGAATTACTGTGTTCCACAGTGCTTCTGGTTAGGAATCCTCGTAAGACAGTATGACCTAGCAGAAAGGATTAGACTTGGAATCTAGTCTAATTTCTGCCCTGAATGAACTGTATCATCTTAGGTGAATCATTTGCCTTCTCTGTGCTTCAGCTTTCTCATCTACAAAATGTGGGGGCTAGTCTAGAATTCAGAATTCACCTTTTTTTTGTCCTTGACTCTTCTGATAGTCTGGTGAAGTCTATGGATCTTTTCTCAGAATAACATTTTTAAATGCATAAAATAACACATAGGCTTACAAAAGAAACCAGAGGTTAGTGAAAATAAAGATGCTGCTTTTTCCCAACCAAGTTCACAGACCATGTGAAATCTATCCATCCATGGACCCTGGGTTAAGAACCCTTAGTCTAATGGTCTTTAGGATCCTTTCCAGGCCCAATATTCTGATTTTTTTTTATTCCTTTAGGAATTCAACCACTTTTTCTCCCTATTCCTTCTTTCTCCAGTGTGTTCTCCTATGGAATCCTTGAATTTTGAGGCTGGAAGTATCTTCTATGGGCTAGCTAATCCATCCTCTAGACAGATTATAATTTTCAAAGCCCACCAGAGGAATAATTTCCATATCTCCTTAAAGAATCCACTCTAGTATTAAGAAACTCAGTTTGAATTCTGCCTCACACACTTACTGTCTGTGTGACATTGGGCAAGTCACTTAGCTTCACTTTGCTCCTCTGCAAAATGGGGATAATAGTAGCACTTAACTCACAAGGTTGTCACAAGGACCAAATGAAATAATGTCTATGAAGGGCTTTGTAAACTTAAAGTACTACGTAAATGTTAGCTATTAATTTTCATTATAATTACATGAGAGCCAATTTTCATTTTTACGTGTTAATAAAAGGAAAAAAGTCTCAGATAACATGTGCCTGCTTCTTTTCCCTCCTTCTGCTCATATAAGGACGACCTTGGAAATAGCTCTCTGCTGCTTGGCTGAGAAACAATTCATCCCAAGGAAGTAAGCACAAGAGAATGCTTGTTTCATTTATTTAACTAACCATGCATTTCCATGGAGTACTGTGGTTTGACAAAGGCCATCAAGAATTTGGTAAATGTTTTGTGATGTACTTAGTGACAAAGCTCTTTGCAGGGAATACCAAGAATGGATAAAAGGGTCTCAGTTTCTTTTCCTTGCAAAAAAGGTCCACGCTTTCTTCCTCTGCAGTCAGATGTATTCTAGAATCATATGGCTCACTCGGGAGCCTAGGCTCTGACTCATAGGTCACTGGCAGGAGGCTAAGATTACAAGAAGGCCAGTATCACGATTTGGGTATGATTCCTTCGGATATGATAAATGGGTACTACCAGCCATTATACTTTTAACATTTTTGTTCAGAGTTGTGATTTCTTTGGTGTCTAAGGCTCCCCATTAAAGAACCTTCTTCCACAAATAATGAACTAACCACAATTACTCTACCACTTAAGTCTTAAAACTTCTTGGGGTACTTTAGAAGGTTAAATGACTTGCCCAGCCTCACACAGACAGTATGGATTTGAGGGAAGACTTGAACCCAGATCATCCTGACTTTGCGTGCAATTCACTAGCTGCTATTCTACATTCCTCTGCATAGACTAATATGACCTGAAATTTCTAGGGTTATTTGATAGGCGGAAAGCCCATTAAAACAAACTCCAAATATATCTGGATTCTTTTGTTCTAAAGGGATTTTGCTTTATTGAATACAGTGCTAGAAATTCCATTCCCAGTCTATGAGAATTTGTGATAAGAGAGAGTCAATACTCTAGCTAATTAGCAAATGAAAAGAAGTTTAAATCTATTCTGAAAAAGAGAAATCAAGTTGTGGGACTGGATTAGACTGGATATACAAATCAGCCCCAACCAAGTCTTCCACATTTCTGGACATTTACATCTATCTGTATGCCACTATTTATTTTGGTGGGCACTTGGGATCCTAAGTGGACTTATATAATGAGGGTCACTGGGAGAGGAACAGGTAAGTTGATTTAAAGGATCAAGAGACAGTTTTCATATATTTGAACTGGAGGGGGTACCTTACTACCTTCTTGCTGATAAAGCAAATCATACACACTGTGGTCCCTTGGTCATTCAGAAAGACTATTACATAGACTGGGATTAGAGAATGAATTATTGTTCAGGATTACTCCCTGTACAGAATTTGTGGCACTCATGTCAGCAGGACACTTACCATGCTGAGATATGGGGCAGCAGATTGTATGGAGATCTCTGTCTGAATAAAATTTTACTAATGTATCCGGAATCTTGAATGTGTAGGACTCCAACCAGTCCCTAGCCCAGAAGGACAAAGATCTAGCAGTTCCACTCCAATGTATATGCTTTTTCACCTTTCCCTCCTCCCAATGCACCTAGCTTTCATTTCCCAAGCGGGCTGACTCACTGGTTCCAGGAAAAGGATACTCCCTTCTTTGCTTTTCTCCTGAACGTTCTCCATTCCAGGGAGAGCTGATGCCACACGCCGGAATAGCTGGGAATTGGGGGTAGGGGTGGAGGAAGAAACACAACATGAAAGGCATCAGAATGAGTGCTGTCTTTTCCTCCCTCCCTCCCTCCCCCTGCCTTCCTCATGGTGTTTTCCATCCACCTTCTGGGAGCTGTAGCCTTTCACAGCAATGTGGGAGATCGGTAGCCAAGGACAACGAAAGGCTCGTCATGGAAATGGGAAACTTGAGAATAAAGAGGGATGTGGTTGCTGAGGTCCATACAAGGGCTGACTCTGTAGTCAGGAAAAAGAATTTTGGCAAGGCACTATTAGACGGCCAGACTCCTTCTCAAGGAGACTGTAAGTCCCAGGAACAGGGAGCTGAGATTCTGTCTTATGCACTAAGGTACTAAATTTGAGCCAGATGCATTGTTATCACAAAGGCCCAGTGGTGTCTGGGAATATGCATAAACCATATTATCATGTAATCACGGCATGATAGTTGAGTGTGTGTGTTTGAGTGTGTGTGTGTGTGTGTGTGTGTGTGTGTGTGTACATGTGCAGGTGCGTGTGCTCATGTGTGTGCATACACATCCCTAGACCTCAATGCACTGTGAAATTGAATAATGAAATACAAGAATGAAATACAAGAAGTCTGTCAGGAAGGGCAGGCAGGAGTCCTAGTAGATACCAGAAATGTCTTTACTTACCTGATAATTTAAAACAATAATGACAACCAGGAGGTGTTGATACTCACACGATAATACAAAAGCTTCCTGGTTCTCTTTCTGGGACTTTGTGGACTGTAGGATTTTGAAAGGCTGTGTGGTACAGTGAATAGAGAGCTAGCCTTGGAGTCTGAAAGATTGCAGTCCAAATCCTGCCTGTGCCACATACTACCTGTGGGGCTGTGGCCAAATCACTGACCTTTTCAATGCCTCCAGCCAATTCTTCAAGGTCGGATTTATAGGTTAGTTGCTGATCTGCCCTGGTGAAGGAATTTTCCACCTTAGGAGTTCCTTACCCTGATGGAATCCTAGCTTTGGATTTTCCCCAAATCAAAGGATTTAGAGCTGGGAAGGAACCTGAAGCTGGTATTCATATCCAACTCCTCTGACTTCAGATTCAATCCTCATTAAAAAGAAAAGAAATACTAGGCTGTCTTGCTAGATTAGATCATGGGGTGTATGGGAATGAGCCCTGAGCTAGGAGCCAGAAGCCCTGTTTCTAGTACTGGCTTCAGTTCTTACCACCTACGTAACCTTCACTGGGTCACTAATACGTCTCAGAGCTTCGATGTCCTTGGCTGTCAAAAGGACATAGTAATACATTAACCTACCACACAGGGTATTTCTAAGTATCGGATGAGATCATAGGATCATAGATTTAGAGCTGGAAGCGATCTTACAGGCCATCTGGTCCAAGCCCCTCATTTTACAGATGAAGCAACAGAGCTCAGGAGAGTTTAAGTGACTTGCTCCAAGCCACAGAGACAATAACAAAAACAAACAAACAAAAGGAAACAACAGAATTTGAACCCAGCTCTCTAACTCCAAATTTGGCACTTATCACTGAACCACGCTGCCACTTCTATAGCTTTACTGATGAATTAAGGGGGAAAGTAAAATAAAACAAAATAAAATATACAAGCTTCTTCGGATGCAGCGGGGGACAACAATTTTTCATTTCATTTCCCTCTCTCTGGTCCCTAGGATTGAGCCTTGTACATAATAGGCACTTAATGACTAAATCCTTATTGAATTGAATTAAGGAGACTGGTCTAGATGTTCTCTAAAGTTCCTTCTACTTCTAATGAACTAATCGGACTTGGTCTAGTTTTTAATGAATTTTTGATTCCTAGCAAAGTCCCAAGATGTGGAGGTTCATCTCTCTAGAGCTTCCTTGAGAAGCTGTTATTCCTTTGAACATAATGGATGGTTTGCCCTGGAGAGGTGCACCTGACCTCTAGTCTAAGTTTTCTTGGATTCACTTTTTTTTTCCTAGTGAAGAAAACAGCCTTTTTCTCAGTTCTTTATCATTTCCTCACATAAATGGTAATTTGTTAGCAACTGCTCACACTTTCCTTTTTATAATGTTGCTATTGCATATGGTAAACAATCCTCACTTTATACTTGTTTGGTCTGATAGTTGTATGAGATAGAGTAAAAATTTCATTGTTAGAGATTAACAGACTAGATTCAGAGAGCTGGGAGGGAGCTTAGAGGTCCTCTAGTCCAAAGCTTCATCAAACTGACAAAGGGCACCATGAAACTAAAAATGGTTAAAGAATGCCTGGATTCTCAGGATGTTTTTAAATGCTTTAGATAAAATACATAAGATTACAAAGGAAACCAACCATATTGAAATATAGTTATCAAAAAAATTTTTTAAAAACAAACCAAGTTCTCAGAACCAAAATTTAAGAATCCTTACTCTAGTCCAATTCTCCTCCCCCCAACCCCCTTTCCCCACTTTACAGATAAGAAAACTGCTATCCATTTTTGAGAAATAATTGGAATCTGCATATGTAGTTAGGAACCAGTATCTTTATTATGAATAGTTATCATGCCAAAGTTCAGATTCTGTGTTTAAGAGGACTCTTCTGTATGTTTTGGGAGCTGATATTTCAAATGGATTTTTCCATTTAAGAAAATGGAGTGATTCTGTATCTTGACATGATTTATTGTTTCAAGGAGAAGCAGATACTGTTGGAAACTAATGGAAATTATTGACTCTGGGCATGCTGCTAAATCATTTGCATAACAACCAGCACAGAGATGCATAAGTTTTATATTAGCACCCATTCTCCTCCCTTCTCCCACTACCATCATTGAACAAGATGAAATGTAATAGAGATAAGTGTAAAGTCTTACAATTGGGTTCAAAAAATAAACTTTGCAAGCACAAGATTGGGGAAGCCTAGCTAGAGAACAGCTTGTTTGAAAAAGATCTGGGGGGTGGGGTTTAATGGATTATAAACTCAATATTAGATTCAGTGGTGTGTTATAGAGATCACCCTTCCAAAAAAATTATTTTAGGCCTCATTTAGAAAGGCATAGCTTCTAGGAATAAGTAGGTGATAGCCATCTTGTACTTAGCCAGCCTGCATCTTGTATGTTGATTGTCTAATTCTGGGCACAGCATTTTAGGAAAGACACTGGTAAGCTGAAGAGTGCCCAGAGAAGGGCAACCAAGATGGCAGAGCATCTTGAGATCATGTCATAAGAGGACTTCTTCAGGAAAGTGGTCCCATTTAGTGTGGAGGAAGAAAGACCTAGGGAGACATGATTAGCTGTCTTTGTGTGAAGACTTAACAAGATTATTTTGAGTCTCCTTAATAAATCAAAAGAGAATCCTCTATATTGGTTTCTCTCCTACCTGTAGTATTAAAATGCTTTCTTAAAACTCAAGTGCTGAATGTGAGTACCATTGTGAAATGCCTTGTAAGCCATCTATGTAAATGAGCTGTAACCCAATGCCAATTGCGCAAAGAAGTCCTGGAAATGCAGGATTTCATCATCCATTACCAGGTTGGATGCAGCATGGAAGAATGGAAGAGGAACTAGAACATGTCAGAACAATCAGGTTCCAGTCCTGGCTCTGCCCTTGAACAACAAGTGAATGATGTCTCCAGCTCTCAGTTTGTTTTCTCTGTAAGATGAGGGATTGGCACTTACTAACTGTGTGACCCTGGGCAAGTTACTTAACCCCAATTGTCTCCCCCCCCCAAAAAAAGATGAGGGGTTGGGCTTAATGGTCTCTGAGGTTCCTTCAGTTCTAATATTCTGTGATTTTGCTATAGTGGTAGTGATTTTGTGAATTTGTGATTCTATGATTCTATGATATTGCTGTGGTGGTAGTAGTATGGTATGGTGGGAAGGGATTTGGATTTGGAGCTATGAGGCCTGGCTTCAAATCCTAGCTCTGATTTTTCTGGGTTGGACTAGGTGACCTCTAAGGTCCCTTCCAGCTCTGTATCTATGATTTGATGAATCAAAAGGGAGGTGAGTCTGGCTGCATTAAGACGTAGACCAGTTTTAATAGGTGTACTGTGGAACAGGATACAGTAAGGGCAAAGTGAGTGTTTGGACCATCTAGTGACAAAGAAAGTGCCTTCCTTTTTTCCCCTAATGCATTGATTTAAACCTCTTTTGAGTCGTTAAAGGAACTCTGAACACTCAGGGAAAGATCTTAGAGTGCAGTTGGGATGAGCAATTTCATCTAATGGGCTTAAGGCTGTTTGTTAAATATGGGCTGAAGATGCGCCCTAAGTACTATCTAAGAATTGGTTGCTGTCTTCTGGAAAATCATCATAGAAGCTCAGAGTTGGCAGATAGTCCAGCTAGGGGACATCTAACCCAACCCATACCCAAGCAGAAATCTCTTTGACAAGAAAAAAATCCAGGGCCACTGAATCTCTAGAATCTTATCCTCCACTCCCTCAATATCTCATTGGTACTTCTATTACAGAGGTTTCAGAGCCTTGGACCGTGAACAATGGTCCCACTCCCAATATTCTGTACCTTATTTACTTAAATCACAAAGCTTTAAATTCAACTTGAATACAAATGTCCCTTGTTTCAATAGCATGATTCCTTTCCTCTTTCTGACAATTGGTCTTGGGGGCACTGTGTACACAAAAAGAAGGTGAAAATCCACCCTGCACAGTGACTGGGGAGTCACACTCAAAAAAGCATGCATTATTGGGCATGGGATTTTGCCCATAGTCACAAACATCATAGGATATGGAGTTGGAAGGGACCTTAGATATTATCTAGTTAAATTCCTTAGACTTTATAATATTCCCAATAAAAAGTCCTTCAGACACCATTGATGATAGTATAACTTCATTTCATTTTTGACTCTCATAGCCTTCCTAAGCTTTCAGCCCATGAATTTGATCTCTCCATTGGTGAGAGGTTGCAGAGAAATTTGACACCCCCTGGAACACCTTGCAGCTCTTGGGCCATACTGTTCTAAGTACAAGTATAATTCTCTTTACTATCCCCACCCTATACTACTCTAATACCCACCTCCACACCTTTGTTTAGGGGATTCCTCTACCCTGGAATACCTTTTCCTATTCACTTCTCATCCAAATCCTACCAAATGTTTTTTAAGGTTTAAGTAAACTTCCATTCCTTCATGAAGGACTCTCTTCTCCCCTAACTGCTTTCAGCCCACAGGGATTTTTATCTTCTTGGAACTCCTTCCCATGGAATTTAGAGTTTGCACTGCTCGTTCAGGTATGTAATTATATAATGTTTTGCATTGTTTTCTATCTAATGTGTACATGTTTTCCCCATTGTTTTAGCTTGGCACAATAGACAAAGTGCTAAGACATGAATTCAAATGTCATTTGAACCTGAATGAATCATCTAACTTTTATGTGCCTCAAAAAAATCTACTAAGTCATAAATGGATTTTAATCCATGCTGGTGAAAGGTGTTGCCAATTTGCAAGTTTTCTATGCTGATGAAATCATAGCTCCTTTATGTCTCTCCAAACAGCTCCTCAATGGCAAGGAATGTAGCTCATATTTCTTTGTTCCTACTCAAAGAACAGCACAGTGCTGAGTACATAGGAGATACTCAAATTGATTAGAATTGACTGATCTCTTCTTCCTACATGATGAAAAGACATTAGAAAATTCCATCTTTCTCAGAGCAAACAAAAATCACTAGGTTAACACCCTTTAAGAGTAAACTCTGTCAACAGGACCATCTTCAAGCACAAAGGACAAGTGGATAGGATGGGGTAGGCGGTGATATGCCACTACAATAGGGAGATGTATATGTATATGTATGTTATGGCTGATGTCTGACACTAGCCTGAGGGACTATCTCATGAGACTTACACCTTCTATCTTGTGATTGTCTTTTCTTTGATCAACCTTGTAAGTTGGATTCACACCTTAGGTGAATATTTTAGCTTATTTCCAGCATGTGACAGCTCTTCTGGATAATGTATGACATTAGCTTTATAAACCTTAACTGAGTTGTATATATGCTCTAAGTGGATCAGAAGCCATATATCTCTTACCTGCTTTACATTGTATCCTGTCTTGGCACTGGTTTCAATGAACATGACACTCAGTTCTTTGGCGCGCTGTTCTCCTTCTTCAATTGTTATCTGCCTACAGACACCACAGAGAAGGGGCAATCACAAGTGACCCACCACAGTTCTACATACTGGGGGAAGAATTTGATGTCCCACAATGGCTGTGGCAGGAGAGCATTGGAGTGGGAAGTTGCAAAATGGGCAGAGCAGACTGTATACTGATCAGGGTTCTTTTACTAAACCAATGGGACACTGTCAGCACCTTGGACAGCCATCTCAATACTGTGTGGCATCTGTTTCATGAAGTCATATTATGCTGCTCCATGAATGGAAGACAGTGATAAACTCCCAACCTTTATGCCATTTTTGCATGTGTCTCTCAGTCTCCATGGATTTACCTTTCCTGGTAATCTGGGATGTGATGGACATTTTCCATTTTAAAATTCACAGGACATTTCACAACTTGCCAGGTGAAGGATGGGTGGGACTGTGATTTTGGGTGTTGGAGTTGATTAAATTTAATTTAGCTTGACTGACAAAATTTGAAGATTTTTTGAGGGGGATCTCTGTACACATTGGGCAAATTTAATTAAATTGTATGCAAATTAGCACTCCACATTGGAGTGAGATCTAGCACTTTTTTTTTTTTTAGAATGCCTGTGGTGATATTGAGCTTTACCCAGGAGAACCAATCCACTGCCTGTTACAGTCCCTTCTCTGCTGCTACAACATCCTCATTTTCTGACTTTTGAACATAGCTGCTGCCTTTACGAAGCCCTAAGGAAATGCACACTTGTGACCTCCTGTCAGAGAATGTAGAAACACCACAGTTTAATTCCACATACAGTTCTCCCCTGGTTTGGGCATACAATCCCATATTCCCACCTGAGTAAGCATTGGTAATGAACATGTCAATTCTGCCTTGAACCAAAGTAAAAATATCCCATGAAAACTCCTAAGTTGGGTAGGTTGGATAAGGACTGCATTTTTGTATTTTGTAGAGTTAGAAACCTTTTTCACTTTTGAATGCCTGTCACAGGCAGAGACATCAAATGGGCTCAGAAACAAGGTTAGTCAGAAGTTGGAGAAGCTCAATTAGAAACTTTGGGGGGGGGGGAGAAACTAGATTAGCCAACCTGGCAACAGAGGAGCTAAGGATACAAGCTTTGACTTTTACAGACTAAAGTTACTACTAGACTAGCCATGAGGGCTAGAATGTTTCTTATCTAAATTTTATATCTTCTTCAGTGTCCAGCATAGTGCTCTGCAGATGGCAGGGCTGAGTAAAGAGCCATTGAATGAATGAATTAAATGAATGAAATCCAGTATTTGGAGAATTAAACATACATATATACAAAGCATCATAGATCTCCTGTTTTTTCAGGAGTAAAAGTAAAATGAGGCTTAAGGCAAGTATGAGCTTGAGTGACTCATATCAGAGAAGAGTTGATATACAATAGCCAGGCACAGGTCCACCCACAAGTTGGGAAATGTGGGAAGGAACATGCCAAGTGTATGGAGTGCTAGCAGCTACTGAAACCCCAGTAAAAGTTTGAAAATATCCAAAGCAGCTGCAGTAAAGAGAGACACTCCAACTGCTTGGGGCTATAGGAACTCCCAATGCAGCAATGTCCAGCCTTGACCCAGAAAAGAAACTGCCCACAGCAGACCTTTTTTTCCCCCAACTTAGTCATGTGTAGGCATCAGGACCATTGATTTTCTGATTCATTGTAGGTGTGATTCATGAGGTTTCAAGTTTAGTTTAAGTTTCTCCACCTTCTGGAGCTTCTCCCTCCCTCTCTTACCTCTTATCTGCTAGGTCTGTTTTGTTGCCCACCAGCATGATGATGACATCACTTCCTCTTTCTGTCCTTACATCATCAATCCACTTGGAGGTCTGTTGGAAGGAGTTGAGATCTGAGGGTGGAAAACAGAAATAGAACTGGAGATAAGTATGAAAGAGAGAAAGGAGTATAATTAAGGGAAGGAAAAAGAGAACAGCTGAAAAGAGATGGAAACAGAGAGATGTTACACTTCTTGGTAGAAGATGAAATACTTGAGGTATGAAGATATTCCAGTAATAGAAGAAAAGAGATGTCATTTTTAAGCATGGAAGGAAAAAAGGAAAAGAGAGAGCAGTATTACAGAGTACCATTAACTGTGTACTAATAGTGCATCTTAAAACCTTCCTGAGGACTAACCCTAGTTTACAATGTGGTGATAATAATGAAGTTACAATGTGTCAATAAGATGAATTTACCATCCCACCAACATGAATAAATTTAAATCTTTTTCAGGGACATTTGGGGGACATTTCTCAGAAATGTTAGTGAATAATTTCACTTTGTCAGGAATGATTAATTTTCTCTGGAAGTTATTTTTATTTAACATTGGCTAGTGAATCACTCTCTCTTTGCTTTTATAGACAAGTGATTTCATGGATCCAGATGTGATAATCCATATGATGACTGGGAATATTAGCTGTTTCAGTCAGTCCCATATTATGGGTCTTATTTTATTTCTATGCAAGCCCAAATTTACCAAGAGCCCTATTTCTTTGTTTTCTACATCTATGGTCTTCTGTGTTCATGAATGACTGACAGAGATACCCACTCTTTGGAGAGGTGTGTGTGTGTGTGTGTGTGTGTGTAGGCCTATGGTAGAGATAGGGACTAAAAGATGGTGTCTGGAGGACAGTTCAGCTTGAAGGTTCAAACAAAGGTAAGCCAGGGCAGAGTAAACAAGGCTACAATGCTGACAGAGAGTTGCGGTGTAGTTGATCCTGTCATGAATATGATTTGACTTTCTGCCTCAGGTCTCTCCCCACTCCTATCCATCCTCCACACGGCCACAAAAGTGATTTTTCCCAAAGCATAGGTCTGACTAGGTCACCTCTCTTTCAGTAAATTATAATGGTTTCCTCTTATCTATAGGATCTCATATATGTTTGGTATTTAAAGCTCTTCACAACTTGGTCCTCCCTCCTATCTTTGCGGTCTTAAAGGGCATTACTCTCCTCTGTCCACTTTATCGTCTAGCCATATAAGTCTATTTACTGTTCCTTATGTTACTCTAAATCCCATCTCTGGGCCTTTGTACTGACAATCACCTGGGCCCGGAAAGCTCTTCCTCCTTATCTCCACCTTGTTGACTTCCTTTAAAACTCAGCTCAGGTGTCCTCTGTTGCAGGAAGGCTTTTCATGGTGCTTCTGAGCTGCTAGTGCCTTCCCTTCTCAGACTTTCTATATGTATCTTGTACATCAATTTATGTATATGGTGTCTCCCCCATTTTAGCTTAAAAGCTCCTTAGGGGCAGGAACTGTTTTTATTTTTCTTTATATTCTCAGGCTTAGCACAGTACCCAGCACATAGCAAGCACTTAATAAATGCTTGTGGATTGACTGATTGGATGTTGCAAAAAAAAGAACTTGCTTCCATTTCCTCGGTCTTGGACTTTGGCAGCTGCTTCCTCTGCACCAGTACTGATGGGTACCATTGTTCTAATCCCTTACATATATTCTAGCCTGTGATTTTCCAGCCTGGACCTGGGTGATGTCTTTCTTTGCTGTGCATTGTGTATCTCGGTTGCAGGAGCAACTACAGCCAGGAGAGGCCAGCTCTGTGTGCAGAAATGAAGCCTTTTATTCTCCACACCCTCTTTTTCTCCTCATTTCATTTCTTTCCAGATTAACCTCAAGGAGGAATCTTAATTCAGTGCAAAATAAAGCACCTGCCAACACCCAGCATCTCTATCATCTTCACAAGCACCTGTAAAATTATCTATAGCCATCTTAAATATAATGAGTCTTAGTAATCTTTTAGGGCAATGGAAAATTCCTCATGGAATTAGGATAAAAAAAATGAAAGTAATGAATCTATCTAGAGTCTACCTAGGAGTTCTTAACTATTTTTGAGTCATAGACTTGGTAGGCTGGTGAAGTCTATGGACCCCTTCTCACAATAATATTTTTAAGTGCATGAAATAAAGTACATAGAATTACAAAGGAAACCAATTCTATTTAAATACAGTTATCAATTAAGGAAAAAAAAACAGTTCATGGACCTCAGGTTAAGAATGCAAACAAAATACGCATATCCGTGTTCATGCCCTGAGCACCAAAATATTTCTGAGAAATTACAGTTTTTTTTCCTCTACACCTTCCCTCCCCCACTCCCTGCCCCCCCACCCCCATGAATCACAAGCACTAGGTAACCTGGGCAGATGTAGGAAATAAATTGCAGTGTGTGCTTGGTGTTTAAATGAAGTCTCTAGACTCCTGCTGCTCAGTAAATGTACCAGGTGTTGCTGAGTGATCCCTAACACCGCCTTCTGCCAGGGTCTCATTCCTTGCAGATACATAACCATGCAATACCATAATGACTACATAAAAGCCATTGCCACACCTAGATGTAAGGATCAGAAGATTCAAATTTTCCCTTTCAACTCTACAGCTGGGGTATTTGTGCTGGGCCACCATTTTGCTTGAAACACAGGCATGATAAAACCACCCATGTTGCACTCACTTGTGATGTCATATACCACCACCGCCACAGTGGAGTCCCGGATGTAACTGGGGATTAGGCTGCGGAATCTCTCCTGTCCAGCGGTGTCCCAAAGTTGCAATCGGACCTGCCAACGGGACGAAGAGGAAAAGGGAGGGAGGAAACGAAAGGAGGAAAGGAAGCAGAGACAGAGGTATTAATTCTTTGTATCCCCAGTGCCTAGCCCAGAGTAGCCTAGCACACAGTATGGGGCTCAAGAAATTCATATTGATTGATTACTGTAAAGGGATTGCATAAAGCAAGGTTGGCCCAGAAAAGGAATTATCAATGGTATTATCACTTGAGGTTCTATGCTTTTGTAGTGGGGAGAAAGAGAAAGGAACACCATCATCTTAGCTTCCCAACCACTGGCATTGCTGCTGTCATAATAGCTAAAATTTATGTAAGACCTTAAAGTCTGCAAAGTACTTTACAAATACTTTCTCATTTGATCCTAATAACCTTTTAAGATAGGTGATATTATACTCATTTTATAGATGAGTAAACTGAGGCTAAAAAATTAAGTGAGTTGCTGGGGTCCACACAGTCAGTAAGTAAATGTCTGAGACAGGGTTTGAATTCAGGCCTTCACTGAGGGCAGCAAGAGAAGCCCAGTGCATCAGTTCTTCTTACTCTGCTTTGTGTTAGAAATCAATGGGGTCTCGTGTACCTGCATAGACTCCTCTTCCCTAGACTTTGCCTTGTTAAGTTGAAGTTATCCCAGTTCTCAAATCTGGCACTTACCGTACGATCCTCCAAATACATAGTTTTTGATAAGAAGTCAATCCCAATGGTTGCCTGTAACAAAGGAAAGAAAGATACAAGGTGAGAAAGATCAAACGTTTTAAAGACCATGGAGAACTAAATACTGGACAAAAGGTTTGGTAACCCTGAATGTGTTTAAGAAGAGGAAGAAGGAAAGCGTGGTGTGTAGAACAGAGAGCAGTCTGGGTCCCTCTTTTGGACCATCTGACCTTTAGGGAATCTTATATAATTCCTTAACATTAATTAAAATTTTTTTCAACCAACAAGCATTTGTTTTCTCTTTGTTTCCTCAAAACCCCTATCCTACTCCTAGGGAAGAAAAAAAAAACAAAACTCTTGTAATAAATGTGCATAGTAAAGCAAAAGAAATTCTTACATTGGCCATGTCCATGCCTCATTCTGCATCTTGAGTCTCTCACTCCTCTGCCAGGAGGGAGGTAGCTTTTTTTTTTTTTAATCATTGATCCTTTGGAATCATGGTTGCACACTGCAGTGATCAGAGTTCGTAAGCCTTTCAAAGGTTGTTTGTCTTTATTAGATTGTTGTCATTGTAAAAATTGTTCTCCTGCTTCTGCCCCCTTCACTCTGTATCCGTTTTCCCACGTTTCTCTGAGACCAACCCTTTCATCATTTCTCTTAGCACAATAATATTACATTACATTCAAATGCTAAAACGTGTTCAGCCATGCCTTAATTGATGGGCATGCCCTTAGTTCCTGGTTAATTTCCACTATAAAAATAAGAGCTGCTAAAAACATATTAGTACACATGAGTCCTTTTCCTATTTATTTGATCTCTTTAGGAAATACAGGCCTACTAATGATATCACTAGGTCAAAGAATACCATCTTTCCTATTACCTGGATGAATTCTCTTCTTAAGGAACTTGAATTTCCTCTCCCCATCCCCAGTAGAATAATAATAATAGTATTATCAGCATCAACTAAAATGTCTTAGTTGGTCACTGAGTACAGATTCTGGACTAGGCAGTGTGATACAGTAGAAAGGACTTGGAGTTAGAAGACCCGGGCTTTTCGTCTTGGGTCTGCCATTTACTAATGTTAATAGGTCCCTAAAATTCCCCAAGCCTCAAGTTTCTCATCTGTAAAATGGGACTAACAACAACAATACACACACACACACACACACGCACACATGCATGCACACATGTATGCATGTAGGGCTGCTATAAAGAAAGTACCTTTTAAAAACCGTAAAGCATTACATAAATGAGTTAATATCCCTGCTTTCAAAACACAGGTACACACCCATTATATTCTAGGTTCAAAGGCCCCAACTTGCAATGACATGAATTTATCCTACTCTGATACTATCTTTAAAAAAATGGAACCAGTGACCTTCATGACCAATGAAGGAGGCTCTCTTTCAACCTCTTCCTCTATCCTCTTCCTTCACTGGGACCCTGGGCAGGGAAGGGGGTATTAATGTCCACTACTGATCTCTTGGTCACTCCCTCCCAGTTTCCACCATTTTCAAATTTTCATCTCAAACCTGATTAACTTCTTGTTGCTGTCAATGGTAAAGGTCCAGTCTCACCTCCAGCAGGGGACATGTGACATCTTCTCATGTCCATGGAACACGTCCTACCATTCTTTTTCCTTTTCTTGGACTGATCTGAATTCCTACATTCATCCCACTACAGGCACATATGTATAAAGCCATTTTTTTTAAGGAAATTTTATTCATGTGACGAATTGGGATGCATTAACATAAGGGATCAGAAAACAATTACTCCACACAGATATGGTTTTATCTTCATTATGAAGCTTGGATTATGAAGGTGTTAGTGATTAATCACTTAGCTAATAGTGTAATACAATGGAAGGAACATTGGCTCTAGGGTCAAAGGACTTAGGATCAATCTCTACCAATGACAATAACTGTCCACCCATGATATTACAAGGTCACCTCTGTGACCTCAGAAAGGTCACTAAGATTTCCTGGGCCTCAGTTTCCCCAAGTCTGGATGACCTCTGAGATCCCTTCCAGTTCTAGATTTATTTATGGTCCTTCATGGGTGGAAACCAAAGTTTAACCAAGTGGGATGGTGACTTCTAATTGGCTCAAGGGCAGGTGGGGAGGGAATAAGCATTTGTATAATATTTACTATGTGCGGAATTGTAGTAGATCAAAAGAAAGGTGAGATGTGCAAATTTAGAGACATCTCCACTTCAAATTTTCATACGGACTATTTGTGCCCAACCTGTGGTAGAGTCTTCCGAGTTCATATTGGTCTGATCAGCCACAGTCAGATGGACACACTGTACCTTGACTCCGACATAGTTATGTCATTTTGATTCTCTTTGAAAACAAAGGACAATAACCAATCACGATGAGCCAGGCACTGTGCTAAGTGCTCTACAAAATATCTCGTTTTATCCTCACAATAATTATGAGAGATGAGTGCCGTCATTACCCTCATTTTACAGATGAGTAAACTGAGGCAAACAGCAGCTAAGTGACTTGCCCAGGATCACACAACTAGTAAGTGTCTGAGGATGGACTTAAATTCAGGTCTTCCTAACTCCAGGCCCAAAGCTCTAGCCACTGCACTACCTTGCTGATTCCAGTTTGCAAGTGTGTTTAATTAAACCATTGAGCCCCACCTAAGATGCTAGAAAAGTGGATCCAGAATCCCAAAACTGGGGGTTTCTGAGAAAGCCAAGACCTTTTCTGGGTTCAAGCCAGGAATGGACCTAGCAACTCGGGGTCACTCCCTTGCTCTGGGGTCTAATGGAAAAAGCCAAAGGCAGGCTCAAGCAAGAAGATCTGACTGCTAAATTGATCTGTGTGTTAGCAAGCTGTGAGCTCTGACTTCTACTACTCACTTTTGATTAATTATCCTTTTATGCAATTTACTCTCTTTCCTTGTATGTGCTTTAAGGTTTGCAAAGCATTTTATAAACATTTGATCCTCTCAACAATTCTGGGAGGTAGGTGCTATTATTTGGGAGACACAAATAGACTTAAAAGTGTGTCTGGGGCAAGAAGAGAGTTTTTGTTGTTAGTATTGTTGTTCAGTTGTGTCTGACTCTTCGTGATCCCATTTGGGGTTTTCTTGGCAGAGATACTGGAGTGGTTTGTCATTTCTTCCTCCAGCTCATTTTACAGGTGAGGAAACTGAGGTAAACAGAGATTAAGTGACTTTCCCAGGGTCACACAGCTACTAAGTGTCTGAGACGAAATTTGAACTCAGGTCTTCCTGGCTCCAGGCTTGGCACTCTATCCATTGCGCCACCTAGTGGCCCCATAAGAACAAGTGGTAGTTAGTTAAGTGACAGAAACATTTTATGATGGCAGTAGTATGGTGCTTAATGATAAGTGTGTAGCTGAAAACTACTTCAGTCCAGCTCAGAGCTTACAAGAAGGATAAGGTTTCCAAGAGGAAATTATTAGTCAAGGCAGTTTTCCCCTTGGGAAGGGATAGAAAGTAGACCATATTCCCTGGGAACCAGAGGATGGTAGGCACAGAATTTTCACATAGGGAGTAATTCCATGGAAATGACAATCTAAAAACTTTATCACATCCCAGGTCACTCAGTAGAATTAGATGATCTCTGAGAGCTGAAATTCTATTCATCCACAAATCCGTTAACGGATGGTTCTGTGTCTTATCCCTTCTTTCCTTCTTCTTTGACTATATAGTGACAGATACCTTTAGATATTTTGTCTTTCTAGCACAGAGATTTTGCTCAGTCCATGTCAGAATTCTTTTTTTGATCCTACCCAGTCCTATCTCTTTTCCCTAGAGATCTCTCAGACATCTCCTTCCTCTTTCGGTTCTTAGTGGATGAATAGAGATGGAGACAATATATTGTTCTCAGTTTGCAAAAGAACCCCAGAGAACTAAGTGCTATGACCTTTTAAATCACAGTCATGATAATACAGGCAGCATGGCCTAGTGGATAGAGAGCTGGTTTGAGAGGCAGATAAACCTGGGTTCAAATCTGACCTCAGACACATATAAGTTGTGTGATCCTGGGAAAATAACTTTATTCCATAATATTCCAGGTATCTAAGGATATAAATTGTATAAAAATTGTAGAGGAAGGTCCCTATGCCAATAAAACCCCAGGTTCATAGCATAAGACAGGCTGGGCTTGGAGTCAGGAAGACGGGTTCAAGTCTAGCCTTGGACATGTACTAGATCTGTGATCCTGGGAAAACTATTTAATTTCTCAGTATTCTAGGAATGTAAGTTAGAGAGTTGTTAGTCTGCAGTGGTTCTCTACCAAGAATTCGCTGCGTAAGTGAAATCACAGGTTCAGACTTCCAAAAAAGTTAGCACCGTAGCATATCCCCAATCTTACAAGACACCACATCTCTCGTTTTTGGACATTTTTGTTGCCTGTCCCTCATACCTGCAACTCTCTTCTTCTTCATCTCTGACTCCCAGTTTGCCTTCAAGTCCCAAATAAAATGCCATCTTCCATAAAGAAGCCTTTCCTGATACCTCTTAATTCTGGTGCCTTCCCTGTCTTAATCACTTTCTATTTATCTTGCATGTAGCTTATTTGTACATATTTTTGACATGTTTTCTCTTATTAGATTGTAAGTTCCTCGAGGGCAGGGACTGTCTTTTGCTTTTCTTTGTATCCCTAGCACTTGGCATATAGTAGGCACTTAATAAATGCTTACTGCCTGACTGATGGTGCTTCAGGAAGGTCAAGAGACTTCTTCCACACCCTTATCTCTCCAGGCATTTTTTCTTTTTCTTCAACCTTGTGTCTTATTCTCTTTTCTTTCCTCTGTGTCCCTTCTTCTCCTCCCCTCGATTTGTTTGCCTCTTTTTCTGGGGTTGTATGCACAAAACCGGCAGCCCCCAAAAGTTTGGCTAAGCCCAATAGCAAATGACTGCATCCAAAGATCAGATGCCAAAAAAACATTCAGTGGCCTCGGTCTGTAACCTGCATGCTGGCTGCTACCCAGGGAGAGAGAAAAAAACTCGACCACCGAGGCGGATTGAGGTGAGGGAGCAGAGAAGAATGGTCTGAGCTCTTTGGAAAGAAAACAAGAAAACAACTTATTGTCGGCCCCTACCTAATGACCCTTAGTACATTAGTACATGTAAAGACATACAGATCAGCCTCAAATACCTCTTTCCCAGGTTGCATAACCACAGTTTCCTAGTGCAGTTACCATGTGCAGAAGAAAGTAAGCTGGATTCATGGTTGGGAGAGCTTTGAATCCTGGCTGAACCCCTTGCCACCCATGTGACCGTGGCAAACTCATTTCTCTGACGCTCTGCTTCTTCATTTTTAAAATGAAGGATTTTGGACTAGATGGCCTCTGGGGCCCCCTCCACCTCAATATCTATGACCCTACGGTTCTTTTGTGTCTAAGGGTAGTCATTGCACTGGGTGGGGAAGGTCCTCGGGGCTGCTGGCCGAAAGAGAAACAGTTACTATTTAGAAGGCAATATGATGTAGGGGAAAGAACACTGAATTTGAGGGGAGAAGGTAAAAAAATCGGGTTTCAAGTCTTGGCTCTGTCCATTAGGATCATTTAGTCCAATGCACATATTTTTTCCACAAGGCAACTGAATCTTATAAAGGTTAAATGATTTGCCCATGGTCACACAGATGGAAAGTGGATTAAAATCAGAGATTTGAATCCAGGTCCTATAGCTTCGAAGTCAGTGCTCCAAATCTATTGACTCACTTATTAGCTGTGCGACGTTGGATAAGTTGCTTAAAGTCTCTGAGCCTCAGTTTCCATATCTATAATATGGGGACAACAAGGCTTGTACTATTTGCATCATGGGGGAGAGGTCTGTGATGAGAATGTGTTTTGTAAACAACAAAAAGCCACATGTAAGTATGAGATATTATTATTTTTATTGTTATTGTCCGGAGGATTAGATAGACATCTGAAGTGTAGTAGTTATGGAGCTGATCTCAGAGTCATGAAGACCCGAGTTCAAGTCACCTCTGATGCCTAGTGGTCATGTGACTGGTCAGTTCATTTCACTTCTTTGACAAGTCTCCGAAACTAAGACATGCATTAGTGG
Organism: Vombatus ursinus; assembly: GCF_900497805.2. Classification (NCBI taxonomy): domain Eukaryota; kingdom Metazoa; phylum Chordata; class Mammalia; order Diprotodontia; family Vombatidae; genus Vombatus; species Vombatus ursinus. The sequence goes on from NW_020954737.1 coordinate 9,345,272, forward strand.
AGGGACTTGCCTCACCAGGAGTTCCCTACATAGATGAAATCACAGATAGGAGCCCCTTCCCCACCCCCCAAAATTCTGAACTTGGCTTTCCACAGTACCTTGTTCCCAATGCATTCAAAATATGTACTCTAATGCTGCTTGAAATTCCTTAACTTGGAGGGGCAGCTAAGTGGCACAGTGGAGAGAGCTCTGGCCTTGGAGTTAGGAGGACCTGAGTTCAAATCTGGTCTCAGACACATAACACTTACTAGCTGCGTCACCCTGGGCAAGTCACTTAACCCCAATTGCCTCACCAAAAAGCAAAAAAAAAAAAAAAAAAGAAAGAAAAAGAAATTCCTTAACTTGGGATGCCATCCCTGAGACCCTGCAGACCAGAAGGCCTGTTCCTCCAGTCCAAGTGCCAGCATGTGTCAGTGAATGTGAGAAGGAGCCCACATTCTGCCTGCCTTTTTAGTCTGTTAATTCCATGGCCATTAGCCTGCAATCTGTCAGCGTGATGATCTTCAGGGGAAGTTCATTTTCATTTTAAAAGAAAAATGTGCTACTCTTTATGACTGGCCCAGAAATGGGGATGTTTCTGCAGGTCACTAGCTGGGCCCTTGGTAACAAGTTAAAAGGTTCTATTCATTTAGCATCATCAACATCCCCAAATCACAAAGAAAAAGAACTGCTGTCTAGAAACTGGGCCACGCAGCCTGGAGCAGCAATCATTCCTGGGAGTGTCGGAGGCATTATGGCATATTTACAGATTTCACACCACCACTCTTAAGTCCTGACAGGTACCTCCTCCTTGGAGATTGCAACCCCTCCACGGTTTAGCAGTCAATTGGTCTGTTAACAAGCATTTATTGAAGACTTACTATGTGTCAAGCACTGTGCTAACCTATAGGGTGGTTAGAAAAAAAGGAAAAAAAGAAAAAAGGAAAAAATCCCTGCCCTCAAGGAGCTTACATTCTAACTGGGGAGGCAAACAACTATGTACATAAAAGATATATCAGAGGGAAAATACTTGGGGGAGAGCTGGAAGGAGAGCCAGAAGGCCTCCTTCCTTTCTACAGAAGGTGAGATTTGAGCTGAGCCTTGAAGGAAGCCAAGGCGTTGAGGTGAGGGTGAAGAGAATGCCAGGCAAGGGGGAAAGTGCAAACGCACTCAGCCGGAAGGAGTATCCTTAGTGAGGAACAACAGGAAGGCAGATACTGCTGGACTGCAGAGTGTGTAGAGGGGAGGCAAGTATAAGAAAAATGGAAAGACAGAAAAAGGCAAATTGTGAAGACCTTTAAATGCCAAATAGAGCATTTTTATAGATGGTTTTTATGATCATTTGTTGTTCAGTAGTTTCAACTGTCCAACTCTTTATGACCCTATTTGGGGTTTTCTTGGCAAAGATGCTGGAGTGGTTTGCTATTTCCTTCTCCAGCTCATTTTACAGATGAGGAAACTGAGGCAAACAAGATTAAGTGACTTGCCTAGGATCACACAACTAATAAGTGTCTGAGGCTGGATTTGAACTCAGATCTTCCTGATTCCAGGTCTGGAGCTCTCTAACAACTGCATCACCTAGCTGCCCTTTTTATGAGCTACTGTATCTTTTTAAAAAATCCCTTACCTGGTAGTCACCTTTTTGGAAATGCAGTCTCTCCACACTTGACTAGGCTGGTCCTCTGACAACACACATAATCCATTTGCTAGACTCTCCAGTTTGACCGGACGCTCTGAAGCTTTATGCAGTTTTTACGTAGCAGTCTTTGAGAATGCAAGGCCTTCTCTGGGCCATGGTGAAGCATTGGGGGTAAGGCTTCAGTGAAGGAAGGGTAATGATAACAACATGTATTGAACCTGAGCAGCAGCATGGTATTAGAGAGTTGGCCTCAGGGTCTGGAAGACTTAAGTTCCAATTCCAGCTCTGACCTGTGCCAGCTGGGTATCTCAGGCAAACTGCTTACCTCAACGCCCCAACCATTATGTTGCAGAGAAGGTGCTGATCTATTTGAGTACAGGGAACTTCCTTACTGGGAATTACCCACACAAATGAAATCACAGGTCCAAACCAAATATATACACAGAGAAATTATACACATCTTATATGTATAAATTTATACACATATACACGAAGGAGAAGCAACATGTCGATAAACAATAAGTCTCAGAGTTAAGATGGCCTGGGTTCAATGTCTCTAACAACCATTGGCTGTGTGACCCTGAACAAGTCATTTTGTTGCTGTTGTTCAGTCGTTTCAGTTGTGTCTGACTCTTCATAACCCCATTTGGGGTTTTCTTGGCAAAGATACTGGATGGATTTGCCATTTTCTTCTCCAGTTCATTTTACAGATGAGGAAACTGAGGCAAATAGGGTAAAGTGGATTGCTCAGAGTCACATAACTAGCATCTGAGGCTGGGTTTGAACTCATGAAGATGAGTCTTCCTGATTCCAGGCCTGGCACTCCATCCACTGCGCCACCTAGCTGCCAAGTCACTTAACTTGCATTAATTAATTGATAGATTCATAAGTATTTATTAAACACCTACCAGTATGTGCTAGGTGCTGAGGGATGCAAGGATGAGTATTTCAATCCCAATGGACCTCACAATCTAGCTGAAGAATTGAGATACATGTACAAACATTACCACATCAGGCAAAATGTAATATATTCCAGAAAAGAGGTTTTAAAGAAAACGCTCTGAAGGTTCAGATGACAGAGAGACCATTTTTGCCTGAGGGAATTGTGGAAGGTTTTTTAGAGGAGATGACATCTGAGCTGGTCCGTAAAGGACAAATAAGATTTCGGAAGGTGGGGGTGTAAAGGAGGTAATTTAATGTAGACTCAAAGATGTGATCAAAGGAGCAGACATGGGAAAGAATGGGGCGTGTTCAGAGAGAGTACTCCCATTTTATCTAGGTTGCATGTTTGGAATTAGAGAATAGTTACATTTAGAATCAGAGAGTGATAAGGTTGGAAAGTTAATGTGGGACCAGCTCATGAAAAACCATGAATGCCAAAATAAAGCAATTGAATTTTATCTGGAGAGCCATTGTATATTTAGGAGCAGAGTGGTACATTGGGTAGAATTCCAGGCCTGGAATCAGGAAGACTCATCTTTCTGAGTTCAAATCTGGCCTCAGACACTACTTGTGTGACCCTGGGCAAGTCACTTCACCCTGTTTACCTCAATTTTCTCATCTGTAAAATGAGCTGGAGAAGGAAATGGCAAACCACTCCAGTATCTTTCCCAAGATAACTCCAAATGTGGTCACAAAGAGTCAGACATGAATGACTGAAAAACGACTGAATGAGCTATGATTTAAGAAGATGAATCTAGGAAGATTGTACAGAATGGATTGAAGTGGAGTGGTGGGACAGATTGAGAAAGTAGAGATGTGGTGATTGGTTAGGAGTCCATTTCAATAGTCTATATGAGAGCTGAAGGACCAGGGTGGGAACAGAGGAAATGGAAAGGAAGGTACAGATGCAAGAGAAATGCCAAAATAAGAACCAGCAGGACTTGAGGACTAAGTGGATGAGGGAGAGGGAAGAGGATGGGGAGCGCTGTTTGACTGGAAGGGCGGCATCACCACTACTAGAAAGAGGGAAGCAAGAGAAGGAACTGTTACTCTCTTATGGCGATCCTAAGAAGGCTGGGAAATGAGGGTGAGCTATATGACATCTCCATTTGTACAAACGGGGAACTGAAATACAAAGTGATGAAATGACTTTGCACTTCACCTGAAAGTATTGATCTGGAAGTCAGGAGACCCGGGTTTGAATCCTGCCTATTTGACTTGCTAATTCTGTCTTACTAGCAAGGCTGAATGACCGCTGGTCAGGTATGTAGTAGAAAGGGTTTTTGTTTAGATATGGGTTGAAATAGGTAGTCTTTAAGGCCTTTCCAATTCTATGGTTCTGTATGGCTTCTCTGGGCCTCTGTTTCCCCATCTGTAAGATGTGGATAGCAATACCTGTGCTACCAACTTCACAAGATTGTTGGAAATAAAGCTCTGTCACCTTCCAGGGTTATATAAATACCAGCTACTACTCTAGCTTTTGTACACTGCAGTATAGATTTAGAGCTGCAAAAGACCTTGAAGAAATCTAGTATGGCCCTGATTTTGTAGAATAGGAAACTGGGGCCCATAGAGATCAAGTATTTCATCCAGGGCCATGCAAGTAGCAAGAAGCAGAGCCAGGTCTTCTAGCAGTCTTTCTATGGTGCCATCTTGCTTCCCATTGAACTCAACATTCTCTAGGATGCTCCTCCCTGTTAACATTCTGTGAATCTGAGCGATACAATGAGCTGGTGGCAAAGATGAATCTGGAATCTTCTTTTCCCAATTCCCAGTCCTGGACTTTATTCACCTGGTTCTATTGATCTGAAGAGGCAATTAAAAACCCAGAGGCCCTCATGAAATACTCTGAATGCCAATGAAACCTGGCAAGGAATAGGAAAACCATGCACGAGAGTGATAAAGGTCTTAGAAAAATACCCAGGCAAATAGAATTCATTTCTTATTACAAGAGAGAAAGCCATTGCCAAAAATAAATTCCCATAAAACTGGTGTTTAATTTATGAAGGATGTTCACCACTGACGGATATCCCATAGACAGCTATGGAATATAACATAGACAGTTATGATATTCGAAATTCAGGAAAATATTAGTGGGTTGGTGGGTCTAAAAGTACATCTCAATTTAGAAAAAAGGATTATTAGAGGACTGAAGCTGATTCTGAGAGGTAACAGATTTTAGCACCACTTTGCAAGAAGCCATTTTCCTAGGACAATGAATAAAGGATGATAAATCATTTATTAAGTTAGTACTGTATGCAAAGCACTGTGCTAAATATTGGGGATAAAAACAGAAAGATAAGACAAATATTGTTTTGTATTAGTAGGAGTATGTGTGCACATCTTGTGTGTTGTATAGGGTAGGCTTGCTAGAGTTAGGCTGGCAAAAAAAAAAATACAAGCCTCAAAACATTTGGAAGGCTGGGAAACTGTTGGTGCTTATGTGAAAAATTACTTTAGTTCTCATAATGGAGAGAAAAGAAATGGAACAGGGGGTGGAGACTTGGAAGGGTTAGGAGTGGGGGGTGTTAGTAAGTGGGAGCAGAGAATAGTAGTAGGCAAAGTGATTGGTGGGGAAGGAACTAAAGAAAGAGGTGGGATGGCGTTGAGCCTCAAGCTACACCTCAAGCTACAATCAAAGCAGTTAATTGCCACCTCTTGGGAAGTTCCCCAAAAGCAGGTGTGTGCCCGTTAAATCATAGCTAGCTTACCCACATCTTGAAGGGTTCCACTATATTGGAAGTGGAAGGGAAAGGAGAGGTTCATTTCTGCTTTGAAGAGAGAGTACAGTTTGAAGTATTTAAAATGACAAGGGGCTGGCTGAGAGACCTCAGCAGGGCTAGGAGTCAGTCTGAATCCAAACCTGGGAGAGCCCAAGTAGTAAATATCCATGAATGCTTGTCATTGCTTGAGCAGAGGCCACTATAAATCCAGGGCAAACCATTTACATAAACTAGGGTAGAGATGTATAATGAGAAGGGGAATCAAGATCATGTATGAATGGGTAGAATGAGATAATATTTGTAAAATGAAATAATATCCATAAGTATTTGTAAAATAATTTGTAAATATTTGTGAAACATCTGTAAAGATAATATTTGTAAAGTCCTATGTAAGTATACATTATTGTTATTATCATTGTTATTATTATCATCATTATTATCATCACTGTTGTTGTTGTTATGAATGGAGCAAGTTAAAAAAGACTAAGGGAAAAACATACCAGGTAACTCTCCAGCCCTGGTCCCCACTACACCCATAAGCATGAAAAGCATTTTATCTTTGTGCTCTTCAGCAAGAGTACTTCTGATTCAGCTTGATTTAACAAATATTTATGGAGTGCCTACTGTGTGCAGAGCATTGTTTTCAGTGTGTGTTTATGTGTGTGTGTGTGTGTGTGTGTGTGTGTGTGTACAAAGATAAATAGAACATAGTTCCTTGATCTCATGGAGAGAGGAGAAGAAATGTTCACAAGAAACTAAAAACAAAATGGAAACTTGATAAATACAGAGGTGGACGAGGAGGAGGAAGAGGAGGACAAGGAGTTCTATGGTATCTCAGAGGAAGGAGAAGTCTCTCCTAATTGAGAGGATGAGGGAAGGTGGTAGCATTTAAAAAGGGTCTTGAAGGATGGATTGGTTTGCAAATGTGAAGGAAAAGCTTTGCCAATGTAAGGATGATGTGTGCAAAAGAATGGAGGTCAGAAAGTATTGACTAGGGGTTCTTAACCATTTTTTTTGTATCATGGCCCCCTTTGGCAGTCTGGTGATGCCTCTTAGAATAATGTTGTTAAATGCATAAAGTAAAATGCAACATTAATACAGTGCCTACTCTGTGCTAAATGCTCTTTACAAATTAATTATTTCATTTGGTCCTCAGAAGAAGCCTGTGAGGTAAGTGCTATTATCACCCCTATTTTATAGTTGAGGAAATTGAGGCAAACAAAGGTCAAAATGATTTGCCCAGAGTCACACAGCTAGTAAGGTTTTGGACTCAGGTCTCCCGCACTCTATCCACTGCATAGCCAGATGCAATTATCAAAATATATTTTTAAAAATTTTGTGTTAAGACCCCATAGCTCAACAGGAAAAAAAAGTCTAATTTGGCTGAAATTGAGAACATACAGGAGGCAATGGGGTATAGTGGGGAGACAGAGAGAGAGAGAGAGAGAGAGAGAGAGAGAGAGAGAGAGAGAGAGAAAGAGAGAGAGAGAGAGAGGCTGGGTCTTGGTCAGAAAGAACTGAGTTCACGTCTCACCTTCTGATACATACTGGCTGTGTGAGATAAAGCTAGAGTGGCACATTGTAGCCAGATTGTGAATGGCCTAAACTAGTAGGCTGAAGCAGCTGGACTTCATTCTGTAGGTAGAAGAAAGCTATGGAGGGTATGTAAGCATTTGAGTCAGATATATTTTTCACTAGGAAGACTAATCTGGTAGCCGTTTGAAAGATGATGTGTAGAGGGGAGAGGATACTATAGTCAAGAAGTTGGGCTGAGAGGCTACTGTAATAACCAAAGGAAAAGAATTCTCAGACCAAATACAGAGCAATTTGCAGACTGAGGTCCTCCAATAGAGGCAGCAGACTCTAGAGCAGGGGTGGGGAACCTGCGGCCTCAAGGCCACATGTGGCCCTCTAGGTCCTCAAGTGCGGCCCTTTGCTTGAATCCAAACTTCACAGAACAAAAGGACCTAGAGGGCCATCAAAGGGCCACACTTGAGGACCTAAAAGGCCATCAAAGGCCCACACTTGAGGACCTAGAGGGCCACATGTGGCCTTGAGGGCGCGGGTTCCCCACCCCTGGTCTAGGGAATCCAAAGTCTCTCTGTTTCAGGAGCCCTGGGTTATCGGCTTGCTGGGGGTCCCTGTGCCTCTGCCTCCTCCTATGTTCTATAACAGAGAATCTTCATTGATCTTTTTCACAAGGCTGAAAAGGGCCAATTTCTTTAACTCTTAAGGATCAATGATTTCATCAATGTGGCTACTCCCTCCACTAAAGCAAGTTGCAAACCCTGCTCACCTCAGTAAAGGGTCTCATGTTGCCAGTGAAAAAAAATCATCTCTCTGTAACTAATCTTTTGGGGATAAGCCTTTCTAAATATGACTAAGATGCTTCTAGGATAAGTCACAGTCTATACCTGACCACCAGCAACTAGGTGGTATAGAGAGCTGGACCTGAAGTTAGCAAGACCTGAGTTCAAATCCAGCTTCAGACACTTACTAGCTGTGTGACCCTGGGCAAGTCATTTAAAGTCTGCCTGTTTCCTTGACTGTAAAATAGGAATAATGATAGCATCTACCTTCCATGAGAATAACATGAGCTAATATTTGCAAAAAGAGCTTAGCGCAGTGTCTGACAGATAATAGGTGCTTAATAAATACTTGTTTCCTTCCTTGCCCAGATTCTAGTTTGAGGAAAATATTTGAAACCCAGCAATGCTTTCTTTATCCCTTTTATTTTTTCTTGCTTAGAAGTTATACTGATCATGAAAAGTGGCAGACATTTAACTTGAAATAAAATGCAAGGCATTTTAGTAAGGGCATGGGTTTTCCACCTACATTCGAAAACACACAGGTGGTTTTCATTTCAGCCTATTAAGCCCGACATCAATAAATTATGCAGTGCACATGCCTATATATGTACACTATGCCTATAGGACATGTATGATGAGGCATATTGGACATATTGCCTATACATGAAAGCCTAAATTAAGCACAAAAACCCCCGAGGAAAGAAAATCTTTTTGTAAAGTGCATGTCAAAGTCTTCTCTGTAATATGCATTTATTTTAATGTAATATAATTTTACATTCATATTCCACAAGCTACAGTGATAAAGTCTGCAGTGGGAATTTGCATGGCAATTTGCATATATTGATTTTGAATTCTTTCTCTGTTAGAAGTGAAAATCAATTGCAATGTGTTTGTATTGGGCCCCAGCCCTGGCCTAGAACCTGGCAAATGCTTAGCCAAAGGCATCGACAAGTGGTTAGAAGCAGCCTGGTAAGAAGAAGCCCGTTACAATAAGGTGTCTGTTTGTGCTTTTCGTACAGACCATCAGATGGAAATATCAGGGCAAATCCATGTAAATTAGGATGCAAATGAAGCTGGCAAAACTTAATAAGGTTTCCTATTGGCAAGTGAGCCGTTCTGGGGGAGGGGAGAGAAGCCTTGGAAAGACTTTACACTGAATGAGCATGCAGGGACCACAGTTTGTCCTTGCTCTAAGCACTGCTAAAGAGCAGAAGGAAACCTGACCTGGGGATGGGAGATGTCAAGGTAATTGGATTCCTTCTCCAACCTTAGGCAGTCATACCATTTGCTTTTCCTGACTCCACCTGTTCCTGGTGGTTAGTAATAAAATCCCTTGCATTTTGTACCGTGCTCGGAGCTGTCTCTACTCCTTGAATTTCATTAAAATCCACTGGAAATGAGGCGAAGCATTTGGAAATCTTTATCAGTTGATCTTTATTTCAAGATGGCAGATTGAAGCATAAATCAAACGTAAGGTGTATCTTGATGCCCTTTAATAGGGTACCAAATGTCACGAGCATCCATCAAAGGTTATCATGGGGAAAACAGACACATCAAATGCCAAGCAGTCTAGACTATTACTACTTTCAGTCATGTTTGTGCATAGGGACGTAGAAGTACCAAAAGGCAATTCTCCTCTCTGAGAACAGTGCTTTTTCTGAAGGATTAAGAGATGAATGGGGAAGATGAAGAGAAAAAGCAATTATTGATGGCCTACTATGTGCCAGGCCCTGTGCTAAGTGATTTTCAAACAGTATCTCATTTGTTCCTCACAACAGCCCTGTGAGGTAGGTGTTATTATTATCCCCATTTTATAGTTGAGGAAACTGAGGCAGACAGAGGTTGTGACTATTCCAGGGTCACACAGCCAATAATTCTGAGGCCTGCTGGATAGGACACATGGGTGGATTTCCTGTTATCTCCTTTTACCACTCTAGTGCAAGCCCTCATTACCTCTTACCTGTTGTTGTTATGCTGCTGTTTCAGTTGTGTCCAATTCTTCATGACCCCATTTGGGTTTTTTTTTTGGTTGTTGTTTTTTGGTGGGTTTTTTTTGTTTTATTTTATTTTTTGTTTTTGGCAAAGATACTGGAGTGGTTTTGCCCTTTCCTTCTCCAGCTCATTTTACAGATCAGGAAACTGAGGCTAACAGGGTTAAGTGACTTGCCCAAGATCACATATCTAGTAAGTGTCTGAGGCTGAATTTGAACTCAGATCTTCCTGACTCCAAGCCCAGAACTCTATCCACTGTGCCACCTACTTGCCCCCCAATGATCTTGCATCTATTTTGTATGTAGTTGCTCATGTACAGGTCTCTCCTGATAGAATGTAAGCTCCTTGAGGACAGGGATTGTTTCACTTTTGTATTTGTATCCCTAAAACTCCTCACAGTGCCTGGAACACAGTAGGCACTTAATAAATGGTTGCTGATCGATCGAATCCTGGGTCCCTCTCCATTGCATCACTTGAATCCTTCACTATGTCTCACCTTGTTTACCAGTGAAAAGGAACAATAAATCCCATTTATTGACCCACCAAGATATTTGGGGAGTGAGTCCTACTTCCACAGTCCTTTTCCTGGTTGCCCTGATGGCAAATCTCTACTGGCATGCCACAGGACTCTTTACTGCCATGTCCTGTTCTATAATTTTTTTTAATCAATGATTTCTATGAAGAAATGGATGACATGTTTATCAAATTGGCACATGACCCAAAGATGGGAAGAGGAGCTAATATTTTGGATAAGAGAATAAGTATTCAAAGAGATCTAAATAGGCTAGAATGTAAAGGTTATACCTAACAAGATAAAATTTAATAAGAGATAAATGAAAACTCCTGCATTTATATATTTTTAAAGAGTCAGCTACTAATGATGGGGAGACTTATCGTAATAACAGTTCATTATCAGAAATTATAGGTTTCGTTGACTATAACCTTGTTATGAATCATGGAGCATGATGGCCAAGTTTGGGTTTTCTTTTTTCTTTTTAAAGTTTTAATTTTCCTTTCTTTATTTTTCTTATTTTCTCTTAAAGGTTTTTAAAGCTGTCTCCAAATATCTTAAGGACTTTCATGGAGATGTGGGATCAGAGTCATTTTGCTTGGCCCCAGAAGTCAGAACACTTAATTATACAGTTTCCTATTACTCTTAGTTTGTGGTTTGAAATGTGGGGAGACGAACTGGGATGCTATCAATTTGTAGAAACAACTAAATAGCAAAGGGGATAGAGCCCTAGACTTGCCATGAGTAAGACTCAAATTCAGATCTGGCCTTAGACAGTTACTAGCTGTTTGATCCTGGGCATGTCACTTAACCTTTGCCGGCCTTGATTTCCTCAACTATAAAATGCAGATAAATAGCCCCTACTTCCCAGTATTGTTGTGAGGATGAAATGAGATATTATTTTAAAGCACTTAGCATGGTGTCTGGCACATAGTAGATGCTGGCTATATAATTGCTTATTCTCTCTTTTTTTAACTCTTTATAAGGCCCTCAGTCTAATCTATATCATTCTGAACCACCCAGAGGTGGTACTTTTCTTCATCCTTTTCCTGCTCCTTCAATCTTAAGAAGAAGCATATCATAATGGGAAAGACTGATGGCCTTGCAGTCAGCAGACCTGAGTTCAAATCCCACCTCAGACATTCTCTTGCTTGTGACAATGGGCAAATTACCTAACCTCTCAGAGGACAACTTCCCTAATTTCTAAAATGAAGATGATAACACTTGTACTGTGAGGGACTGTCTGATGTTGGCAGCTACCAGGTTGGGCGCTGTGGCAAGAGTAGGGTAAGATCTGGGTATTTTGGAAGTCGAGGCAGGGGCTGTGGTAGGCAGAGTCGTGTGTACTGGGATGGGCTGGATACGGAGAAGCCCTGAGGCAATTGGGCAATGCTTTGTGAGATAAGCTGGGTACAAGGAAGTAGTCGGAGCCTGAGCTCCTGAGGCAAGGGGCGGTGCCACGTGGGAGTGGGATGGCAGAGGACTGAGTTCCCTCTGCTTAGTCCCCTCCCTATATGCAACGTCATCCCCAGATGCCTCTTGTGACCTTCCTGACTTCTGGGTCCCTTTGTGCAGCACTGACCCAGTCCCCTCCTGAGTCTGACTTCCTAGGTCACGTACTCTTGTCTATGCGTCAATCCCAGATGCCTCCTTCCTGTATCCAATCCTAGCCTCCTACGTCACTCCCTCCCCCTTGGTGTGCTAAACTCAGACAGCCCCTTCCGGTATCTGACCCTACAATCATTGGCTAGTAGCAGGCTGGGGAGGAGGGGCTAGGTAGGTACTTAGGAACAAGCGTGGTCAGATCACACACGTGCGCTCCCCTGGCTCCTGCCCTGTTGCTCTGGCCTTGCTGTTTGGGCTTGCTATGATGGTTTGCTGTGTTGGCCTCTGAATAAAGCTCTGGTGTTGGTGCCTCCCGATGGCTCGTCTCTGTGTGGTGATCCGGCTCAGAACCGAAGACCCAGGCGTGGGTAAGACTCTGGTAGTGTACTTCTTTTAAGAGAAGTGGGTACTGGCGCACGACTGGCAGAAGGTCGGCGTGCGGCCCGTATATTGTACTATCTATATCATGGGATCATTTTGAGGAAAATGCCATGTAAACCTAGAAATGCTCATAATTGTATATGAGCTCATTTATTTTAAGAATGTTTTGGGAGGGGAAGAAAGTGAAAGAGAGAAAGACATAGAGTGAGGGTAGAGATCAAAAGTGTGGATATGAATCAGGGATAGATCAGAGTAGTTTCAAAGGGAAGAGGGAGGGCATTTCTTGCTTAAATTGTCTCGTCTTGTCTTTCCTCCACCCTTCATTTCCAATAGACATAGTATCCATGAAAACTAACAAAAAAGTAATTGAGTTTATTCTATTTCTTTAAAGCCTGTTGTCTGATTCTTTCAGACTTCTCGAAGATCAATGTGTAGGGCTTGATTTGTAAAGTGTAGGAAGGTGACTCTTCTCTTTACTAAGAAGTAGGTAGGATGGGGTAGAATGTTGTGCACATTGTCAGATATGGTCACTGTTATTGAGCAATTATTTAGTTTCAAGATGGGAGTGAGAGCTCTAGTTAAGGTTGTTGTTGTTGTTTAGTTGATTAGTTGTGTCTGACTCTTCCTGACCTTATTTGAGGTTTTCTTGGCAAAGGTACTAGAGTGGTTTGCCATTTCCTACTCCAGCTCATTTTACAGATGAAGAAACTGAGGCAAACAGAGTGAAGTGACTTGCCCAGGATCACACAACTAGTAAATATCCCAGGCCAGATTTGAACTCAGGTCCTCCTGACTTGAGAGCTGGCACTCTCTACTGTGCCACCTTGCTGCTCTATTTGGGGTAGGAGAAAAAAAAGGAGGTATCCAGAAATTGATTTTAAAACAAAAACAAAATAAAAAGCATCCTACATATCCAAAATGTAGGAAGAGAAATTAGAATATTGGCCCATCACTGCTTGCAGGTTGAAATCCATTTTAATATAATAAAATACCCCAAAGCATCCTGGAATGCTTTCTTCCACCCTTCTTCTTTCTTCTCTCCTGTTTGGGTAGGGTGATTAGCAAAAAGGGTGTAAGTCATGGAACTTGGCATCCTGTTTTAATTACCCATTTTGCCTACTCCCAAACTGCCACCATCTGCCAGCAGCCTGAGGCAACACCTTTCTACCACCTGTCTAACACGGAAGGTACTTAGTACTAAAACTGTGACATCAAAGAAGCCTCAGAGGAAACAAAATGCAAGGCAAAAATTTTGTTTTCCTCATACTCATCAATCAGTGAACAAATAATAATAATTAACATTTACATAGCACTTTAAGCCTGCAAAACTCTTTACAAGTACTATCTCTCAACAACCCTGGGAGGTGGGTGCTATTATTACCCCCATTTTACAGATGAGGAAACTGAAATCAATGGATGTTAAATGACCTGCGCAAGATTACACAGCTAGTAAGTGTGTAAAGCTGTATTAACTCAGGTCTGCCTGAGTCAAGTTCCAGTATTCTCTCCACTGATCTTGAGCAACTACTCTATGCTGAACAGACCATTGCTTATGGCAACTCATCACCTAAGCTGAGTTCTACAAAGTTTGCTAACTGTATATTAGCATATTTAACAGATACTAGTAGCTAAGTTGGTAAAATCAGCCCCACAAAAAGGAGCCATTTTCTAAAAGCAATAGGTTTTTTTTGGGGGGGGGGCGGGGCTGTGCCTGAAAGATCAAGAGTTAGGTCATGGCAGAACTTAGGGAGGGTGTACCTCTTAAAAAGGCAAAATGGTCCTCCCCTCAGCACTTTACCAAATCATTGTCAGAGGGCTATGGTTAGTGCAGACAGGGATGGACACTGTCTATCAGGCTGGTAAATATTCAGGTAGATCATCAGGTAGATTTGTATTGAGTGACAGACAGGATATTAGACTTGGAATCCAAAAGATATGAGTTCAAACCCTCCCTCAGATACTTACTATTTGTGATACCTTGGGAAAGTCACTTACCTCCCTGTATCCTGTTTCCTCATACATAAAATGAGGAAGTTGGACTAAATGACTTCTGGGGGTCTTCCAGATCTAAATTTGTGATCAATTGGCATGATAGAATGGACAGAGAGCTGAGCCACAGAGTCAGGAAGACCTGACTCCTGCTTCAGCCCCATACTAGGTGACCCTGGGCAAACTACTTACCCTTTGGGTTTCTTCTAGCTCTAAATCTATGATCCTTTGACTTTGGAGCCTGATAAAGAGACTCTTATCTAACACCTTTGGGAAAACAATAAAAATATTATGAGAAGAAAAAAAGAACGTACTTATTATCATTGGTCCTTGGAAAACTCAATTAGCTCTTTGAGAGCAGTGATTATTTTTTCCCCCTTTGTTTGCGTCCCTAGCGCTTACCACCTAATGCTAAATAAATAAATAGGTCCATAATAAGAGCTGATCGACTAACTCATTATAGGGTGCTTTGAGCTTTTTTTATCTTTTGAAAGAGCTACATAATTTCAAGACTTATGATCATTAAAGTACATTGTGTATGAAGGCCCTTTTTGGTCAAGTAATAGGAAATCAATCATACATTCAGGAGATTATGAAGGACAATAGGTGATATAGTGGTTAAAGCACTGGGAGTCGGGAAGAACCTGAGTTCAAAAATCCCGTCTCAGATACTTAGTAGTTGCGTGACTCTGGGCAAGTCACTTAACCTCTGTTGGTTTCAGTTTCCTCATCAGTAAAATGAGGATAACAATAGCACTTACTTAACAGGCTTGTTGTGAGGACCAAAGGCAGTAGTATTTGTAAAGCACTTTGAAAAACTTTAAAGCACTATGTAAGTGCTAGCTGCAATTCTTATTATTATTGCTTTCATTGTTGTTGTTATTATTATTATCCTGAATTGGAAAGGACCATAGAGATCCCCTAGTATAACCTTCTCATTTTATAGCTAAGGAAGCCTGGGTCCCTGAAAGTTAGTGTGATTTGTCCAAAGTCACAACTAGTAAAGAGCAGACCCAGAATCCAGGTCCCCTGTCTCTAGACCCAATGCTAATCATTACACTGTGCTATGAAGGAAGTTGAGACATAGAAAAGGGAGAGTAGGACAAGAGGGGAAGATCTGTACTGAAAAAAAGGGGGGGGGGGGGGGGGGGGAAAGCCAAATGCTTTGATTATAAATGCAGAGAGGAGACTAAATTGGGAAGTGTGAGAAACACCAGTGAGAACCTAAAAACAACCCAGAGGATCCCAGAAAAGTTGGCAATTGAGCAGAAAGCACAAAGGCAGTTTGACCTGGAAATATCTGAGTGACTTCTCTTGGGCATAGGTAGGGGTGGGAGAATTTGAGGTGCAAAAGAAAACTCAAGGTCAGAGAGGCTCAGACATTGCTGATGGTCTTGCATCACAACCTGATTATCTCAGGTTGAGAAAAGAATATGTCTTTAATGTGAAGATGATACATGTGCGTGAAGGATCAGAAGAAGTTCTAAACTGTGAACTAATTATGAAAGGCCATCAGCGTCTCTAGGTGTAAGCTTATTTTTCAATTGTAAGGTCGATTAAACATAAAATAAAAAGGAAAGGAAGAAGTGGGTGCTCCAGTGGTACCTTTCTCAGCGACGTGTCTGGAAGACATCTCTTAATGGATCTTGCCTCGGAATCCCTTCCCAATCTCCACCTAACACCCTAACACAAACACGCAGTGAGGGGAGATCAAGGACAGCTATTTTTATTTCTGCCCAGTTAAAACATGAAGCTAAAAAAGGCCAAAGTCACCATTTTGTACCCATATGGTCCTGTTAGCCACACATAGAGAAAGCTCTGTTTTCCATCTGCAGACTGTACCTATCACCATGGCCACCCTTCACACAAACCCATCAAAAGGTACAGACTAGATAAGGATGTGGAAGGCTCAGGGCAAATCAATCTCTGACCCTTGGAAAACCAGTTCTAATCATACACCATCTATGTCCTAGATGAAGTATTATTTTCATCTACCAAGGATCATATAACATCACTATATTCTCCCTTGGTAAAGGAGGAACCAGGCACCATGAAGACCTATGTGATTTGTCCAGGATCCAATTGGGTGAGTCTATAAATAGGCAAGAAACACAGGACTATATGATTCTCATCTCAGTCTAAGGTTTTTTTTTGGTGGGGGGTGGTGGTATTGGTATTACTCTTTATGTATTACATTGTTCTTTAGGTACATCGGGAAAGCCTTGTTTACCAAAATGATTTCTCTCACTGCCTAGCCAATGATGCTTGAAATTCCTCCACTGTGGCTGTAGTTTTGGGAATAAGGGAATGGAGATAAAAATACCTCTGAGAGGGGTGGGACTTTAAACTCACAATGTGATATCTATGCTTCCATAGAGCCCTGGGTATAAGGGAACTTCTAAGAGTTAAGTCCCATTCTGTGATGATGGAAGAAACTAAGGAAAGCGATGTAAAAGGGACTAATTTTGAATAAGAGGGGTTGAGGAGAGCACGTAGCACCTTGCTAGAAAGGCCTGCTTCTTGCCTCTCCTGGTTCCTGGGAAGGTCCAGCAAGGACAACTCAGGCAGCTGATGGCCTGATGAAGGGAATCTTCACCCCACCCCCTAACACTTCCCTGGTGTGATAAGGGTGTAGATAACATGAAAAGTCACACACTTGAGAAAGCTGAAGACCTGGGGTGCCTCCTTACTTGAGCAATTGCATGTTTCGCATTGCATCAATGGAATTCTAGCAGCCAGACATGCAGACATGGATCTTCTGGGAGAGATTTTGCTATAAGTGACAAAATCCTCAACACATGTCCTTGGCAGCTCATCGCTGGTCATAGGGAAAGGAGGAATGGTGTGGGAGGAGACTGAAATTCCAGAGTTTTTATCTAGTTGGCAATTGATGCCTAATATGAGGAGGGCTGTGTCTGCTGAGTACATTGATGCTATTTGCTTTTATTAATTCCTAACAAAGCTGATTTAATTGCTGTATGCAAGTCTGCCTGTGCACAAACTTAATAGAAATACAACAGGGATGGGCAAAGGGGAAGAAGTTGGATGGGGGTGAGCCATGATTTAACTGATTAATTCATACCAAACCCTAGCCCAAAGGATCTTAATCTGGAGTCCCTGAACTTGGGCTTAAGTTTTTTTTTTATTATTATATTTTAATATAATTAGTTTCCTTTGTTTTCTATGTGTTTTATTTTGTGCATTTAAAAATATTCTGAAAAGGGATCTATAGGTTTCATCACATTGACAAAGGGATCCATGGCTCAAAAAAGGTTAAAAACTCCTTTCCTAGGCTAACATAAGAATCTAGGACACTACCTATAAATGGGACAAACCACAGCAGCTGGCACAGAGTGTATGGAAAGAACTAGGAACTGTGACTGGTACCTCAAAGCATTTTCTGGTTGGGTGGCACATATTCCATGTGTCAAAAATATGGGAGAGGGTCTGAGAGCATCTGATTAGAGCATTTCCTATCTATTACATCAGTCATGGTGTGAATCAATTTATGATATCTTTTCTAGCCCATTTGGATGGAGGGAGAGAGTGAAAGTAGAAAAGAGCTGAGGACATAGAGGCCATGGGATACCTGGGGCAAAGTGTGTGTGTGTGTGTGTGTGTGTATGAGACAGGGACACAGGCAGTGAGAGGAGAGAGACACACACACACACACAGAAAGAGAGACAGAGAGATAGAGAAAGAGAGACAGAGAAAGAGACACACACA